>NC_059343.1:119055328-119398828 GCF_018350155.1 Leopardus geoffroyi
TTAATGCTCTATAAGAGTGAACAATGCTTAACTATAATAAACTTGGTAAGTGCTAAGCTGTCATGGGGTTATACACACATTTAACTCACTATGAGAAAAAAGATACAGTTGCGATGAATTCTGTTTGCGATGAATTCAAAGGTGCATCCATGTGAACTGGCTCTTGAAATATGAAGAGATTTCTTGGATAGCCGGTGAGTTTACCAGAAACTGCCCTGAAGAGCTAGAACTAAAAGTCAAGTGTAATGGATAAAACTTTAAGTCCATAAACCTTGGTCTACCAGAGATCCAATATTTCCTTATTATTTTTTTTTAGAATTAATTTTTACTTCAAGCCTTTATTTGGCCTTCACGACAGGTGGAAATTTCAACTGAAGTCATTTTTGAGGCTCTTTCCCCAGGGCGGTACCCAGCCATGCAGGGAATGATGCAGCCATTGAGCACTGAGCGGGCTCCTCTGACCATCAGGCATTGATCAGGTGCCACACTGTCCAGTGCATATTAGCACCTCATGCCACGGTTGGGACAAAGGCATCAATAACTAAACATCAGAGCCTACATCCATTTCTTTTTCAAATCTTGCCTTCTCCCCAAGGCACAGACAGGAAACAGAGTCCCAAGGCTGTTATTCATGGGGTCCAAAGACATTTTTCCTTTTCATTTCAGGGAAATTTCTCTTTAGTCGGAGGGAAATGGCTTCCCCAGATGCATTCTTTTTCTCTATTCTCCTTATTAGACTCATAGCATATTCTCCTCAATAGGCTTAATCTTTGGGGAAACAAAAGCCAAAGAGGAAATTTTCTTGACAGTAACATCTATTTTATGCTCAACCACATTCCTCCCCTGAGACAAGGAAGCAGAATTTGATATCTATTGAGGTAAAAACAAAGAAGAAAATAAAGGGAGAAAACACCTAATTTTCATTAGTTTTTAAAATTCCCACAAAGCTAAAGAGTGTGACTTATTTTACAGACAAGAAAGAGCCAGTCACAATATTTTGAACAAATAAGTGACTTTATAATAAATTTCCATAGGAAAGGTGATCTGACAATTGCGTATCGGCGGAGTTGCTGAAAGACTGGAGGCAAAGGACCAGTTAAAAAGGTACCATGATATTAATGATTCTCAAGAGTCTACAAGTGAGAAGATGAATGAGCTGGAGACTGGTGGTCCTGACTGAGGCTGGAAGATCAAGATGTAAAGCACAAGATGTAGTTTGATAGAAAGTATATCCTGATTTCAAAGAAAGATGGCGACTTGAACAGTGTTTAATTCCCCTCTTCTGTATACTTCTCACCCCCCCCCCCATTTTCAGTGTATAGCTCAAATAATTTGATTAAATTAATCAATTCACTTAAATATTTACTGAGCTCATACCATAGACTAGCACTGTGCTTGGCAAAAGTATTAATGTGGGAAAACACATCAGAGCTTGGGACTGGAAATGCACCCTTTACAAGCAATTTCTGCAAAGGGATTGCCGATGTCTCTTGACTGAAGAAGAACTAAAAGTCAAACTTGCTACCTTAGAAGGTGGTCTGTGTCACAGGCAGTAGGTAGAGAAGATACTGGCAGAATCTACTACTACTAGCTAATCTAGAGAGTTGAAGGATGGAGTAGGGTTGGCTGCGAGACAGAAGATGGGCAACTCCCTTTGAGATTCCGCTGCTGCACTGGGTCGTCAGGATGTGGAAGTAACAGTACACAACCCTCCAAATAGAAATCCAGCTGGCAAGAGGGGCTCCTCCTAAATTAGCTTCTATCTGAGAAATGAAGTCAGATGAAATACATTGAAGATGGATAACAGATATCCAGAATAGAAATGGCTTGAAGTTTCTGAAGAAGTAGGATAAAGGTCTAAATATAAGAGCTAAAACTATAAAATCCTTACAGTAAAACATGAGTAAATCTTGGTATCCTTAGGTTAGGCACTGGTTTTTTACATATAACACCAAGAGTACAAGCAACAGAAGAAAAACTAAATAAATCTGACTTCATTGAAGTTCTTTAAATACAAAAAAGAAAAAAAAAACCCACAAACCTTTGTGCTTCAAAGTAAGACATAAAGTTAAGTAGACAACTCAGAGTGGGAGAAAATATTTTCAAATCACAATCTCTGACAAGACTCATATTCAGAAAATATAAAGTTCTCCTATAATTCAACAACAAAAAGATTAATAATCCAATTTTTAAGTGGGCAAAGTATCTGCACAAACATTACTTCAAAGAAGATATACTAATGGCGAATAAGCCCATGAAAAGAAGCTCAAAATCTCTAGCCATTAGTAGAAATAAAAATCAATACCACAATGAGATAGATACTACTTCAAAGCAAGTAGAGCAGTTATAATAAAAGAGGCAGTAACAAGTGTTGGCTAGTGGTGAAACCAGAACTCTCACATATTTCCAGTTGCTACGTAAAAAGGCACATCTTCTTTGGACAAGTTTGCCAGTTCCTCAAAATGTTAAACAGAGCTACTAAATGCCCACCCAATTCCATTCCTAGACAAATACCTAAGCGAAATTAAAAATGTGTCCACACAGGGGGTGTCTGGGGGGCTCGGTCAGTTCAGTATCCTGCTCTCGGTTTCGGTTCTTGAGTTTGCGCTTTGGCCCCCCTGCCGACGGTGTCGAGCCTGGTTGAGATTCTCTCTCCCCTTCTCTCTCTACCACTCCCCCACTTGCTTTCTCTGTCTCTCTCAAAATAAATAAACTGAAAAAAATTGTCCATCCGGAAACGTGTCCACAAATATTCTTACCACATTCCTCACAATAGCCGAAAAAGAAAAAAACCCAAAATGTCAGTCAGCTGGTAATGGATACATAAGATATTCTATCCATACAATGGGCTATTAGTTGGCAATAAAAGGAATAAAGGAAGTCCTGATGCATTCTCCAGAAGTGACAGACCTTAGGAGAAATTGATGTAGGTGAAACAAGTCAGTAATAAAAAAAATATATTCTATTACTTCATTTTTATGAAAAGTCCAGATTAGACAAATGTACAGACACAGAAGGTAGATTAGGAATTGCCAGGACCTGGGGAGAAGATAAAATATTAACGGTGGTGACTGGTAATGAGTATATTTTTTATTGTTGTTGTTACTGGGGCAGAGATGAGATCTTCTAAAATTGATTGTAATCATGGTTGCACCACTCTGTGAACATATTAAATATCACTGAATTGCACATCTTCCACGAGCGAACTTTACAGCTATGAATTGTATCATCCTGAAACTATCAAAAAAGGAAAAGGGAGCCAACTCTTGGTGCTACCATGCAGTACCATTCTGTGGGTTTCAGTCAATGCTAGAAATAAGCATTGTTATTCTAGGAGGGAAGACACATGAATCAAATTGATCATTCTGCAGAGTAAAACTATAATTATACAAAAACCAAATGCTTTTATTTAAACCATCTATTACCACTAAAAATAAATAATAGATAAATAAATAAAGTGGATTTCCGAGGAGAGGACATCTTAACTGTGTTAAGATTCAAATTATTTCCAAAACCATGAATCAGTAACTAAAACCCAATCAAAATACTAATAATATTTATTTGGTTCTTAACAGAATCTTCTAAAGGTCATATGAGGTTAGAAGTAAATTTCAATACTTTCTTATGATGTATTTTCTATTAATTTCTAAAATAAACATTTTTGTGTGCTATAGGAATTTTAAATGTTAAAATATGTTAATATATGCTTAATTGGAATATCAGAAGGAGAAAGTGAAGAGAATAGCACTTAAGTATTATTTGAACTATTTGAAGGAGATCATGTCTGTGGATTTTCCAAAAGTCATGAAAGACATTAATCTACATATGCAAGTAACCCAAGGAGCCCAAAGTGAGATAATTTAAATAAGACTACATTTAAATACATCTTAGAAGACCAAAAACTGAAAACAAAGACCAACAGAACATTTTAACGTAACCAAGGATAAAAAGAGAAACCTTCAAAGAAGCAAAAACTAGACTAAGATCTGACCTTTTGATAGAAAAATGGAAACCGGCCAATCTGTAATACTTTACTCAACAAAGATATCCTTCAACAAATAAAGATAAAATGAAAAGTTTTTTGTACAAAAACTGACAGAATTCAACAGCAGACATTATATATAATATATACAGACACATACAATTATTATATATGTATATACCACTATAGAAAGGTTATTCTGTAATTCACATAGAAAGGTTATTCTTAGGCAGAAGGGAAATGATTCCAGATATATAGATGGAGATAAAGGTGGGGATATAGAGTAATGACCATTTAAAATATATGAGTACATGTCAATGGACGCTAAGTTTGTAAACTCATAATTCTTCACGTCATATTAAATAGCAAATAAATTGGGAGTGGGAAGAAGATTTTTAAATGTTCTAATGTTTCTAACACTCTCATCTTCTTCCAAAGTTCTGGAAGTAGATAAGGTATCAATGAACATTAAACATTGATAAATCTAAGATCTAACCTGTTACTTGCATGGTAACAAGGGTTTTATACATATAGAGAACTCCCAAACTGACAGACAAGAAAAAAAAAAGGAAATGATATTTTTAAATACTTGATTCATCTAAAAGAAATAGTAAGACCAGAGGAAAAGAAAATTAGAGCAGGAAGGACAAATATAAATCATAGCACAACATAGCAGATATATGCCCAAATATATCAGTAATTGCACTTAAAATATATGATTGAGACATTACAATAATAAACACAGATTTGCAGTATTAGTTAAAAATGCAAAAAAAAAGTAAAAATGCAAATGTTATTTTACTGAAACCAATGGATGTGGTGTCTATGTAACAGCAAAAACACCAAGAAAATTAATTTTTTTAAAGTCACATTTAAATAATATTAAATATAAGTATAAATCTAACTAAGGATGTGCAAGACATCTATACAGAAATTACTAAACTATTTTTCTGAGCATTCAGTGAAGATTTAAATACATGAAGGGTATACCAGTTAGGGTCCTTCAGAGAAACAGAACCAATAGGATATATAGATAGATAGATATAAAATTTTCTATGATTTATCACAGAAATTGGCTCATGCAGTTTTGGAAGCTAAGAAGTCCTAACGTAGGCTATTGATAAGCTGGAGAACCAGCAAAGTCGGTGGTATGATTTAGTCCGAATCAAATCTAAAGGGCTGACAAAAGGACGAGGGATGGGAGAGGGAGGGTGCGCTGGCTCTAAGTCCCAGAGTATGAAGGCCTGAGAACCAGAAGCTCCAAGGACCAAGGGCAGAGGCAGATGAAAATGCCAGCTCAAGAAGAGATAGAGAATTCTATCAAATTGTCCTTCCTCTACCTTTCTGTTCTCAGTGCTCTCAATGGATTGGATGCTACCCTCCCACACTGGGAGGGGTGGATCTCTTTCTTGATTGTCCGATTCAGATGGTAATCTCTTCCTGAACACCTTCACAGACCCACCTAGAAATAATGTTTTACCAACTCTCTGGGCATCAGCCCAGCCAACTTGACACATAAAATTAACCATCAGAGGGGTATACTATATTTATTTATGGATTAAAACTCTCAATTAAAACTCTCAATTATGTGAGCATATCAGTTTTCTACAAGTTACTCTATAGATTTAAGATAACTCCAATAAAATTTTGTTGAACTTGACAAGATGACTACAATGTAGATGGAAATGCAAAGGTCCAAGCATAACTAAGATGATCTTCATGAACAAGGTAGGTAAACTTGTTTTACTAGATATCACAACGTAGTTATAAAATGACAGTAATTAAAAGAGCAGGGCATTAGAGTAAGAACAGATAAATGGATTTTGAAATGAAAAAGAGTCCAGAAAAAGACCCATGTACTTTTGAATGTTTAATTAATGTAAGTATGGCACTTCAAAGTAGGGAGGAAAGGACTGTATTTCAACTGAAAAAATATGAACAAAAAAGTGAAACTTGACTTTGACCTCACCCTATATACATACACAAAAATAAAATCCAGGTAGACTATAAATCTACATGCAAAAGGCATATAGAGGAATAGGACAGAGATAAATACCACTGAGAAAGTTGAAAAGTTATGCTACAGAGTAGAAAATATTTTGGACACATATAATTGACCAAAGGCTTTTATGTAGAATAGAAACTCCTCAAAATCAACATGAAAACGACTGTTGACACATTTCTAAAATGTGCAAGAAACTTGAACAGGCACATCACAAAAGAGGACATAATAAATGGCCAATAATTATGAAATGTGCCGAGTCTATAAATAATCTAAATACCTATCAACATCAGAATGGATGAATTGTGTGTGCGTGTTGGTATATTTTACAACAGAATAGTATACAGTGATGAAAACGAATGAACACATAGAGCAGCAGTGATGTAAATATTATATGGGTTAAAGAAGCCAAGCACAAATCATAATGTATTATTCCATTTGAATAAAATACAACATTAGTGAAACACAATTAGAGTCTTTAGGATTGTAAGTGGTAAACGTATAAAGAAAAGCAAAGAGGTAGATAAACCTTTTTTTAAAGTTCATTTATTTTGAGAGAGAGATGAGGGAGGTGGGGTAGAGAGAGAGAATCCCAAGCAGGCCCCACGCTCCCAGTGCAGGAGCCTGATGTGGGGCTGGGCTCAATCCCGTGAACCGAAATGTAAGATCAGAAACTGAGCCAAAATCAACAGTTGGATGCTTAACTGACTGAGTCTCCCAGGCACCCCAGGGGTATGGTAATCTTTAGAGAAGAGGTGGGAGGATTGTGAGTGAGAAGAAGCATGTGGGAGCTTCTGCGTTCTTAACAATGTTCTATTTACTCTTCGTGGTAGGCACACAGATAACCACTTTCACTCAACTGTACATTTTTCTTTCATGTACCCTTCAACTGGGTGTTTTGTTTCCCAACAAAAATGCGTCAAGAATTAAATTTGATAGGGGCGCCTGGGTGGTGCAGTCGGTTAAGCGTCCGACTTCAGCCAGGTCACGATCTCGCGGTCTGTGAGTTCGAGCCCCGCGTCAGGCTCTGGGCTGATGGCTCAGAGCCTGGAGCC
This sequence comes from Leopardus geoffroyi, assembly GCF_018350155.1. Classification (NCBI taxonomy): domain Eukaryota; kingdom Metazoa; phylum Chordata; class Mammalia; order Carnivora; family Felidae; genus Leopardus; species Leopardus geoffroyi. The sequence goes on from NC_059343.1 coordinate 119,062,368, forward strand.
TGTTTCCGAATCTGTGTCTCCCTCTCTCTCTGCCCCTCCCCCGTTCATGCTCTGTCTCTCTCTGTCCCCAAAATAAATAAACGTTGAAAAAAAAAATTAAAAAAAAAAAGAATTAAATTTGATAGAACAAGGGATAGATGTAGAAGTATATCATCTAAATATATAAAGGTAACCTACAGAAGAATCAAATGATATGATCAATAACATTTAGGAAGAAGGAAGGCAGGTCAGAAGTGAGCACAATTAAGCAAACTGGCTCTTCTTTCAAGCAAGATAACAATTACATCAAGTTCCTATATCAATAACCAATAACCAGATATCGAATCCTACAGTTTAGAATGTAGGTTGTTAACCACCAAAAGTATGTGTGTGTGGGTTTGCGTACATTTTAACTGTTCACCACAAAGGAAAGGTCAAGGCAGAAGGATCTTTACTTCTCATTTAGGGCTATTATATACTATTTGTTTTTAATTTCCTCCACGCATTACTAAATAATAGCCATAGTAGTAGAGTCAGTTTAAAATTACTTGAAGATCCTGGATAAGATTTATACCAGTAAACAGTATTTGATGATAGACCGATAGAATTCTTTGAAAATTAAATGAAGAAGATAATGAGTTGATCCTTGTTTCCATCCCTCAACTTGAGAAATAACCTCTGTAACCTGAGAGGCACCAAGATAGGTGACGGTCCTATCACCCTCAACGTATGTTCTGGCAACAGGCGGTCCCACCACCCATTCTTTGACATTGGTTTCAACAGGCACCTCACAGGATGGGGAAGTATTTGTTTCCACTCCCAGCCCCACATTTTTTACCCTCGTCGAAAAGCTTCATTGTTAGCCCCTGGTGGCTTTCCTCTGTTCTTGCTTTCACAGGCTCATTTCATTCCAACCTGACATCCCTGAGTTACAGCTATGAGCCTTGGGAGGTGCTAAAATGAACATAATATTTATTATCCAAACAGGGACACTTGTGAGGGGGAAAGGGGTTATTATTTATAACTACACTGGGGTGACAGGCAACATTATTGTTTATACCATGCCTGCGTAGATCCTTGATCACTTGTTGCTAAAAATGAATTCTGTTGATATTTTTAGTTTGCAATGCACATCCGTGTTTGGTTAAAACACATTTCCCTTATGAACTTGTGGGCATTATTCCATCCTCATTAACATAAATTCCAAGCTAGAAATTGTGAAGAGGGCTTCCTGGTTATATCTCAGGATTCTATTTCATAGTCAAAACCTAAGTCTTTTTTATTTTTTTTATTTTTATTTTTTTACAAACTAGGTGCAGGAGCAGGAGGTCGTTGGTGTGAAAACATAGCGAGGCAGGGGTCATCCCAGAATGCTGAATGATCTTGCCATTTGAAAAAGTGGCAGGCTGGCCTGATGCAAGACACTTATTTGTAAAATTATGACAATTTTTGAGTGCCAAGCAACATAAATTAGATGTCCGACCGAAAGGAAGCTAAGGGATTTAAGGGCATGCAAAATGGTGGCAATTCTGCTTATTGTACTATCCTGTGAAAATGTTCAAGCAGCTCATTGTAAGCTGCTTTTCCTTTGAAAACTATATAAACTAGAAAGTTGCCAGTAACATTGCATTAGTGAAGCTATCTAGTCAGCTGCATGTAATTGAGACAGATAACAGTGTCTGAAACTGGATCGAAGTTTCTTTCCCCTATATGTCAACGTCTGAACTGAAAGCATGAGCTGCTCCCTGCAATGCTGAGTTGTTATGCGTGCCTGACCTTCCATAGTAGTAGGCCCTTAACTCCTGCCATCTTGTTCTGTCGACTCTGGGGTGTTGTCCTTCTCTGCCCGGCTGAGCTCCAAAATGAGTCTTCATTTGCAGTCTAGTCTAACGAAAAGGAAAATGAGGCAAAGGTATACTCGTTCCCTTCAATGGCTGCTACAAAGGAGGCTGGAAAATGTGGTCTTTTCTTGGTGGCCATGGACCCAACTATAAATGTTATTACATTCGGAAAAGCAAGAATGGATATTTGAGGAGAAAGCTGTCATTAACTTCCATAATCTCTTTTTCTGCATTTACCGTATGTGGTATGAAAGAAGCGTTAACGGTTCTGATTCATGTTCCCCAGGAGCATAAGGTCTAGAAGGGAAAAAACATGCAGACTTTTGAGCATGCTCTGTGGTAGAATGTGATAAATAATTTTTCTTGGGAAGAAACAACAACAAAAAAAAATAATACTGTAGGCACAGGGAACATATGAAGCAGAAATCAATTCTGGCTGAGAAACCGGGTAGACTTTTTGCAATTGCATTTGAGTAGGTGCCGAGAAAATAAAAACTATTAATTATCAACAGATGGAGATTTGGAATGAGGGAATTTCAAGGAGAAAATGTAGCAAAAGGGAAGTTGCTTTGGTAGAAAAATAAAGGGAGGATTTAATCTGACAAGAGAATAGGTTGCATCCATCCTTTCAAAATATGTATTTGTGCTCAATTCTTATTTATTCAATATTCTTATTTATTCATGGATGCATCAAATATTAGTGACCACCTACTATGTGCTAGCCTGTGCTCATTAGCCACAGGGGAGTTATGATACAGTACAGAAAGCAAACAATCATCAGATATTCTCATTAGAAAATTATCACAATTATTATACTGGGTGTTATGCTGCAGCATATTGGGGGATGGGTTTAGGAAAGGTCTCTTTGAGAAAGTCACGTTTACTGGGAGACTGTAAGCATGAGTCAGTTAGTGTTACGGTGTGCAAATTAGTGAGGGGTGTCCCACACAACATAGAAGAATATGGAGGAGTGTGGCATGTCAAAGAAATTGACAGATACTAGAGATTTGGCAGATGTCAGGTCACGTGTGATCTTCTCAGCCAGCTTTTGCATTTGCTACTTTATCCCAAGGTCAATGGAAAATCATTGAAAGGTTCTGAGTAAGGAAATGATATGACTTAACTCATCTTTGTAAGAAAATCACTAGGACAGTAGTGTGGAGAATGCGGTCGACAATGCTCCAGGCACCGTGGGGCTAAAAAGAGGAAAAGATTGCTGAAATCAGATTAGGGAGGGACTTGAAAGCCGTATGGAGAATTAAGGACTTTATTCTGGGGTCGGTGGGGAAACACTGACGACACGAATTTGATTCATTGCTCTAACCTGTCCTCTTCCAAGTCCAAGCTTTTTTTTGTATCCCATTTCCTTCCCACAAACTCCAGAAAACAAAGTTTAGATCAGGGCCGCTGGCAGAGCCTGGATCCGATGGGCACACGCAAACATTATTCTGCTGACAGTTCACACGTGAAGGAGAACCGGTCAGAACCGTCCCCCTTCATAACTTTGGAAGGTGGAGGGGACCTTCGAGGCAGGCTGCAGGCAGGGCAGCAATCCGCTTTCAGGCAGCAGATCAAGACAAATGGATGGCTGCTGGCAGATATTAAATGGCAAATCAGCTTAATTCACAACTAAGAAAGCAGAAGGCTAAAAAGGAAGGAGAGTATCAGCTAGCTGGCTATATTTCTGCATGCTGCAAAATGAAAGAGGTGACTGCACTTAGGCATCGGAGGCTCTGATTAATATGAGGAGTTCGTGTAATGTTGCAAGATGAATAACACTGGATTCTATCATTACAACCTCTATGCCTACTTTTATGTAATTTCTGATTTTGAAATATCCAGCCATGGGCCCGGAGGGAACTTAACTCTTGAAATTAACACTTCAACTGCTACTTTCTTACTGACAATCCATATACAGAAGAACTATCAGGTTCTAGGGACTCGGTTTCCTATATGGGAGGATGAATCCCCTCCCCCCTCCTGTCCCCCACCACCTCTGAACAGGAGGCAGGGCAACAGGGAGGTGAGGTAAGATACAGGCAAAAAAGTTAGATAAAACCCTAACTTCTGGTGCCAATATTTGGCCCCGCTTTGAGATGCTTACCTGACCCCTCAGTAAATGCAGCGTTTAAACACGCATCTGAGTTAGCATCTGTAGGGTCTACGAGAACCCCACGTGGCAGTACAGAGGAAAGAGGCAGCGCATGAAACTTCAGCAGCTACAAGCACATGCAGAGTTTGGGGGCAAGAAGTTGGAGTAGGTCTTCTGAGGTCCTCTTTTCCAATAGAAAAGAGCTTAAGATTTGATGGTTCAATGGTGTAACCAAACACAGTATAGATACAGAGAGGTCTCAGCTTTGAATTTTTGTCTCTAATAATTCAAAATTGTCCAAGTGAACAGCACTAAGCCGCACAATTCCGGAGGTGTAATAAGGAGGTGTAATAAAAGGCGCCTATAAAAGGAATGTGATTCTCTACAAGTCACACAAGAACACTCACGTTCTTGTTCTTTTTCTTTATTTATTTTGAAAGAGAGAGAGAGAGAGAGAGCATGTGAGGGAGGGAACAGAGAGAAGGAAACAGGCTGAGTTCAAGTCATATATGATGGACTTTTTAAAAGAAAAATAAAAGAACAAACTATTTTTAGCTAATGGCTAAATTGATCATTTACTTCACAAAACACACTTGGGAGTTAGAGACATCAGAGCATTATTGACATTCGCCATTTTATTCTTTTCTACCCGAAACTATTTTTCTTTTAACACGAGGATCTCGGGACTGAATGTACCCACTTGTGCGATGTAAAATATTCAAGCTTTTTTAGGTGGTGGTTAAATAGAAGGTTTTCTTTTTTAAATACCTTAATGAATAATTTCAGCTTCCTTGCTGAATAGCTACTGCTAACTAAACATGCCATCTATTTGCTCCTTTTGATTTTTGAGAAAACTGCCCAGGTTTGGTTTCCTAGGAAATAGTTCTCTGTCATGGAGGAATGAATTTAGACTGATTAGCTGCTTTACTTATTTGTCCTATCATTTTGTCACAGGATTGCACAGCCTGCTGCGAAGAGAGATGTGCTGGTGTGAAGGAATTGTATTCATTTATTTGATAGACATCAGTGTGACACGGCAGCAGGGACACTGAAATACAAACCAGACAGAAACGGGTTGTAGAACTGACTCGTCCACTTGCTGCTTGTGTAACCTTAAGCAAGTCACTGAAGCCGCCTTAACCATTAGTTTCTTATCTGTAAAATGAAAGTGTGTGTGTGTGGGGGGGGGGGGGGTGATTCCAGACCCACCTGCCTAAGAGAGTTGTAGATGGATGTGCCAGTGCTAGGGTAGCCGGAAAAGAATGAATTAACACGAACTCACCTGACGGTATGTCAGACCCTGAGCATGCAAACAGGAGTGCTCCCCATTTCCTTTTTTCGGAAAGTTGACTCATTCATGTGAGAGGCAGAGACAGTGCAAGTGGGGGAGAGAGAGAAGGGGAGAGAGGGAGTCCCCAGCAGGCTCCGAGCTGCCAGAGCAGAGCCCCACACGGGGCTCAAACCCTCGAAACGGCGAGCTCGTGAGCTGAGCTGAAACCAAGAGTGGGGCGCTGAACTGCCTGAGCCCCCCAGGCGCCCTGAGTGCTCCCCCTTTGTAATCTCCTGCAACTAACAGTCTGGTAACCGCAGGCAATAAAGGCACCGTGGGTGCTCCCTCTGCAGCACAGAAGGCTCAGCAAGAGGCACAGAGCGGTTGGGGGTAGGGAAAGTCAGGAGGGCGCCACTGAGGCGCAGACCACCCAGCTAAGGTCCTGACACTGAAGTGGCCGTAGGTGTTCACGCGGCAGATAGGACGGGGCACGCCAGTCTAAGCACGTGGAAAAAATGAGGACAAGTAGGAAACGGCAAGGCATGGGAGGGACAATGACCCACTTGTCCGGTGTCGCCGGAGCACAGAGCGCGAGGCAGGGCAGCGCCGGAGGGAGAAAGGGGCCAGGCCAGGACGGCCTTTCTAGCCACAGTAAGGAAACTTGACTTTCTTCTACAGGAAATGAGGAGCCTCGCTTTAGGAGCCCCTTTCGAACGTTCGCAGTTTCCTTTACTGCCTGATTTAGAGCACGGATGTGGCGCAGCATGGATTTAGAGGACGCGGTAATCAACTGTCTCCTCGTTTGTCACCCAGCCTAGGCTGTGTGAGCTCCGATGAGCCCCGGGGCCTCAGAGGGTCCGGCACGTGGTAGAGGCTTAGCAAAAGCTGAGGAATAATGAGGAACCACTTAACCAGGGGAGTGACGTGGTATCGATTTTCACGTTGCATTAATCACCCCGGCAATAGCAGGCGAGGGCAGCAGACGCGAAAGGAATCACCACGGCTCCGTGATTTTGTATCTTCCTACAACCTTCGGCTGCGGAGGGTGAAATTTAACTGGATTCCCCCTCCCCCAAAAGTTACGAGCCGTAAAGAACATGCCAGTGTGTTCCCCGAACATGCAAAGAGAGTGATCAGCATCATGGCGAAAGGAAGCAGTAGGAACGGAAGAAACGTAATAGCAAGCTTATTTAGTAAAGACCTATTTATTTGATCTAACACCCCTTAAGGTATTAAAGAGCTCAGCCTTCGTGAGCTTTTGTTATAAATTCACGGCACAGCAAAGGATATATATTTTTTAGACGTGCCGGTGAGCACTACGGAAACCTGGTGGCTTTGAGGTGTTACAGAGCTTCATTTGGCTCCTCGTTTTTTGGGTCTTCTCGTCACAGTGAATGTAAATCACATTTTTTTTTCACTATTGTAAGGTCAGATTTTCACCTACCCATATTCATGATCTATTCAAACATAACCAATGAACGAAAGCATCTCATCCATGACTTCTCGAGAGTGGGGACCACACGACACGGGTATAATTTCTGGGTTTAGGACACCAACAGGTTTACGGAAGTCAGCCCAATTCCTTTTTCCATCAGCACTATCTCAGCAATGAAGTTGCCTTAATTACAAAAACCCTTTACACACCCATTATAAGTATCATAATATTATGAGTTTTTAAATTTAAGGAACAGGAAAAATTTAAGTTTATTTTTACTTCATAGTCTTCCAGTCTTTTTTTTCTGGAAAATGATTATTTCCTTGAGATCACCAGATGACAAATTCTATACTCACAGAAAGATTAGAAAAAAATGACAATCGAATTTCATGCTTGGGCATTGAGCAAATGGCAAGTACGTTTGGGGAGAACAGAGAAACCTTTCGATGTGAATCTTATTAAAACTTCCCTCCCTTAAGTGCATGCTGTTTGTAAGTCATACAGTTTCCAAAGCTTCTCTTTGTCCTAAACTTATCAATGGTCTAATCTGAGAACATCTAAATGTAATCCGGATGCCTAGGGAGAGGGAAAGAGTGAGAGGGAAAGAGGAAGAGAGAGACGAAGAGGGGGAGAGAAGGAGGGAGAGGAAGGGATGAGCAGAGAGGGAGAGAGAACGGTGCTTTTAAGAGAAGGGGCTGATCAACACTCTGACAGTTGAGTGTAGAAATGTGGCCAAACGAAGTTGCTGAAAACTACCTCACGACCACTGGCATGTATATTACAGGATGGCCCGCAGTCCTTTGTCCTCTAAGTCACTGAAACTCCATGTCATTGTTCTGCTGACAGCCTAAAAGGCACGATGTATGTTCAACTTTGTCTCTGCAATCTCGTCTCAGGTTTTGATGGTGAAGACAGCTGACAAATCTATATGCTGGGGCTGCCTGAATCTGATACCAAAATGTAGAAGCTTAGCATCCTGGGCTCTGGTATATGTCATACTTATAACATATTCTCCTGCTAATATTAAAAGTGATGAGGAGCACCTGGGTGGCTCCGTTAGTTATGCGTCTGACTCTTGATTTCAGCGCAGGTCGTGATCTCACAGTTTGTGAGATCGAGCCCCGCGTCCGGCTCTGTGTTGATGGCACGGAACCTGCTTGGGATTCTCTCTCCTCCCCTCTCTCTGCTCCTACCGCACTCACGCCTGTGCTCTCTCTCTCTCTCTCTCTCTCAAAAATAAATAAACTTAAAACAAATACATAAAAGTGATGATGATCTGAGAGACACATTATCTACTACAAACTTTCCATATTCAAGTCTCCCTGTATTCACCCTAATACTATTCTTAAATGGAAACGTTATTGTCTCATGATTTCGCACATTTACGTATATATGTCTTGATCTTAAAAATCTAGATGTACAGACTTGATTTCGTTTCTGTTTCTATCACGACGTAGGAACTTGAATGATTACTCCAAATTCTTTAGGTATTCATGGGACAATTGGCTGAATCGAAGCATTCTCGGGAAGTTTATCTTGAGATATTTGTAAACTGTGGAATTTCAGAATTCTAAACCATTCATAAAAACTTTCCCATCCATTCAGCAAAGACACTGCTTTTACTTTAGTTGTGTTGTTCCATGTGAAGAGGGTTACAATGGAACAGCATGTTTTAAACGGAAACAGCAGGACAGTGCAGTGGTTAAGAGTAAGGTTTTTAGAGTCAGACCGAGGGTGTTTAAATACTAGATCTACCGGTAATTATCTCTGTGACCTTTGGCAAGAAAATTGACCTCTCTGAGGCTTACTGTACTTATTTGTGAGTAGAAAAAACAATTATCTCCGACAGAGAGGTTGTGAGGCTTTGACACCTGGGCTAACACAAAGTAGGTGCTTGATATGTGGTAGCAATTATTGACAATATGACTGTTATCATACTAACACTATATTTATTTATATATTGGCAACCATAACTCACCTACCATTTCCAAGCAGGGAAAATGATTTCTTCTTCTACGTATGCCTTTTATTAAGCTGCCATTGTTGATAGCAATTTATGTAATATATTCTGGCAATATTTACTCAGTGTTATTATACAGGTTATTTATTTACTGTCCACAATTGGCTTTTGGAGGCAGAAGGTGCAAATTTAGAGCTTTTCATTACAAGACTTTTTACAAATCGTAGAAATCAGCATTCAGAAAGCAATCTGATGTTGACTCTCTTGATACTTTAAATTCATTACCATATAGTTTTCTGTTTCACTCTTTTCAGAGGCTAAATTAAAGCCAAGATGCTTCTACCTGAAGTTAATTCAATTTTTTCTTTTTCTGTTGGAACATCTAAAAACACTTGCTGTCTCTGATATTTTGGGGTTGGTCATTAAGAGGCTGGACAGCTCAGATGCCTTTCCCACTGCAGTTTGAGACATGATGCCACTACGCATAAACGGTTACCAGTGCCCTATGACATTCCCATTAGCCAGGGGACTATTAGTGCTCATAATCAAGCAGCCTATCAAGAAGCAAATTATACTCCCAACTCCAGGAACCGTCAGGGTTCAGACCATCAGATAAATTATCAAAATATAATTCCTCACTCTCTTCATTTTACTATATATAGAGTGAAGGTACAAAAATACGATATAATAGCTGAAATAATATATTTTAGATTAACATTAATGGTGCATTATATTATATATTGTTAATTCATGTATAGAATAACATAATAACAAACATACTTAAATAAATAACATTACAATAAACTGAATATTTGAATGGACGGTCAGTTGGTTTCCTTAGAACGAACAAGAATTCCTGAAAAGTTACTAATAATGGATGGTGAGTGGCTATTAAGAGTAGAGTCCTCATTATTCACTTAATTAAAAAGCTCCACTGCTCTTCTTTCTATTTGGTGTGTGACCCTCGCTGTTTTCTTGTGACAAGTCTGACTTCCAATAGCTTATTTCATCTTTATGATATTCAATAAAGTTTCAAAATTCCAGGAATGATTTATAAGTAGCTCTAGGGTCTTTCCTCTGTTCTATACAGTAAGAAGTCAGGCACGAGAAAGTTTCCTCCCACTGAATCTATTTGCATTGAGAACATTTCCCAAAAGGAAGATTTTCTCTTTTATATTGTACTGTCTGTTGCCAGATGATAATGCCCAACAAGGCCCACCCCTCTCATTACTTCTTCTGCCAATAATCCCCCAAATAGTATCTTTCCCGGCATAACACAACTCTTCATCGTACAACCAAAAGCACACTCATCCACTCTCTGAGAGGAGGCCCAAGTTCTCCTGACTTTTTTGTTTCATTTTCAAGTCAGGATCTCTGGAGGTTCTCCCTCCCATCCCCAGTACTCTCATGATCCCTCCAAGGTGTTCTTCAACTTATGGACTGATTTGTAAAGATAATCACTGCCAGTAAACCCATCTCAGCAGTTGGAGGAATAGAGACGAAAGAGAGCTGGAGACTTTAAAAGAGATGGGAATATAGAATACAGTTAATCTGGCAGATTCACATTTTGTGAAAATATGAGAAATATAATATATTTCCCATAATCCCCCTTCCTGCATCAAACATCCTGCATGTGATTTGTAAGCAGAAACGCAACAGAAGCCGTACTTTTTATATGCACAGAAGGTTGAATCAGAGCAAAAGGCACTGTTGCAGCTCATGCATGAAGCTTGTCTACCGGTTCACCTGTTTATATGCAGCAGAACTGGGTCTCCAAGTCCCCCAGAACTTGCCAGATTTACTCCTTCAGCTTCTCCAACTCCTGGTCCACGTACATGAAACAACTCCATGATTCAGGACACCAGCTTCTCCTGTAGGACATTCCCATCATGTCAGTTGGAAACCTGGAGGCAAGAAGCAACCAACACGGGTTTCAGTCCATCTTTGAGTTCTAGCTCATCCTTGAAGGTTCCAGTTTTTCTTGCTCTCCCCTATCTTCACTTCCCATATATTCTTCCTACCTGCCAGCCCACTGACCTCAAACTCCAGAACAAATGTCAGAAAAATGAACACCCATCATAGACTGTTTAACCTAATAAATCTGTTATCACACACACACACACACACACACACACACACACACAATGTGTACATACTTATATATATATGCATGTCTGTAGGTGTATTTATACTTCACTATATAACAGACTTTATAGGGTAGAAATCAGTGTTCATACATGTTTTTATTCAAACAATAGGATTACTTACACAGAATACCCAAGGTAAACTAAATGTACAAGAATACAGGTACAAAAATTAGCGACTTATTTATAATACCAAAAAGAAATTCAAAAGCAATTTATATAATATTGAAAAGGAAATGGTTGACTGTAATCAAAATAAATTCACTCACTGGATGATTATACGTAAGTGAAAATTAAATACAGGTGCTTTTCCTAATCTTGAGTAAAAAATAAATACAGCAAGCTGCAGAAAGGTGCAGGCAGCATGATCCCATTTATATAAATGTAAAAATATAAAAATCAATATTATATATTGTTATTGACATATGCATGTGTAATACACTTATGAAAGCATGAATGGGAAGGTAAAAAAATAAACTCAGGGTAGTGGTTAAATCTGGGAGCATGGTATACAGAGTAAAGGGGATGACCTCATGGAAGTTACCCAGGATCTTAGATGGTACAGATAAGGTTTTATTTCTTAATCTGGGTAGTGGGTACACAAGTTTTCATTATATTTTTATGGACATCTTTTTTATGTTTGAAATCCTTCATAAGAGAGACTCCCCGACACCTGGGGCCTTATGGGTGAGATTCACATGGGCAGTAAATATTCTCACATTCTGGGCATCTTCTGTAATAATCTTATCCACATCTCTTCCCAAAATCTCTTTGTCAAGCATCCTCAAATCCTGTTCATCCCAGTTCCCTGATCATTTGACCAGAGAAGACATCAACTATGGTCTGTGATTCAGTGTTGATTAACACAGTGGACCATGTTTCCTTTCTTTCTCACTCTACCCTAGGATTCTAGGACTCATGTATTCTGGTACGGGAGAAACAACAGTGTAAATTTGTTTTGGACTTGGAGCTTACGCAATATTCTGTAGGATGGCACTCCAAATTCCAAAAGTCATCTCCATGATGTTTCCTTAATTGGGTCTTCAATTGTCCAGTTTATCATTTTACAAGAGCAGCTGCTTCTGGGTTATAGGCCAGTGAATTCAATAGGCAAAAGGCCATGTTCTACTCTTTCAGGAAAAGATTTAGCCATCGTTTTGGAGAGCAACACTGGACACTAAAGTAATTTGTAAATTTACAGACAGGCAGGGTTACCGCATGCAACTCTAGAATAAAGTTTATTCCAATGTAGGTGACATAGCCCCACAATGATGGAAGGAACCTATAAATATTAATCCGGCTCCATGCAGCTGGCTGGTTTGCAATACCAGTAAAGATACATAAGACTGGGCTCTGTGATTGGCAGTTTGAGCCTTCAGGGTTGTAGTAACCAGATCATGTTGGTTGGGGGAAGTCCATGAAGCACCTTCATCTTAGGCATTAGGATCTCTTTGTTCTTGAACCTGCTGTCTTAGGGATGTTCTCAACATCTGCAGAATGGGCCATTTTGTCTGTCTGAATTACCGGAGCTCTTCCACAATGAATAACCCTTGGTGAATCTTTGCACAGGACAGAGATTTCATCTTCAACCCCTGTGCCCATATTGAGAGGTTTATTCACAGACTTCTTCTGCAGAAATCCTTGCCATTAATCATCTAATCTCATTCTTTTCAAATTCTTGAGCATCCAGCAATGCCCATGAATCCATATTCTCAGCTTTCTTGCCTAAAGAACCTGGACAATAGGATTTACTGCTTGAGTTTCTTCCCATTGGGAGGATATCCTTTATCTAAGACTATCAGGGCCACTTCCGAGTGGCGGTGTAACACCACCAGTCTACTCTTTGCTATTGCCAGCATTTAGTGTGGTTCCATCTGTAACAGTCACAATATTTCTTCCGTAGTCAGAGCTGGCCATCGGAAGCCACCTAGGAAGCCACAGATATGAGCTGAGGCAGTTTTAACCATATGGCAAGGAGTAGTCACACCGGGAATACAAGCTATCTGTTCCCACAACTTACTTTTACCTTCTGGATCTGCTCAAGATTGGTTCTATAAATTGCGCTTCCCCTTGACAGTAGGTTGTTTGTTGCTGGGCCTAGTTTTATCACTTGACGTTTGGACAGTACATAGTTTGTGGAGGGCAGATTGGATGACACGGTCACATAAGGTCCCATGGTCACGCTTTCAATCTCCAGAACCCCCCCCCTGTAACATGGCAGAACCCTTCAATGAAGGAAGTGATGTGATGGAAGAGTCATGACGGTGCTGCAAACTCAACTCAAATTGTCTTGGGACTCGCCTCAATTTCCATGCAGCATCCACATCTGCCACAGATACTTCTAGATCCATTGAATCTGAGGGGTCAGCCCTCTATTCTTTAGGCAAGCAAGTGGAGTTGTCTCAACTTGGTTAATTGAGAAACATGTTTTAAAAGTCCTTTTGGTGTTTTGGACACAGAGCCTAAGCTGTTTATGGAAACGTGTGTGAGCGTATATGCGTGGCAGTGGTGAGAACTGGAGAACAGACATGCAGTATACATCGGCAACGCTGTATGATGCCGAAATGCTGCTAAAGCTATTTCAGAGCAAAGAAAAGTTAAACGTGGCCTCCTTGTGGAGAACATGTGAATAGCTGATGGCAACTTTCATTGGACGTGAGTCAGGGAAAGAGCTGGGACGGAAGAACAGGTGAAGGAATTAGATAGCAAGCTTTTGGTTTTTTTATATTTGCAAGTTTACCCCGGCATCTGCCCTTGTCTTCTTTGTTTTTACTGACTGTAAGAGAAAAGGCTGAATCGCATTCTCCTTGTCAGACTTCTAATGGAGAACGTACACGATCAGCCCTTTCATTAAGAAAGAAAATGAAGAGACAGAAAGTGGCTTCATGAACTGAAGCAGAGGAAAGTTAAATTCCAACAGCAATGAAGCCAGGTGATTAACAGAAATTAACACATTTTTGTGACAAAGAAAAGAAATTGAGAAGTGGAAAACTGGTTGGGATGTGTTCCTACTGTGGTATATTTAATTGGTACCAGGCTGTTCCTTGCTTTGGATTCAGCATTTTCAGTACAGCGGTTTATAAACGAATTTCCCCAATACCGAGCGGAACAGTTCATTAACTTTTATTCCTTTTTTACTTGAGTGTAACACCTTGTGTCATATTCCTGTGAACGTATGCAGCAAAACAATGCCAAATCCTAAAAACCAATGGTCAGCAGTAATAGCAGTGGGCTACCCACCACACTGGGTCCATTCCTGAGCCACCAAATATGGAGGCATGTAACAAAGCAGCTGGCCACCACCCCAACATGGACTCAGTTCTAAATGTAGGGTCACCAGCTTGCTTCGTTTTCCTCGGTGGAAAGACAATGTTGCGTGATTGGGTTCGGCTTTGTATTGTCTGTCTTCTTACAATAACAAAAGGTACAAAAGAAAAGAAGGAAAGGATCAGTGTTAATCATGACTGGGTCCATCAATACTCGGGGTGGGTAGGACTTCTTCTGCCTTTTAAGGTGGCGGGGCAGTAATTCCTCTATGACAAAGCTTTGTCTCCGTGACCAAGTCAAAGGAAAATGACTATGGAGCTTTGACACGTATGGCTTATATGGGTGTGGAAGACAATATTAATGAAAAGGTCAGGGCTTCCACTGGACTACACATTACGGGAACACAAGCTTTGCAGTGACCGGGGTAAATAGTGTGTCACCAAAGTGAGGGTAAATTGGAGAAGGCTGCAATTGGACACATGTAAGCTCTCACAATGGCAGCACTCAGGAGGTTTTAATACAAGCGATTCACAGTACGATTCGGATTCTTGCTGTTTCTTCTTTCTTTACACCTTCTGTCACCTGCCCTTTCTCTTTTGTTTTTTTCTTTCACTAAATTTCATTTAACTGTGTGATGTCTTTCTTTTTGGCATTTACAGTCAATTTAGTTCCTCCCCTTAGAGTGCTGAGACTCCCACTTCTTAAGGATTAAATGTTCAATTTCGGTGAAGCAGCAGCTTAAGGCGATGGAAAGAACATGGACTTTGCAGACACACTAGCCACGGTTTGACTACTGGCTCACCACTTCCCAGTGGGAACATCCTGGGGCAGGGGTGGTCAGGGGGTGCGGAACATCCTGGGGCAGGGGTGGTCAGGGGGTGCTCTTTAAATTCCCCTAAGGCTCAGTTTCTTCACCTCGAATTGGAGCTCATAACACCTGCCTTAGTCCTCATCGTCCCTACCCCAGGCATGTGCTCAGGCTGGCTGCTCTTCCTAAAAGGCCCCTCCCCCGAATCTGAGCTTCAGGGAACCCCTACTTCCCCACCCTTCAATGCTCCCACAAGAAGTCTTCCTGGAGCCCGCACGTTAGGATGTGAGTGCTGCGTTTGTGTTCCCTCAACACCATGGGCCACATTTGTATTTAAGCATGTAGTACAGCCTATCAGAATTATGTTTATGTGTCTATCTCTCACTGAACCCGGGGCTCCATGAAAACAACAGTCATGCCTTCTTACTCTTGAAACTCTGGCGCCCAGTATAATTCCTGGTCTAGGGGGCCTGTTAAATAACTAAATGTTTATAGAACTGAATCATTCTTTGAACTATGGTTCATCTTGAAGATTAAATCACACATTTTATAAAGCACCCAGTGTGCCTGATACATAGCTGGTTGTCATTTCTGCTTAATTAAAAAACCATGACAACTCAATGAAAAGAGATGATTTCATAGACTGCTTTTATTTCCTGGATTGATGCTAATTACAAAATAGATGGCCTTGAGGCTTCTGTCAAGTTCTGCTGCCCCGGGGTAAATAAGAACATGCCAGTGCTTAGAACTCCTGCCTGATGCTTAGTGGACACAAATTAGTTATTTATTGAAAGAATGAAGTGGTGAAAAAGCATCACCCTGTGAAGTCCTTTTTCACTTTTCTTGACATATTTAGATACTTCCCTCTCTGAGATCTCCCATAACTTTTCCCATATTGTTATTAAAGTGCATTTCATACCATCCATGTCTGCTTTCCCTACCAAACTGTGAACTATTCCAAAGCAGGTGCTATGCCACACATCTCACTCATTCTCAGTACCATGGACAGTGTCTAATAGGGTAGATATTTAATAAACATTTATAGAATCGATCAATATTAACTGGACAAATATTCCAAATTTTCCCTCAGGGGGGACTTGGGAGGCTCAGTCAGTTAAGCAACAGACTTCGGCTCAGGTCATGGCGTCACGGTTTGTGGGTTTGAGCTCCACGTCCGGCTCTGTGCTGGGTAGCTCGAAGCCTGGAGCCCGATTCTGTGTCTCCTTTTCTTTCTGCCCCTCCGCCACTCGCACTGTGTCTCTCTCTGCCTCTCAAAAATAAATAAACATTAAGAAAAATTTCCTTCTTGTTCTTCCTCTCATCCAATGTGCTAAAACTAGCAAATTTAACTTTCTTAGGAGGTTTACAAAGGCACCACCGCAGTGCCACCATCTAATTTATTCCCTAAATTAGGAATGCCAAATGAATTTCTCATTAGATCTTGCAAATGGAAAACTTAGTATAGGTAAATTAAAATAATCAAAATTTCAAACCAGTGGAGTGTGACAATAAATTTTCCTTTATAGGCATGTAAGTCATCTAATGCATATTTCCACCTGATAATGCTTAATTTGAGCTACTATTTACATAGAATGCACCCATTCTAATCATGCTTCCTAGGGGCAGTGACAACGCAGTGAAGCTTTGGCACGCGCTCCTTGGCAGGGGAGGCTCCATCTGGTAAGTGAGCCTCTGCAGTTCTTTCATCATGCAGGTAAAATACCCCGAATAACTGCTGACTTTACTTTGTAAAGAGCTCTATCAGCCCACTTCAGGGACTGAAACACTAAAGGCTGACTGCTCTACCCCCCAGCCTCAACACAAGTGATCTTTAATTGCTTGGATAGGGCCTAACATTAGGCCCCAGGCCTACCCTTTCCCCTCCTTTGCAGATGAGGAAACGGGAAGTCCCAGGGTCGGAACCCTACTGGTAGAAATTCGTTCTCTCCCCTCTTGCTGTGACTGACGCTGAGCGAATCGTTGATTTCACCAGCCAAATGCTGTTGGCTGGCACAGAGCTGCTGCCTCCTGCATTGGGCTGCATTGGGGAGAGCCTGGCTCGGGTATAGTGAGAAGACAAGGGGAGTGTCAGCTCGTAATCCTCACCCGGACCCCTCGTCCCAGGTGGAAGGAGGTTTTGTCCTAGGCTTGCTCAACAGTCATTACCTTCAAGCTTGCTACTCTACCCCAGTTCTTCCAGGGGATGTCCAAAGAGCCCGGAGCAAGGAAGCGGTTTGGGCTGGACCTGAGGAGGAGAGGCTGGCTAGGATTTAGGGTGACTGTCACAGGAGAGCCAGGACGGCTGTGGCCTCTACAGAAGGCAGCAGGCACAGAACATCAGGCAGCTCACCAGGCACAGTGAGCTTCAGTGAGATACTCTCATGGGCCCCATGAAGAGCACCCACCAAGCTGCAGGGCGAGTGGTGCCAGGGCTGTGAAAGTGCTGGCTGGCATGACCCTGTACCATTAGTAGGATGCTGGCAGAGTCCACGCCAGGACCTTGTATTCAGCAATGGAGCCAGGGACGAATAACTGGAACAAAATTGGAGGCATCACAATTCCACACTTCAAGTTATATTACCAAGCTGTAGTAATCAAAATAGTATGGTACTGGTGCAAAACAGACACATAGATCAATGCAACAGAATAGAAAATCCAGAAATAAACCCATAATCGTGAGGTCAATTAATCTTAAGACAAAGCAGGAAAGAATATCCAGTGGGAAAAAGACAGTCTCTTCCACAAATGGTGTTGAGAAAACTGGACAGCTACATGCAAAAGAATGAAAGTGGACCACTTTCTTACACCATACATAAAATACACTCAAAATGGATTAAAGACTTAAATGTGAGACTTGAAACCATAAAAATCCTAGAAGAGAGCACAGCAGTAATCTCTCTGGCATTGGCCACAGCAACATTTTTCTAGATAGATCTCCTGAGGCAAGGGAAACAAAAAGAAGCTATTGGGACTACATCAACATAAAAAGCTTCTGCACAACAAAGGAAACAATCCAAAAAACTCAAAGACAACCTATGGGAGATGGGAGAAGATATTTTCAAATGACATATCTGATAAAGGGTTAGCATACAAAATCTATAAAGAACAGAAAAAACAAATAATCCAATTAAAAATGGGCAGAAGACATGAATAGACATTTCTTGAAAGAAGACATCCAGGTGGCCAACAGGCACATGAAAAGATGTTCAACATCATTCATCATCAGGGAAATGCAAACCAAAACTACAATGAGATATCACCTCACACCAGTCGGAATGGCTAAAATCAAAAATACAAGAAACAACAAAGGCTGGCGAGGATGTGGAGGAAAAGGAAGCCTCGTGCACTGTTGGTGGGAATGCCAACGCATATAACCCCTGTGGAAAGTGATATGGAGGTTCCTCAAAAATTTCAAAATAGAACTACTTGGGGAGCCTGTTGGTTAAGCATCTGATCCTGATCTTGGCTCAGGTCATGATCTCACAGTTGATGAGACTGAGCCCTGCATTGGGCTGCATGCTGACAGCATGAACCTGCTTGGGATTCTCTCTCTCCCTCTCTCTCTGCCCCTCCCCTGCTCATGCATACTGTCTGTCTCTCTCTTTCTCAAAATTCATAAATAAACTTAAAAAAAATAGAACTCCTCTATAACCCAGTAATCACACTACTGGGTATTTACCCCCAAAACACAAAAACACTAATTTAAAGGGATATATGCACCCCTATGTTTATTGCAGCATTATTTATAATAGCAAAGATATGGAAGCAGCCCAAGTGTTCATTGATAGATGAATGGATAAAGTAGATGTGGTATGCATATATATAATGTTTTTGTATTATTGATAATGATTATATAGATATATAATAGAATATTACTCAGCCATCAAAAAGGATGAAATCTTGCCATCTGCAATGACGTGGATGGAGCTAGAATGTATTATGCTGAGCGAAATAAGTCGGTCAGAGAAAGACAAATACCATATGATTTCACTCATATGTGGAATTTAAGACATAAAACAAATGTGCAAAGGGGAAAAAAAGAGAGAGAGAAACCAAGAAACTGACTTTTACCTATAGAGAACAAACTGATGGTTACCAGCGGGGAGGGAAGTAGGAGGATGGGTGAAACAGGTGATGGGGATTAAGCAGTACGTTTATTATAAGGCGAAAGATTTATACGATCTGAAGAGAAACCAGAGTATAAGCAGTACATTTATTATAATGAGCACTATGCACAGAATTGTTGAGTCACTACATTGTACATCTAAAACTAATATAACACTGTATGTTAGCCATAGTGGAATAAAAATTTTAAAAAACTTAATAAAAAATATTCTAGCATAAATTTTGATGGAGCTGCTTCGAGTTTTCAAATTAAAATATGGAATACGAAAAAAAGGGTCTGAATTTGACCAGGAACTGAAGAAGCTACTGACGACTTTTAATTTCCAATGCCCTTTCTAATGCACAAGTGGTCCCCTGGACAGAAATCTATAGGTGATTTTGGAGAACTACTCTGCATTCACTTTTCATTCTGTTTACTCCAAACATCTGTGTCTATTAGCAATAGAAATTAAGATAAATGATGCCTCCTGCAGATCTTCTAGGGTTGAGTAAGAGTACTCAAGTATAGTCAACTGAGGAAGAGATTCGCTTGAAGCCAACAGGAAGGTGGGAAATGTGCAATCATTCTCATTGCTGCTTTGGGCCTTACTATCATAGTGGGGCCCATTTGCATGGAGAACTACAAAGATCTTCACTATGATGACGCACAGCTCAGGGATTTATGATGTTCGATGTAACCATAAATGACTAATATGACAGTCCGTCATACAAACTAGTTAAAATACAGATGAGCACAAGAAGTTTACAGAATAGTGAAAGAGGTGACATTATTCTCCTTATTCTTTATTCTCCTTGGAGAATAAAGTGATGCATCGTGGGGTGAAGAAAGGGAGTGAACATAGGGAGAAAGTAGATGGATGAAAGGCCAGTGGTCATTCTGAGAGCAAATAATGCAATGTTATGTGAGTAAATGAGAGACATGGAAGTGGCACGGTTTCAGCCAAAGATTTAAATAGTTCAATTTAATATGTTAGGAGAGAAGTGCCAGGTTATTATCAGGATGAGAAAGCAACCAAGGGGCTGGCTGGCTGATGTGCAGTGGAAGTGAAGAAACGAGAAGGTTTAATTATTTTGAGGCCAGAGAGTTGAATGGCCCATCCATGTGGTAACAGAACTTGGTGCAAAGCTGACATTACAAATGAGGCCAAAATTCTGCAATGAATATGGGGCATATGCAGAGCACTTACAGGTGACGGCAAGAAGAGAAGTAGGGGGTTATGCAACTACTGAACTTCATAAGAGTAGGAGATTCTGCCAACGTAAACGAGTATCTTCGTCACTTTGGGCTGCTCTAACAAAATTACCACAGATTTGGTGACTTAAACAACAAACATTTATTTCTCATAGTTCTGGAAGCTGAGAAGTCCAAGCTTCTGGCAAAATCACTTCTCGGTTCATAGATGGCCATCTTGTCACTGTGTTCTCACCTGGCAGAAGGAGCAAGAGAACTCACTGGGGTCCCTTTCATGAAGGCTCTAATCGCAATCATGCAGGCTCCACTCTCATGATCTAATCACTTCCCAAAGGTTTCACCTCCAAATACCATCACACGAGGAATTAGGCTTCAACAACTAGCAAGCGGTGGGACAGGAGGAAGCGCAGAGCTATGTAAACAAGATAAGCTGAGGAACACAGCTTATATTTTTAGAGAGAACTATGGATGATAAGTATATGAGGCATTACAAAACAGTGAGCTGCAAGTATTCTAATTTGATTATTCCCAGAAGGTTCAGAAAGATGCCAAGACTCTGACCTCTCAAGAGGCAGGAGTAATGTGGACTGAGGATTACTCTGAGAGAGTTCTAGACCAGATGTAGGCAGTTCTAGGCAGGTAGTGGGGTTAACTAGCTCCCAGAATCATCATTATATGTTGGAAATAGGTGATGTATCCCGAGAGTGTAGGTTAAGAAAATCAATAAGTCCTTAAATAAGTCCTTAAAATAAACAACTTGATTACTCTTGTTTCTCTAAGAACAATATTACTCGTTTTAAATACACGTGGGGAGTCTCAGAAGATTTTTGGCATAAAATGTAGTTTCCCTGATTTGAAAACCAAAACTTTAAATTTAGAAGCAAGATGAAAGGAAATAGTGTAATCATTCCTGGCGAGATAAAACTACTTGGTATTAATAATGTCTGAGATTTCTGAGATGGTTGTGGAGAGATCAGAAACACCAAGAAATGCCTCTCCTTTAATTTGTTTAAAATACCTGTATTAGTTTTCTATTCCTGTGTCACAAATTACCACTAATTTAGTGGCTTAAACCAACAAACATTTATTTTCTCGAAATTTCCATGGGTCAAGGGTCTAGGCAGGGTTTAAGTGGTTCCTCTGCCCAAGGTCTCACAGGCTGAAATCAAGGTTTTAGCCAGGGCAGTTTTCCCATGTGACGCTTACAGTTCATTTCCAAAATCATTCAGATTGTAGGCAAAATTCATTTCCTTGCAGCCACAGAACTCATGGCAGTTGCTTCCTCAGAGTCACCAGAAGCACTTATCTGCTGTTTCCAAGTTCTGAGTTCAGGGAAAGCCTAAGCCTTCTTTGAAAGGACTCATCTGAGGACGTCAGGCACATCCAAGATAATCTCCCTTTTGATGAACTCAAAGTCAACTGATAAGGGACCTGAATTACATTTGCAAAATTTTTCTGCTTTGCCATAGAACATAACATATTCATGGGAGTGATACTCCATCATATTGATGGGTTCAGTCCACACTCTGGGGAAGGGCATTATATAAGAGCAGGTGGGAATTTTGGGAGCCATCCTAGAATTTTGCCTACCTCAGTATCTAAACCACAAAACTCCAGGTTATCCAAGATTCTGATTGAGCTGTATATAAATAACTACTCACCTGGGGTGCCTAGGTGGCTCAGTTGGTTAAGCATCTGACTCTTGATTTTGGCTCAGGTCATGAGGTCACAGTTTGTGAGATCAAGCCCCACATAGGGCTCTGCTCTGACCGCATGGAGCTTGCTTGAGATTCTCTCTCTCTCTCTCTCTCTGCCCCTCCCGCCCTCCCTCTATAAACAAACAAACAAACAAACATTTAAATAAATAAATAGCTACTCACTTATAAGAGGATGAAAAATCTTCCCCTTATCTTCAACCCCTCTGGCTACATGTTCTCTCATTTATACTTTTTTTTTCTGGCCCAGACACAGAAAATGTTCTACAACTGTGTTTTTTAAACTTTTAGTTTGTTTGCTTATTTACTCCCCTAAGGAGCCTTTCTAGACTGTTTTTTCTCTTCCTGAACACCCTGCCCAATGAATTTTCAAACCACTGATATATGGAATATCTGATTACATGCTGTTTATCTGTGCTTTATATATAAAATAGCAAGACTATGATCCTCCCTCCCATAGAAACGATTTTGTCCCCTTGGGAGTGATAGAGTCCCTATTGAGAAATCCTGTTCTAGAACATCAAGGGCCCATTAGTACATAAATATTCACTGTACCCTATTTTTCCTTTTCCTTTTGATCTTCAGCCCTGATTCTGTTCTGTACAAATCCATAACGAAATTCTGTCATGTAAAGATGTATGTGGCTTGCCATTGAGTAGGATTTCGATAACCTGTGTCCTAGCCCTGACTTTGCAACTAATTTTCAGCGTGACCTTTGCAAGCCAAGCAAGATTTGGGTGGTGCCATTTCTTCAGTAAGTCAAAGGGCACAATCTTGTAAGGCAAAACTTAGTTATAACGGAGAAAATTAATTTGGTATGTTTAAAGTCCTGCCTAGAAGAAGAAAGTATAAATCTTTATCATTTTAACAGGATAGATGAGAAAAATGAAGTTTCTATTCCAGAAGCAGGGATTTAGAGAGAAAAAGATGTATAAATTATGTCAAATGTTCTTTAATGATGTTGGCAGTTCTCATTTGAATTCTGTGGAGGTACATTATGATGGAAGCAGGGGCCAAGGATAGCACCTGTGATCATAAAACAATGACTGAACTTGTAACCAACCGAAGTTCATGGAGATCTTAGGCTGCTTTTTAACATATTATAACTTTCTATCCCTTGGGGCAGATTTGCCATCCAAAACATTAGTTCTGGAGATACCATATTTGATTTTAGTTTACAAAACAAGGAGGAAGCCATGGTGCTATTATCAACCATTCCCCTAGAAATCAGTCCATGTTAATTCTTCAGTATACACTCCAAGCACGAGGCACTTAGAAAGTTCTTTGCAAGAGTTCAACTGAAGCAAAGTTTAGCCTTTTCCTTACAGACTGGGTTCCAAGCCATGATTTGAGCAATTTCCAAGTACGGACCACATTCCAAGATGCCAGATGGAACCTTTATTTATCGAACTTCCCAACTTAACATTTTGAGATTTCCAACAGTCAAAAGCCCATGAATAAGGCCATTTTCTACTATATGCTACCAAGATATATTGGGAGGGTGAAAGAGTACAGAGTCCAAAGCATATCTAAAGAATTGGGCTGGAATTAATTCATCTCAAGCTTTTAAAGTTAATATTCATGTTTTATATATCTTTGTTGAAAAATGCACCTCTTTTCATTCTGCCACAGGCAAAGTGTTCACCATTTGAAAGCCCCTCTTCTGTTTTCACAGCCGTCTCTACAGCTGTGTGATTCTATTTGTCCTGATGAAACGAACATTATGG
The DNA here is from genome assembly GCF_018350155.1 of Leopardus geoffroyi. NCBI lineage: Eukaryota > Metazoa > Chordata > Mammalia > Carnivora > Felidae > Leopardus > Leopardus geoffroyi. The sequence goes on from NC_059343.1 coordinate 119,085,923, forward strand.
TTTCAGACACAGCCAGGATCCATGGTGTACGTAAATTATTCCAATATCATTCTGTACTCAGAACACTAACAACACTATTATTTTCTCGAGTAACATATAGGGAAATTATGTCACTGTTTGGCTGAAAGTGACACATACATTACACTTGAGTTGATGGATACATTGTGGAATTATTCTTGCCATCGTTTAGCAGCATTGAAGCTGGGGCACTGGACTTCATGAGTGTTAGATGAGGATTTTTAAGCATTCAGAGTGCAGAACCCATCCCATGCAGGTTAAAAGGGAAGTCTTGTTTACAAAACGCTATTTGCAAATGAAACATACACTTGAGACCCAAACACTTGATTTATCTCCATCTCTATTTGCGGAGAGCAACTGCTGACCTAAAGAAAATTGGGCTCAGTGACAAGATCTGGTAAGGCAGGAAAGCAAGCCATGAAGTTACAGATTCAGGCTTAAAATAAAGTCTCTGGCCCACAAATACTTCCTCCATTCCATCTATGATCATCTTTATCTTCCTTTAAAACACTAATGAAAATGAAATAAGTAAACTCTAAAGCCTTATGAGTTGTCTGACATACCTGCACGGAGGACTTATTTGGTGCTTTTCATCAGAGCGTGGCAACAGGGACGGGGTGAAATGATAAACTGCAGAGGACAGGTGACAGGCCATGATGCTGCACCAACTGAACACTCGGTCAAAAAAAGCCATCATCCAACTTTTCAAATATGATATTCCTAAAATTGGACCTTCAATTAACAATGGCGAACACGCCCGGAATGGCCTGCCTTGCCTTTAATCACTCGTTCACATCTTGCTCATCCCTCAGACCACAGCTCGCTGGTTCCAGGCAATACTGGTTCCTCTCTCCCTTGCACGACCACCATCTCTACTGTCAAAGTAGTGCTCCTCGCACATATTGTAATTATGTTTATGCTTCTGACTCAGTGTGCGAGCTGACAGCTCTTCTAGAGCTTTTTTGTCTTTATTTCTAACATCCTCCTAGTGCTTGGCACCTAATATGCGATCAGATGAATGAAGTAACATGTTAATTAGTCAATGACTCAAAGTGTATATTCTGAAGCCTTCGTCTTATCCAAGCCACCTCTTCTATTGGAATAGATCAAGCATTTTGTACAGACACACACATAGTGATGGGGCTATAAAATATGAACAGGCAGATTTGTGGAAAGGCCACAATTTGGAGAGATAATCATCTTTCATAATCGCTATTCCATGAAGGTAAGCAACGGAGGGTATTTCTACCACCACAACTTAATTCCATTCATTCCCAAACTATTTACTGACCACCTGTGATGGGACCGAAACTGTTTTATTTGGGGTACAGCAGCGAAAAAAATAAAACGAAGGCTTTAAAAACGTGCAGCTTAGGGGCACCTGGGGGGCTCAGTCGGTAAGTGTCTGACTCTTGGTTTCAGCTCAGGTCATGATCTCACAGCTTGTGAGTTTGAGCCATGCTGCCAGCACAGAGCCTGTTTGGGATGCTCTTTCTCTCCCTCTCTCTGCCTCTCCCCTGCTCACGCTGTCTCTCCCTTATTTATTAAAATAAATAAATAAACTTTAAAAAAATGCAGCTTATAATACAGCAGATGTCAGTTCATATGTGCCTCTTTTTGCATCAAGCACAGTAGTAGGTACTTGATGTGTAGTATCTCTTTAATCTTCAATACCACCCTACAAAGTAGCCAAAATTATTCTCATTTTTACACTGAGGACATTAAGACACAGAGAGTTATATATAATCTTCCATAAAGTTTCAAACTTCTTTTCATGGCTTAAATTTCAGAGCTTTTGAAACAGCCATAATTCTATCTATAATTGTTGTCATTTTGGCTCTGCTGTGGTTGCAAATTCCTCGAGGGCATTTACAGCAAGAAGGGATTTCTGAACATTTTCCTTTAGGATCAGGAACAAGACAAGGATGTCCACTCTCACCACTTTTATTAAGGATGCCCACTCTCACCTCTTTTATCAAATTGTAGTCCTAGCCACAGCAATCAGACAAGAAAAAGAAATAAAAGGCATCCGAATGGGTAAGGAAGAAGTAAAACTTTCACTATATGCCAGTGGCATGATATTATATACAGAAAACTCTAAAGACTCCACCAAAAAACTACTAGAACTAATAAATGCGTTCAGTAGTCACTGAATACAAAGTTAACATACAGGAATCTGTTGCATATCTATACACTAATAATGAAAAAGCAGAAAGAAAAATTAAGAAAACAATCCCATGTACAACTGCACCAAAAAGAAGAAAATACCTAGGAATAAACTTAACGAAAGAGGTGAAAGATCTGTATTCTGAAAACTATAAAACAATGATGAAAGAAACTGAAGATGACACAAACAAATGCAAAGATACTCTATGCTCATGGATTAGAAGAATGAATATTGTTAAAATGTCCATACTATACAAAGCAATCTACAGATTTAATCCAATCCCTATCAAAATACTAACAACATTTTCACAGATCTACAACAAATAATCCCACAATTCACATGGAACCAAAAAAGACCCTGAATAGCCAAAGCAATCTTGAAAACAAAAGGACAAAGCTGGAGTATCACTCCCAGATGTCAACATACATTAAAAAGCTGTAGTAATGAAACACTATGGCCCTGGACAAAAATAGTCACCAATACCAATGAAACAGAATAAACAGCCCAGAAATAAACCCACGATTGTGTAGTCAATCTATCACAAAGGAGGGAAGAATGCACAATGGGAAAAAGGCAGTTCCTTCAACAAATGGTATTGAGAGAACTGGACAGCTACATGCAAAAGAATGAAGTTGGACCACTTTCTTATACCATACATAAAAATAAACTCAAATTGAATTAAGGATCTAAATGTGAGACCTGAAACCATTAAATTCTTAGAAGAAAATATCGGCAGTAATTTATTGGACGTCAGCCATAGAAACGTTCTTCTAGATATGTCTCCTCTCACAAGGGAAACAAAAGCAAAAATAAACTATTGACACTACACCCAAATAAAAAGCTTGTGTATAGAAAAGGAAACAATCAACACAACTAAAAGGCAATCTACTGAGTGGGAGAAGACATTTGAAAATGACATAGCTAATCGGGGGTTAATATCCAAACTATATAAAGAACATATACAACCAAACATCAACAAAACAAATAATCCAATTAAAAAATGGTCAGAAGACATTAGCAGACATTTTTTCCAAAGAAGACCTCCAGATGGCCAGCAAACACATGAAAAGATGCTCAACATCACTCATCATTAGGGAAATGTAAATCAAAACCACAGTGAGATATCACCTCACACCTGTCAGAATGGCTAAAATCAAACACACAAGAAACAGTAAGTATTGGCAAGGATGTGGAGAAAAAGGAATCCTCTTGCACTATTGTTGGGAATGCAAATTGGTGCAGCCATTGTAGAAAACAATATGGAGGTTCCTCAAAAAATTAAAAATAGAATTACTGTATGATCCATTAATTCCACTGCTGAGTATTTACCCAAAGAATATGAAAACATTATTTCAAAAAGACATATGCACCCCTATGTTTATTGCAGTATTATTTACAATAGCCAAGATATGGAAGCAATGCAAGTGTCCATCCATAGATAAATGGACAAAGAAGATGTGGTATACATGTGTATGTATGTACACCCACACCCTCCCCCCCCACACACACAACGGAATATTACTCAGCTATAAAAAAGAATGAAATCTTGCCATTTGCAATGACATGCATGGAGCTAGAGATTATAATGCTACGTGAAATAAGTCAGAGAAAGACAAATACCATACAATTTCACTCATATGTAGAATTTAAGAAACAAAACAAGTGAACAAAGAAAAAAGACAAACAAAAAAACAGACCCTTAGGGTGCCTGGTTGGCTCAGTTGGTAGAGCATGCAATTCTTAATCTAAGGGTCATGAATTCAAGCCCCATGTTGGGCGTGGAGCCTACTTTAAAAAAAAAACAGGCTCTTGGGGCGCCTGGGTGGCTCAGTCGGTTGAGTGTCTGGCTTCAGCTCAGGTCATGAACTTGCAGTTCATGAGTTCGAGCCCCGTGACAGGCTCTGTGCTGACAGATCAGAGCCTGGAGCCTGCTTCAGATTCTGTCTCCCTCTCTCTCTCTGTTGCTCCCCGCTTGTACTCTGTCTCTCTCTCTCTCAAAAATAAAGATTAAAAAAATTTGTTTTTTAAATCCAGACTCTTAAACACAGAGAACAACTGATGGTTGCCAGAAGGTAGGTGGTGGAGGATAGGTGAAATAAAAGAAGTGCACTGAATTGTTGAATCACTATATTGTACGCCTGAAACTAATATAACACTGTATGTTAATTATATTTGAATTAAAAAAAAGAGAAGCATTCTCTGAATTGATGATGATAGATCAATATATTCTTATAATGCACAGTAAAGAAAGGTTCCCACAATGGAAAGGAGGAATCTCAGAAGAAATAAGTTCCTGAATATATCTATCTCCTCAAAAAGAAAACTATTACCATTAAATAGTTAAATCCAGTAACATGTTATAAATAAGTAACATAAACCATGCGATAATAGAGAAAACATACCAGACCCATTCATTTCTTTTGTTAACATACACCATGTTTCAAATCTAGCATGATTTTCTTTTAGATTAACACGAATAGAATCTCAACTCTTTTTTTTAACATGCAATTCAAAGCATCCATATAATGTATTTGTCCACTATTTTCCTAGCATGTATTATTCAGTCAGATCTCTGCGACTTAATACCTGCCTGTACACTGTGACCATGTGACTTGAAAATGATTAATAAAACCCAATGCACGAGTTTGAGAACACAAGACTTGAATAAAAATTTCCATCAGAAGTCTTATGAGGTGACCTCAGAAAAAATAACATAGCTTCAAAATACAAAAGCAGCACTATATATTAATTCCAAACCAATATTACTATATGATTATCAAATTCCTCTCTCTAAATTACTAATTTCTCCATAGCAAAATAACCATAAAGATGCCTGCCATCTCTTTGTCTGTCATCCTATCTGCCTCATGTCCTTGCCCTCCCTCCTTTATTTCATCTTCTCCCTTTCTCACTCAGAGAATCTTCTGTTGTCTGTGTTCCCACTCTGCTTGTACTTCTGGTAAAGGTCTTACTTCCAGTTGCCTGGTATTTGAAGTCAGTTGTTTACTCCTCTGCCTCTCCAGTTAAATTGTGAATTCCCTGAGGGGAAAGGCTAGGACTTCTTTGTCTTCCTCCCCACCCAGGGCCCTTAGCACCGTGATTTATACAAAATAGATGCTAAGAAGATGTGTGACACATAAGTGATGATCATTCTATTTTTTTTTTTTAAATCAAGGGCATTAAATGGAATCGATAATGTATCTATATGGCATTTTGCCTCGAAACATTGTCAACACTTTCTGGTGGCATATGTCAACTCTTTTCATTTATTTTTATAAGACTCACTTCCCAGGGATTGATTCAGGAATTATAAATAGTCAAGACCCCTAAGCATCTCCCAACTTTAAAGTCACATCATTTCTTTTTTTTAGGTTTATTTATTTATTTTGAGAGAGAGAGAAGAGAGAGAAAGAACGAGCAGGGGAGGGGCAGAGAGAGAGAGAGAGAGAGGGAGAGAGAGAGAGAGAGAGAGAATCCCAAGCGGGCTCCGAGCTGTCAGCACAGAGCCCGATGCTGGACTCAATCTCACAAACCGTGAGATCGTGACCTGAGCCGAAATCCAGAGTCAGATGCTTAACCGACTGAGCCACCCAGGCGGCCCCAGGCATATAATTTCTCTAACAGACCCAGAGGACTGGAACTTGAAACCAACCATTAAGTGACTCTGTAACACCAGCCTGATCATAACCTTGAGCCAATGGGAAAGGTGCTGGCTCGGGATGAGGGGCATGGACTCTGGAGAGAAACTACTTGGGTTCCAAACCTGCTCCATCATTCACTAGCTCTGAAATGTTTACTGAGTAAATCTCTTTCTTCAGACTATTACGTCGGTGGAAGAATTTTTGTAGGGACTAAATGAGACCAGGCTTATGAAGCGTAAGCACAGTGCTTGGCACGTAGTGAACCCACCACTGCCACCGTCCCCGTCCTGGTTTGTAGAGACTCCAGATCTCTAGACCTCAGTCAGCCCTTTTGAGCCCAGTCTCCAGAACCTCACTCTGCTGTCCACCTTTGCTCAGCCTTGCATATCATATGCCAGTGGTTTGGAGTAGGGTTTCCGAATAAAATATAGGATGGCAATGAAACTTGAACTTCAGATAAACAAAACACACTTTGTGCCAGACGTATGCCCCATATAATATTTGGGATATGCATTTACTAAGATATCATTCATTGTTTACCTGAGATGCAAATTCAACAGGCACCCTGTATTTTTCTTTGCTACATCTGGCCATACAACCGGAAACTACCCATCCCCAGGACCCCTTGCCTCAAGCCCTCATAGTTCAACACAGGTTTACAGAGTATGCATTTTAATTGCTTCTCCATTCAGTCCATGTTAGGTATTAGCAATTAATCAAAAATCCAGCCCAGGGACCCAGGCTACTGAGGAAAAGCTGGACAGCCTTATTCCAACTTAATGGGAATGAGTTTTTCACTTTGGGAAGACATGGCTTATTTGATAAGAACGAGTTCGTTTGTGTCAAATGCTCCATTTCCAAGTCTGTTATTTTTCTACCCGTACGATGGTTTGGGGTGGCTGCATAGAGGAAGCTAGAATTCAGCGCCTGTACATTCTCGAAGCTTTCTCTAAGCAAAGAAGGCTGCGTCAGCACATAGACAAATGAAAAATAGCCAAAACCAGTTCAAAGCATTGTCTGGGGACAGGGTTTTTGGTTACATCCCCAAGAACTGGCACGCAGAGTTTCTTTCTTCAGGACTCAGTGGTTCTTGTTGTGACACAGAGTTTTAGTGTTCCCTTGGTGGAGCATGTTGGAGGCTGGGCTCAAAGAAGTGATACTAACTCTATTGAGCAGAATCTATCGCCGACCTCATACTTATTTCTGACACAGTAATTTTACATAATGGAGCTTTTTCCGAGTATGTTATGTAGCGCTACAAATACCTGATAGATGTCCATAGTGTGGAGACTGACCATATGATCGTCTTTTAAAACATGCATGCCTATATGTGCATGTATAGGGATATGTATGCGTATGTATGTGTATATATTCAAGATCAGAGAGGTTATTTTAAAGAAAATGTATTTGGCATAAAATGGATTATTTCAACAGTTAATACTGTAATTGGTCAGGCTCAGAGAGTTTTCTGGATATTCCTCTGGCAGATACTCTACATGGTCCACAGGACTCTTGAGATTTTTCCTGAGAACTTTATTTTATTTTTAAAAAATTTTTTTTTCAACGTTTATTTATTTTTGGGACAGAGAGAGACAGAGCATGACCGGGGGAGGGGCAGAGAGAGAGGGAGACACAGAATCGGAAACAGGCTCCAGGCTCTGAGCCATCAGCCCAGAGCCTGACGCGGGGCTCGAACTCCCGGACCGCGAGATCGTGACCTGGCTGAAGTCAGATGCTTAACCGACTGCGCCACCCAGGCGCCCCTGAGAACTTTATTTTAAATAGCCAACTATATCTATATCTTTTGCCTATTCTGCTGTATTGTGTTTCTTAATACTTTTATCAATTCACTTGATATCATAGCATGTATCTTTTTTGCACAACATTTCCTTCCATTAGAATGTAAAATCAATAAGGACCGGGGCTTTGTTTATCCTGCGCATAGGCATAGTCTAAGTGTCTAAAAATGTGCTAAGCACATGGTAATCGCACAGTATTTTTGAACGAACACATGAATAAAATAGTACAATAACAGCAGCTCCTCTTTGTTGAGTGGCTACTATGTGATATGCACTGTGCAAAATGTTTTATATATGACAGGAGAGATACAGGTTTTATCATTCGTAAATGTCTCCCAGAATGGATCCTGATGACCGAAAGAACTTTATTTTCTTGAAGGAAGTAATAATTGATACTTGTGGAAGGTGAGAATAGAGAGAACTTTATGGTTCTAAACAGTTTTGCCTATGACAGAGAAATATAAATACAGATCTTGAAAGGTCAAGGAGCTACTATTTAGGACTTTGGGAGAAAAGAGGCAAGATTAAGATTAAGGAGCACGTGAAGGAAAGTTCTAGAAAAAGAAAACCCCATGGCTGGAGTCACATGCAGGACTTTTGGGGTAGCAGTAAGATATATGATGGGGATTTTAAAGGGAAACTTTCCGACCATCTTATATAAATCATTCTCCTCTATTTCTTGAACTGAATGCTCTGTAAGTTGTGTATTTATTAGTATCTATACATTTTCTTTGGTGGGTATTGAGGAGTACCATGGCTTTCTTCAAAATACACATGAGAAGACAACAGGGCTGCCTACATGGATCAATCACAGACACAAATAGAATCAAAGAATCTGACAGTTGGGAGTCACCAAAGAATCCACCGTCCCACCTAATATAGAATTAATTCCACTGGACTCTGAAAAGACGGCTTCTGTATTAGCATGTCAATTGATAACAGACACACCTTAGTAGGAAGTCCGATGGGGTTTCTTTAAGGGACAGGTTCATTATTCTCCTATTCAGATCCTTTTTGTAACTTATCTGAAACCTACTTGTCTATAATTTGCTTAATGTTCTTGAAGTAATATGCTTTTTAAAAGTCAGTAATGTATTTGATCATCGGGTCTTCTCTTGCACTTTTAGGAAAAAAGAGACCCTGAATGTCTCTTCCTTCCATGTGACATTTTGTCAACGCAATGAAAATACAATCATATGGACTCAATAAACATTTTTTTTAATTAATACATTTGTTAAATTATTATTAAATTAATAATTTAATGTATTACATTAACTGTGCTGCATGTCCTTAGTCTTTGCTAAGAGTCTAATAATTCCTCTCCTTTAGGGATCCTTCAGGTGTGTTCTGAAAGTAACAACAACGGCAAATACAATGTCATAATATCAGAGAAATCTCTATACTCTAGTGCCACCTTTCAAAGGGAGTAAACCAAGTCAGAGAGCAACAGGCTTCGTTCAAAGTCATGACAGGAGAAAGGTGGCTGTGTGCAAAACAGATATTGTGAGCTATGACACTCTGTCCATTTAAATATCTACTTGAAATGTCTGATGGGACATGGCACATAGACCAAAATATCAAGCAAGGGAAAAATTACTCCCTTGACATATTTTGGCAGATGGAAAGGAATAAAGATATTCAATAATGATACCAGCCTTTCTCAGTTTCCTGAACAAGCCCCCCCAAAAAAACCATTCTATACTTCTCTCTGCAGCATTGGTTTTAAGTACCACTCCCTTTCTTGAAATATGTTAGCATTTGGACTTAACAACTACCGATTTTCAAAGGACCAAGTCCATGTCTGATCATGTATTAAAGGACTATGTCCCTCCTTATTCATACACAGAGCTATAATTGAAAAAAGTTAATCATACTGATATGTGAAGAAGAGGAAAGGGGTGGCAAAATCTCCAAAGACGCAGTATGAATACTAATGTCTTTGTTGGGTACTCACTCATAGCAGACACACAAAAAAGATAAGCCCGTAACAGTGTCAACATATTGCGTTGTGAAGTCAAGCAATCACCATGCTCAGAAAGGATTAAACTCAGATGATGTTTGTTTAAATCTCTGAACAGTTAAATGCCATTTATCATTTTGATCCAACAAAACCCCGCAGAGTCCCTGTAGAGGGGAAATAGGGTTTACCGTAATGCAGAATGAACCTTGGTGCAAAAGGGAATTTCACTAAGGCTTTTCCAGGCAGCCCAGAGGAGTAACCTGTGAGGCTCATCAGTTCACTTTCAGAGTACAGAGAATTTCATCCGCAACATGGCATAGCCTCACCATTTGGCATTCAGGAGAAATCCTCTTCATCTTTCCACCTGCAGAGAGGTGGGAGTCATTTAGCTGTATCTAAATTATTAGTGTGAGTAGCCAAATCTGGGCTCTTGTTCCAAATAGAAGCTGGTTTCTTTAGTCAGATATGTGCGTGGCAACCATCCATTAACATCAACAGATTTGCCTGATAAAAGATTCCAGAAATCGGTGTATGTGAATGCCAAAGATGAGCAAAACACTTGGACAGAAGATGCTGTGAAGGGAAGAGACACAACGAAAGGACGCAAAAGGGAATATAAGAGGAAATACCTCGCAATTCATCTTGTTTTCTCTATTTTTCACTCTCTGCCTGAAGCATAATAGAACACTTCAACTTTCTTATTCTTCCCTGCCTCCGGGTTCCCTGTACTTCTGGGCTATCCTCGACACTCTAGACAAAGAATTCTTTCCAGAGCGTAAATACAATCTTGATAAAAAAAAAAAAAAATCTCCAATGTCTTAAAATTAAAAAAAAGGAAAACAAATGGCCCCAAGGGCTCATCATCGCCCTCAGAATAAAATTCAAGCATGGTGGTGTTATGTGCAAGGTCGCTGACACACTGGGTCTCACTGCCCTCTAGTATCCTTTCTGGCTACTCTCCATGTGTCCCTCCTGACCACCACCATACATACCCTGCATTTCAGCTCCACAGAACTTTATTCCCTTTGCCAAATTCTGTCTCTCGTTTTTCCATTTCTTTAAAAAACCAGGCGCACTAGATTGGAAATAACTTTTCCCTTCTTACGTGTCCGGCGTAGTCTACTCCTCCCAGAATAATGTTATCTGGATGAGATCTCAGACCTTCATGGCTCAGTCAGTTGTTCCCATCTATTAACTGGAGCTGTTACTACACTGCATCGTAAATATCTCTGTGTGTAACTAATTTTTCTTCCAGACTTTGGGCACCTTGAGGGAAAATATGGCGCCATCTGTAATCTTTTTCATTAACATTGCCTTGGGTATAGAGCTCAGTAGTGGCTGTGTGTACTTACTTCAGTAAGGTGGTTCCCTTCAGAATATTTGCAATGTCTTCTTCTGTACAGAGATGGTCTTAACCGAGCTTGGGAAAATAAGAGTGCAAACCCAGAACGTTGTAAAATAAGTTCAGTTGTATGTTAGTTGAGCCTGGTAGCTCTGAAGTCCACTCTGGACTGTCCTTGGGGAAGGAGGTTCTACCGTACAGTACTCACATACATAAAGGGGGACAATGTCTTCGATCGCTCTTCACTTGTACTTCTTAAGGATAACAGATATAGCCCCAGGCAGGTAAAAGAGGAGATAGGTTATCTGGGGATGGGAGCATGGTAGTATGTTAAAATCAATTTCAAGTACATTGAGTTTGAAAAGTCAGAGAAAGATTTCCAAATAGGGGGCTAGTGCCATTGGACTTGAGCACATGTAACCTTTTGAAGCTTGAGCCAAAGTAGAAGAACATACGGTTCTAGAATGCAATTTAATTTCTGCATGACTGTTTTAGACTAAGTTGCTCTTATCTAATTCAATTACTAGCTCACAAGTCCAAACTAAGGACACACACACACACACACACACACACACACACACACACACACAGAGTACGACATACCAGAACAATGAAGCTAGAAAATAAATACATAATAATTCATATCAGTTAATAGGCAACATTTTTTGCAAGTTGATATTACTGCAGCCAAAACTAAAATCAACATCTCTCCCTAGAAACCACTTTTCTCAATTATAGATTTTCTTTTAAAGGCACTTAAAGTCTATATAAGCCTGTCCCTAACCCCAGCTCCACCCTCCTGATTTTGAAAAAAATGACCCTTATAGGTATTTAGAATATAGGAAATTACAAAAAGTCATAGAGAAATAAGTACAACTAGCTTTAAAAGGTTTGAGAAGGAAGGTTTTGTTTTCTTATGCACCAAAAAAAAAAAAAATGAAAAAAAAGAAAAGAAAATATAAAACATGAATCTTTTAAAAGCTTAAGGTAGTGAATTCTTTTAGAAAGGAAATTCTTGGCATTGATCACCAGTCTTTGGCAGCCAACTATGATGGTGTTTGTTATTAAGCTTTTCAAGCCTATGCTGCCATTTCTGAACATGGTAAGGAAAAGATGATACTAATGGGTATATAATCAATCAACCCTGCTTGATCTGGTTTATAGAGGACATGTAAGAGTGTAAAAGTACTTTTGTACAGTAATCACGGAAGTCACCAAAGAATAGAGTAGCATTCTACCATGTGACATGAGAAATGGAGAACCTGTTTGGAGGTTGAATTAGACATCATACATGGTATGTGGATATAAGTGATTGTCCTGAGACTCTTCTAAATAATGGTTAGCACAAAAAAGCAAGCCCACAACTCAAGAAGAAAAAGGTCTGAAATAGTCATTATAAAAATACATTTAAGTATCCACATAATAAATATAGTGGAGCTGAGAAGCAAATGTAAAGAAACGATTCATTCATAATAATCTGGGTTAATTTCACAATATAGGCAATACATCCATGATCCTCTTTGCTAGGTTACTGATGTCACAGTAGGTTTCTTGAGATTTTCTCTTGAACGAAGCAATGATGTGAAAAGTTCCAGGAAACATGGTACTCTTATGGTCTCTCCCTAAGATCAGATTTCTAACCACTTTGGATCAAATGGTCCTGCCAGTTCCTTAAGAAGTTATTCTTCTAGCTTGACAATAGGGGTAGTTGTCACTCGGTTGTCTTCCTTCCATCCAGGATGAGTTCTTCTCTGGGTCTCTATCCCTTCTACTTGCTTGATAGTGATCTTGGTACTAAATTCATCAACACACTCATTCCTCGTTCTACTGTTCATTGAAGGACTAAGACATGTGAGTCACTGTGCTTTTTATAGGGTACTCAATGATGAGCACGATAACACTCATGCTCTCATGCCTTTCATTGTGGGTTCTAGTAGCATAATAAATGTCAACCACACTGGTTTCCACAAACACAATTTTGTGGCCTGATGCTAGCCTGCTGGCACGAGAAACACGAGGGGACATGCCTAAAAATAAGGATCCTTGGATCCCGCCCACAGATATTCCATGTCAGTAGGTTTGAGGTGAAATCTGGTTATGTATAGTTAAAAACAAACAAAAACCTTGCCAAGTGTGCTTTCTGGTACATATCCAGGCTTGGGAACTAGTCTAGTGTACAATTAACTGATTTTTCTTTTTAGGGGAAAACAATAAACCACGTATTCATTCTGCCCCATCAGACAGCCTGAGGGCCAGCACAGCTCTTGTGAGCTCAACTCCATGGGTGGGTAGGGGGAGGGAGCAGAGGAATAAGTGACCAGAGCATATCTGACTGGCAGTGGGGGGTTCATGAAATCATGGTGTGAGAGAGTCTGGCAGTCACACAGAGCAGATCAGAATCAGTAAATCCAAGCAGCAGATGAAAATTGTATTTTTGTTAAAAGCCAGAAGAATCCAAGACAACTATTAGAAGCTGAAAGTCAAGATCCGAGAGGCAGAGAAGACAAAAGTAAGAGGCAGAAGACAGAAATGGGCAAGATAGCAGGAGAGTGGGAGTAATTTCCAACTTTATGTACCTGGCAATGTACTGCCTGCTTAACTCTATCTTGTCTCCAAGTTCAGTAAAAGTATAAATCGCTGTTCGGTCAGATCAAAAGCCAGACACCTTTCTTCCTACCTGAACATATTTTACACATTACAAAACTGTTCTAGGTATAACTTGTTCATGACCTACTATTCAGGAAACAGTACACAACTATTTAACAGAAGTGCCCAGAATGGAATCCACTTGCAGAGAGATAACGGTCTTAGTGATATGGTTTAGTATGCTTTTTCATTTTTAGCTTTGGCCACTAGTATACAATATAAGTCATATTTATTGAGCAGTCACCAGGTCCCAAACCTTTGTGCTGAGTGCTTTTTCCTATGCAATCATTCACAGAATCCCCACAACAGTTTTATGTGTTAAGTAGTTCTTATCCCCATTTTACAGATGAAGAAAACGGGTCAGGTGTAAGTACTAAGCTGCAGGGCCAAAACGGAGGCCCAGAACTGTCTGGCTCCAAAGATTATCTTCTATTCCACTTTCCAGCACAAAACAAAAAACATTGCCTGCCTCTTTTTTTTTTTTTTTTTTTCTTATTCAAAACACCACACCCTCACTTTCCTGCCTGGAGATAATATATTTAATGTTAAAGGTAGCACTAAAGCTGTGAAATTATACCCTTGATTGGGTATTGTCTTGAAATAAAGACAAGATTAATGGTTTTGACTTTAAAGTTATGTAATAAAACACTCATATAAATATAAGTAATTAAATTTTAGATTCTTAAACTTCACTGAAGCTAGATACATGACCCTTGGAAGGACATCCTTTTCTATAAGGAAGTCAGTCTCTTTCTGCTGATTTGTAACTTGGAAATCTCTACTTGTCCACAACATTTTCTCAGGTTGGAAATGGTAACTTCCAAAGCCCTTTCCTACAAGGCATCTCATGCAATCATCCAATATGTTTCTGAGCTGATGGGTCTAGCTGTTACATTTTCATTTAATGTATATATGAAACCTAAAGGACAAACAGGTAGAGTGAAGTAAATAGAGGGGGAAAAAAGCCAAATTAAAGTCATACCTGATGGTTCCAGAACTGGGGTTAAAGGCCAGTATTCTGGATTTTCATCCTAAGCTTCCTCTCAGGTAAAAGAGGCCCCAGAGAGAGAGGTTGACATCAATTTTTATGATGGTTGAAGACAATTTAAATGATAACATACTAGGGGTGCTAAGGTGGCTCACTTGGCTAAGCATTCTTCTACTGTTGATTTCCGCTCTGGTCATGATCTCACAGTTCATGAGTTTGGGCCCCACCATGGCCTCCGCGCTGACAGTGCGGAGCCCATGTGGGATTCTTTCTCTGCCCCTTCCCTGCTATCTCAAAATAAATAAACTTAAAAAAATTTCTTTTGAAAATAAATGATAACATACCAGAAATCAGTGAAGCATTTACGAAATTTAATATCATGCTTTACACTGGCCTTATAACATACCAAATAAATAACTAAAGTTAAGAGACTTTGGTAATATAACTTGGTCCATATGGCAATACTTATTTATACTTGTGGTCATGATTCATCCAAACTACCAACTGTATTTTAAAATTGACTAATAGGGGCGCCTGGGTGGCTCAGTCGGTTGAGCGGCCGATTTCGGCTCAGGTCACGATCTCGCGGTCCGTGAGTTCGAGCCCCGCATCGGGCTCTGGGCCGATGGCTCAGAGCCTGGAGCCTGCTTCCGATTCTGTGTCTCCCTCTCTCTCTGCCCTTCCCCCATTCATGCTCTGTGTCTCTCTGTCTCAAAAATAAATAAACGTTAAAAAAAATTAAAAAAAATAAAAAATAAATAAAATTGACTAATAAGCCAGCATTGGCCTATTTATTATTTGATATGAGTATTTTGATAACACTGATATATAGCAAGTGTACTTTGTATAGCAGATGTGACCTGTTGTCACCATATAAAGCAGAGAAGATTTAGGGTTGATTATACTTTTTCAGGATAGTGGAAATTATATCTTCAGACCTTTTAAATGAGTGAATTTTGAGCTGCAGATATGGGAAATATTATATTTATAGCTCTGTGTGGATGTTACCAATACACAACATGACACTGTTTTGTTCTTGTAAAATAGAACTAGGTTGATATTGAAGCCTACAAGTAAGCATATACACTCTTGTTTGAATTTACTTTTAATTGAAGTACCATAAGATAGATGTAGACACACTCATATAAAAACACAAAAGATATTTAAAATGCCATCATATGAAAAATGCTAGCATCATAGTAATATTTTATCTTAGAGTTTCTTAATTTTGAATGTGTAATTTTAAAAGAGGAATCAACTTTTAAACACATAGCCTCTTAATGAGAGAAATGCCTCCCCCTCCCTTTTTTTTAAGAGGCAGTGGAGGGGCAGAGGGAGGTAGAGAATCCCAAGCAGGCTCCACACTCAGCATGGAGCCTGACATGGGGCTCGATCCCACGACTGTGAGCTCATGACCTGAGCCAAAATCAAGAGTCAGACACTAACCAGTTGAGATGCCCAGGAGACCCAGAAATGCTTGACCTTTAAATTCTATAGCACAAGTGGTGGAAAACTCACTGCAGTAACCTGTACACATCTCTCAAACATATGATGACTTTTTAATTCATTTAAGCATTGGGTTTAAAATTTTTTTTAATGTCTATTTATTTTTGAGAAAAAGAGAGAGTTGGGGAGGGGCAGAGAGAGAGACGGAGACACAGAATCCGAAGCAGGCTCCAGGCTCCGAGCTGTGAGCACAGAGCCTACGCAGGGCTGGAACTCACAAACTGCAAGATCATGACCTGAGCCGAAGTCGGACGCTTAACTGATGGAGCCACCCAGGTGCCCCTAAGCACTGAGTTTTATAAAAATTTCTTCCCCGGTAGCACATGTAGCAAAGGTAAGAACAACAGGTTAACCAACACAACAAGGCCTGAAATTAAGTATATGTTTGTATTTGGGCTCATGAAATTGATGCATCTCCATTGTGATGATACTATGTATAATTAACCAAGTTAGGGCTTCAAGTTAAAAATGACAATTACATGCATTGATGTATTGTCTCTTCTAGGAGACCAATAAAGAAGAAATAAAATTTTTTCCAAATGACAAAAAACAACAAAACAGGATGGGAAGAAAACCACCAAAAAGAAGTACTTTCAACAACTATCTGGA
Organism: Leopardus geoffroyi; assembly: GCF_018350155.1. Lineage (NCBI taxonomy): Eukaryota > Metazoa > Chordata > Mammalia > Carnivora > Felidae > Leopardus > Leopardus geoffroyi. The sequence continues at coordinate 119,102,599 of NC_059343.1, forward strand.
AGATGGGAAGCAAAGAAAGGACTGTAGACAGAAAGCAGAGGAAGCCCCGGCCTAGAATACATGCTGGGGATCTACATTCAATGAGAAAATCTGCCTGCCATGCTCAATTCTTGACAAGACTGATATGTACAAATCCAGGTATGAAGGACATCAGTTGTGGTATTTGTCTCTGAAAATAAGGGTGTCGAAGGCGTACAGAATAGACGGACCCAACAGGTACAAAACATTCATTGATTTTGCTCTATTGCTTTTCTATTCTCTATACCATTAGTTTCTGGAATCAAAATCTTTATCATGTACTTCCTTCTGCTTTCTTCAGGTTTGGTTTACTCTTTTTGTTGCAGTATCTGCAGGTGGAAAGTTAGGATACTAATTTGAGATTTTAAGTTTTTTGAATATAGGCATTTATAGCTAAAACATTTTCTTTTAAGCAATGCCTTAGCTGCATCTCATAAGTTTTAGTAGGTTAGGTCTTCATTTTCATTTATCTCAAAGAACTTCGAATTTGTTTGCGATTTCCTCTTTGACCTACAGGTTATTTAGGAGTGTGCTGTGTTATTTCCACATATTTATGAGTGTTCCAAATTTCTTTTTGCTATTGAATTCTAATTCCAATAAATTAGAGTGGTCAGAGAACATAAACTGTATTATTTCTCTACAGTTAAATTTATTGAAGTTTGTTTTATGGCATAGCATATGATCTATCCTGCAGAATGTTCCAGGTGCGCTAGAGAATAATGTACTTTGTTATTTCTGGTATCTTCTAGGTCTAATTGGTTTATAGTATTTTTTAACATTCTTCTCTTTCCTTGCTGATCTTCCTCCCAGCTGTTCCTTCCATTAATGAAAGTGGAATATTGAAGCCTCTGACTATCATCACGGAATCCTCTACATTTCTCCTTCACTTCTGTAAGTTTTGCTTCGTGCATTTTGGCGCTCTTTTGCTAGGTGGGTATGTGATTAAAATTGTCATACCTTTCAGACTGGTGGACTCTTTCCACATTATAAAGTACCCCTCTTTACCTCTAATAATACTTGTTTCAGAGTCTATTGTTTCTGATATTACTATAGCCATCGCAGCTTTCTTTTAGTTCTAGATTTTCTCCTATGTTATATTCCAGGAGTTTCGTAGTTTTGAGTTTTACATTGAGGTCTGGGACCCATTTTGAGTACCTTTGCGTGAAGGATGTAAGGTCTGTGTCAAGATTTATTTTTTTGCACGTGGATGTCCGTCGTTCCAGCAAAATCTGTTGAAAACTGTCTTTGCTCCACTGTGTTGCCTTGATTCCTTTGTCAAATACCTGTTGAGTATATTTATATTGATCTAGTTCTGGGCTCTCCATTCTGTTCCATTGATCTAGTTGTCTACTCTTTTGCCAATAGCAAATTGCCGTGATAGCTTTATAGTAAGTCTGGGAGTCAGGTAATGTCTGTCTTCCAACTTTGTTCTCCTTCAATATTCTGTCTTCCAATATAAATTTTAGAATACGTTTGTCAATAGCCACAAAATAACTTGCTGGGATTTTGATAGGGACTGCAGTGAATCTATAGACAAACTGGGAAGAACTGGAATCTTGACAATATTGAGTCCGCCTATATATGAATATGTAATATCTCCCCATTTATTTACTTCATTTTTTAATTTTGTCCATTTGAGTTTTATTGCTGCTTTGTGGTGTCCTTCATCTGCACCTTGCATATATTTTCTTAAATTTACACCTAAGTATTCCATTCTGGGGGTGCTAATGTAAATGGTATTGTGTTTTCAATGTCAATTGTACTTGTTCATTATTGGTACATAAAAAATGATTGACTTGTTATACTAAACTTATACCTGTAACCTTGCTATAATCGTTTATTAGTTCCAGGAGGGCTTGTTTTTCTTTTTTGGCCAATTCTTTCAGGTTTTCTACATAGATGATCACATCATCTATAAATGGTTTTCCTTCTTCCTTCCCAATCTGTATACCTTTTATTCCCTTTTCTTGTCTTATTGAATTTGCTAGAAATTCCAGTGCAATGTTGAAAAGGAGTGGTGAGGGTCAGGTGGGTGGCTCAGTCAGTTAAGCATCCGACTTTGGCTCAGGTCGTGATCTCCCAGTTCATGAGTGCAAGCCTCACATCAGACTCGCTACTGTCAGTGCGGAACCTGCTTCGAATCCTTTGTCTCTCTCTCTCTCTGCCCTTTCCCTGCCTGTGCTCTCTCTCTCTCAAAAATAAATAAACATTTAAAAAAAGGAGTGGTGAGAGGAAACTAATGCAACATTGTAATTTATTCAACTTTTTTGCACTAATATTTTTAGTGATTTCTTTATAGGTTGGTCTAGACTTTACCATGCCAATCTTAAATTATCAGAATAAGCTGAAGATTCATAATGATTCACTTAATTCCAGTGAGAGCTAGAAATGATACTCCTATATATCTCTACTCCCTTCCTCCCCTTCTGTGATATTATGGTTATACATACTGCATCTATAAATGTTGCAACCATTGCATAACACTGGAACTGCTAAAAGTATTGCTTTACATAATTTTGTGTTTTACAGAAGCTCAAAGACAACAATGCAAAAAAGCAGTTACAGCTTTTGCTCTTTTATAACAGACAAAATCATTTCTTGATTTCTTCATCTGTCCTTATCGTCTTAAGTTAACCTGTGGAGTCATTTCCTTAGTCCAATACAGCTGGTCCTTCTACCCGCTCCTGGAAACTTTCAAACAGGAGATGGGTTTGCCGTTTTGAAGCATAATTTCTTCTTCTAAGGAAGCCTGTTTTTGCCCTTAAAGTCTATCAACTGATTGGACTATGCCCATCCACAGTACTGATGATAATCTACTCAAGGGCAACCGATTGTAGATGTTAACCACATTTATAAAACACCTTCTCAGCAACATCTAGATGAGTGTTTGAATTAGTAACTTGGTACTGCAGCCTACCCAATTTGACTCATAAGGCAAACCAAGAACATCTATAATGGTGTGCTCGATGGTACCCTGCATTTCTCTGGGGCTTTCTTCATTGCTCTTCATTCTTTCCTCCATTTGTTGTTCAAATTGCATAATCTCTATTGGTCTACCTTCAGAATCTCTAATTCTTCTGACAATGAACCCTATTGTTGAGCCCTTCGAGGACTTTGTTGTTGTTGTTTCAGTTAACTGTAGCTTTCAAATAAAGAATTTCTATTTGGTTCTTTTTTATGACCTCTGTGTATTAATGCTCTTGGTTTGATGTGACTTTCTTGTCATAGTTTCCATTATTCCTTTGATCGTCATTTTATGTTTGAATATATTTACAATGGCTACTTTGAAGGCTTTTTCTGTTAACTCCGACATCCAGCTGCTTTGACCAGCAGTTTCTATTTCCTGATTTTTTTTCTTTCCAATATAGGGCTCATACTTAACATTTCTTTTTGCGTCTTGTAATTTCTGTCGGAACATGGACATTCTAGATAACAACTGGGTTGTTATTATTTCTTTTGTCTAGTGACTGGCAGAGTTAATCTAATAAAGTATATTTCCCCCAGAAATGTTAAGTGTCTGATTTTGCACTTTATGGTGCAAAGCCTTAGCTATGCCCAGGTTTTCCCTGGGAGGATAGTGCTTTTGGCCAGCTCTCTTTGAGAGCCTTGGTCCTTAATCACCCCCAGCTGTTAATCTTTACTAATCACTGGCTGATTGCTCTATTGTGTTTAAAAATGTCCTTGGGCATAATTGCTCCACAGATTACTTCAATCAAATGCAGTCTCTTTTGTTTTTTGTTTTTTGTTTTTTTTAATGTATGTATGTATGTATGTATGTATGTATGTATGTATGTATGTATGTATTTTTTAAATGCAATCTCTTTTAAAAGCGTAGCTTGCAAGGTCAGTACTTGAGATTTGTTTGATGACAGGTGGGTTTCTGCCAACTTACTTTTTTTCCCCAATTCTGTCTAGAACATTAGTCAGCCTACACTTTAGCCCACATGTCAAATTAATCTACCTATCTCCTCTCAATTGCCTTTCATCAAACCTCTACTATTTGGGAGAAGACCTCTCTGAAGTCAGTTTGGGATGTCATAAAATACCATAGACTGGGTGGCTTATATAACAGAAATTTATTTTCTCACAGTTCTTGTGGCTAGAAGCCCAAGATCAAGGTACTAGCATGGGCAGGTTTTGGTGAGAGGTCTCTTCATGGCTTGTAGATAGCCACCTTCTCACCATGTCCTCACGTGGCTGAAAGAGAGAGAGCATGTTTTCTGGTGTCCCTTCTTATAATGGCACTGATCCCTTCATGAAGGCCCCATCCTCACAACCTCATCTAAACCTATGCCCTAAAGGCCCCATCTCCAAATACCATGGCATAGGGTGTTAGGGCTTCAACACATGAATTGGGATGGCAGGGGGAAAATGACACACCTCCATAGCAATACCCTCAGGATTGAACTTCACACTGTTGCAAATGAAGTCAGTTCCTTTTGGAAGAAATTTGGAGCTTTCCATTTTACAGCCTGCTTCTCCCACCCTCCCCTCCCCCCCCCCAAACAAAACCTCCGAGTCAAGGCTCTAGGGCTGGGAGAGGGGACAATGTCAAACTTATCTGTGAGTGACACCCCCGGTTTAGGGGCTGGGTACTAAGCAAAGAGGGGCAGTAGTTTCCGTTCCTTCTGGCTGGCCTCTCCCAGTATGGCACTGCCATCCCACAAACCAGAACAAGGGTGATCAGTGGCCCAATATTCTTAGTAGTATTTTACCCAAAGCAGAATCTTAGTCCCACAAGTGTTAGGCTAGGCAGAAGAAGGGTATGTCCATCTCTCGGTTGAAATCACCTACAATTCACACTTGGCAACAGATGGCTAGGGGAAAGATGAGAAACGTGATATCCTGCCTTTCCCAGGAAGACAGCCCTCTGGGAGCTGGAGGCAGAGGGGTCCCTGTGTTCTTGGCTGCATCAGTTTGGAATCGAGTCTCCGTCTCACTGAACTCAGAGAGAAGGGAGGAAATGTTTCTTAGTTCAAAAACCAGAGTCTTACTGTGCTTCCAGAATTTTAGATTTTCTTGAACAAATGTGTCTTCATTTGCTGTATGTTCTTAGGATTATAGAGACTTCAATTTATATATCAGGCCAGAAGTAGAACTCACCCAGCAGGAAGGTATTTAACTGCTCAAAAATATTATGTTCTCCACCAGAGAAATCAAATTAATTGGAGAGAAATGAGGCCATCATTTGGATATCTGCAGCTCACAGTAAAATAGTGGGCTTTCTACGGTTTAGTGATTCCCCAACATGCATCCAAGCTCCCACCGTGCTTGCAATCAGTTGAAACCTGTCAGCTGAAATCTTTGCCCATGAACACAGCACTTTCTAGTAGCTTTTTAAGGCCCCATTTTCAAATATTAATAAAGGCGTATCACCAGACATCTGATGACAAACATGTACAAAAGTAACAGGAACAAGGAAAATAAAAAGTAAGTAGTCTAGAAAAACAGACAAAAATAAAAGAATAAAAAGAATTTCAAAAATATCTGTAATTTATTTCCAGAGAGAGGTATAAGAAGATAGCAAATCCATAAAAAGGAAACAGGAAGCTATGGAAAAGGAACAATCAGAAATGAAGAAAGAGGGCTTGGAAGTTAAAAATATAATTGCCAGTGAATTTTTCAATATAACGTCAGAGATAAATTTAAGCAAATCTCCACAAAGGAGAAAATAAAAAAGACATAAAAAGTATGAAGGAAAATACCAAAAGGAGAATTTATCCTGTAGTTTCAACTTATGATTGATAGGAGTTCTACAAAGGAAGAACAGAGAACATATGAGTAGAAGATATTCAGTAAATAATTGAAGAGAATTTCTCAAAGCAAAAGTATGCAAGTTTTTCAGATCAAAGGGCCCAGAACAATAAATGAAAATTAAGAATCTTTCCCATGAATATAACTGTAAAAAAAAAAAAAAACCTTTAACAGCAAAGAAAATGAAAAAACATAAAATCTTCCAGAGGGCTGGGGTGCAAGAGGACCCAATCACATATAAAAGAAGAGGCTTCGTATTGATATCAAACTTTTCATAAATTATGCTGGACACGAGAAGCCAATAAAGAAATGTTTCATAGTTCTGAGAGGAAAACGTGTGTGTGTGAGAAATTTTATGCTGACCAGACTACCAAACATGGAGTCAGAATAAAGAAACTTTAGGCAGCAGGAACTTGAAAATGTGCACCTCATGTATTCTAGGTTACTTGAAAATGTACCTCAGGAAGAACACAAAAGGAGTCAACCAGGAAGAAGACAATGGGATCCAGTAAACAGTAAGAGAAATTGTAGGAGTACAGCTACTCAGGAGTGCTACAGAATCAGCAGTCCAACTGGGATTATGAGGACAAGGGCTCCAGGATGGAAGATTCTGGAATATAAAAAGGAACTGATAGGCAAGATACAATGATTGCTATCTTAGAACATTTGAGGTCATGGTAAAATCAATTGTGGTTTATGGAAAAGGAACATCCAATTGCAATTTACTCTTGGAACACTCTCCTCTAAGTGACTGTGAAATTGGACCTGTAGAGATAGAAATGTAGTCTTAAGCATAGTACTTGACTCTGCAGTGAAACCATCTACAGGCCCATAATAATGCCAGTGGATTTTTATTATAGTTTTACATTTTAGAGTTTGGGACAAACCACACGAGTCTTAAATACGGTCACAGAACAGACTAAAATAATGTACTTTGAGAAGGTAAACATAAAAATACAGCTAACAGAGATTGGAAGGCGGACAAGATAGAAGGGAGGGTAGAAACACCAATATCCTTACCTTGAAAAAGGGGAAGTCAAGAGAAATGAAGCACTTTATTTCATGTTGCTGAAAGTTGCAGATGACATCATCTCACCATATTGGGAGGAGGGAGATAGAAAAGGTGATTATAAGTCAGCTAAATTCCCCATATTTAAAAGCAGAAAAACAACAATATCAACAACAATAATAACAGTTAAGACGGAGCCACTGTTTTAAGGACTTCACATATATTAAATAATTCAATTCTCATAGAGATCCCCTAGGGAAGATGCCATTTTTAATCCTACTTTACAGATGAAGAAACAGGCATAGAGAGAGAAAGTAACCTACACAAGGTCGTACAGCTGTAGAGTGGTGAAGCCACATTAAAACCTAGACAAACTGGCTCTAGAGTTCTTATTTTTAACCCGTATGTACACAAACTGCTTCTCACGACAGTTTTAGGCAACGTCTGAAGTTGATCATTAAAAGAAAGGAACTATTGGGGCGCCTGGGTGGCGCAGTCGGTTAAGCGTCCGACTTCAGCCAGGTCACGATCTCGCGGTCCGTGAGTTCGAGCCCCGCGTCAGGCTCTGGGCTGATGGCTCAGAGCCTGGAGCCTGTTTCCGATTCTGTGTCTCTCCCGTTCATGCTCTGTCTCTCTCTGTCCCAAAAATAAATAAACGTTGAAAAAAAAAATTTAAATTTAAAAAAAAAAAAAGAGAAAGGAACTATTCATTTTCCTTATGTATTGTAGTCTTTAATCCCAGTCATAGGTTACTTTGCTAAATGAATATAACAAGTGAAGTTTGTACAAGAGGGCAAGAATGAAACATGGCTTTAACCTGGATATGTAATGTTAGATATATCACACAACAACTAATCACTTAAATGCCATGTAAAACACCAAAATGGAGAGAGCTAAATGTGGAGAATAGATACCAATACTCTAGTAGACGGGTAACTACAGAGATCTAGAGTTGATGGAGAGAGACATATATCTTTGGGAAATTCAATTAGATAAGCTTGGTGAGCATTTTTTGTCTCTCATCCTGGACTACTCTTGCCTCTCTTTTACGCCTGAAACATTCCAAATCTCATTCATTATTTTTTTTATTTTTAATATGAAATTTATTGTCAAATTGGTTTCCATACAACACCCAGTGCTCATCCCAACAGGTGCCCTCCTCAATGCCCATCACCCACTTTCCCTTCCCTCCCACCCCCCATCAACCCTCAGTTCATTCTCAGTTTTTAAGAGTCTCTTATGGTTTGCCTCCCTCCCTCTCTAACTTTTTTTTCCCCTTCCCCTCCCCCATGGTCTTCTGTTAAGTTCCTCAGGATCCACAGAAGAGTGAAAACATATGGTATTGCCTTTTGAGACTAAGCTCAAGCACCACTACTTCCCTCAATGTCATCCTGCCCTGTGACTAACGACCATGATGGAGTCATATGCTACAAGGAGGCTAGGCTCCAGAAGGCAGCCACTACAGCTAAAATTGTCAATGGTCAAAATTCAACTTGACATTCCCATAGGAAAATGCTGTAACAGAATCCACTGTATTGTGTCTCGGTAGATCTAACATAGTCGATTTTTCTCTAAATTTGGAACAGATTACTGTTTCTTTTGGTGAGCTGCACGAAAAAAAAAACACAAGTTGGCTTGTGTTTTTAGGCCACGTAGTATGAATAATACCTGTTTTTCAACTTTGCAATCTCATTTAAAATAACTTTGGGAATAGCAGATAGGTCATATTCCATTTCTGGACTATGCTGATTAAATCGGGCGACAGACACTAGTTGTTATTTTTCTCCTCTTCTTTCATTTTTATTTGCTGAGTTCATGTAATTGAATTCATATAAAATAAATGGAAGAAGGATGTAAATTCTCTGTAATCCTTTCATTGAGCCTTTCACTGAAAATTGTACACACTTATCATTCTACGTCGAAATGATGCATAATATAATTTACGTAGGAAAGCATGAATAGAGAATGATGGATTAATGAGTGACAGAAAAGATGAAAGAGACATTGATGCAAGGATGAAAAGATGAAAAAATCTTGTAATATATTAATAAGATGTTAGGTAGCTGCTTAAATGTAGATAAAGATGTTTAGAGATAGAGAGAGATAGATGAATAGCTGGGATTATAAGTACAGAACTTGACAGACAGCCTCTTGGAATGATAACAGATAATAGAAAGATGATGATAAGAGAGAACCTGATGATGAAGTGATGGTGGAAAGGAGCTAGAAGTGGACGAGGCTACAAATACGTGCAGATATTTATGTATTCATTCAACAAAGTGCCAGTCAGTATATTAGGCACTGGAGACACAATAGCAAACAGAAAGAGATTACGGTCTTGTCTTCACTGAGCTCAGAGTTAGACATGTTATTATGAGGGCATTAGGTGCCAAAAAGAATTTAAAAAAATCAAAAGGTCAGAAAAGGATGGGGATGTAAGTTTAGGAAGGACAGTCAAGTAAAACTCCAAACTAAAGAGACAGATGAATGATATACTATATGGACAAATATAAAGATCGACAGTTGATAGAGACAGGCATATGGTGAGCAGTAGAGCTAAGTAGATAAATGTGAAGCACACACACACAAAAATAGTTGACGGTAAGATAGAAAAATGACAGTCAAGATAGGCAATTAATGTTAAATGAATGAATCCAAAATGAATAAATGCAGAGGTAAATGGATCTATGCTATAGTGGTGGTATGTAAATCTAAAACTCTGGAGAAACCTGTGGATGGTTCCAACAGAAAGAAAGTTGCAAGCCCATGTTCTATACCTGCATGCTTTTACGTATTATCACAGGTCTTTGACTGATGGAAATAAGTACACGTGAAGACAGTGTCAACTCAGATCAAATATAATTAACAGTTTTAAACAGAACTCACATGAAAATAAATCAATGCAAACAACGCTTTAACGTGAGGAACAGTTTTTGCTGTGCAAATGATTGTAGATTCAGACACAACATATTTTTAATCCATTTCAAAAGCAAAATCCAATAGTAATTATCAACCAGAGCTGTTGGCTTTCAAAGCTCCTGAAGCTTCCACAGTCCCATAATATGATGGCTGCTCCCTATTTTTAGCCATCAGTAATGGTTGCTTAGCAGCCCTGGAAACTCCTATGTCAGAAACCACTGTCACATCGTGGACGGCACTGGAAAAATATGCTGCCTGCAAACTCTCACCCAGCATGGAAGCCACTCAGCTAGAGGTGCCAAGGGAGAACTTTCACAAGACACCCAAACCAAGAAATCTGCTCTGTCAAGGAGGGAGATAAGCGCTACGTGACATAAGGAGAGATTTAAAAGTACCTTATTTGAGCTTAAACATGCACTAACTACATACTGACGGAAAAGAGAGTTGACATTTAGGTGTACATTAGGTGAGCATTGACACATTTTTCAAAGAAACTAAAACATGCCTTGAGTTTAGAGCATGCCTTGTTTTATCCACCCCATTTAACTTCCCATTCATTTTACTAAACACTAAGGGTAGGCAACAGCAGAAACTTTCTTATCTGATGTACTTGTGAAGACTACTTGGTTGACTAATGGAAAATAGTGGTTGAAACTGGAAATCATTTTTAAATTATATATATCTTAGACAATTCATCTAATATTAAATCATATTAACATCTACTGTTTCTCCTCTTTCTTGATGTAGAGTCAAAGCCTTTTCATTGAGTGGGGGTCCTCTGATTTAACTTTCTTATGGTCATTATTACATAAACCACATGCTATCACATCATCTGCGACATCAAGTTTCACTTTCTTTGAAATGTAGCAGAAACTTGAGGACACTTATGAAGGAATGAAGGGGTTTTTTGTGGTTTGTTTTATTTTTTCCATTCTCTCCCCAGACCTGCTTCTAGAACAATTTTTTCCTTAACAGTCGGCCTATATCAAGTCTCCCCTAATTAATTTACATTTCATGGAAATAACAGTTCTTTTTGAATCCATATTAATTACTTTATGTAGTACCGAATTAAGTAAAAATTATTACAGTAATACGTGCACTTGGCATAAAGAGGTTTGGAATCAAACATAATGGCTCTCAGTAAGCATGAAACAGGTGGAACCAGATGTGTACAAGTGGGTAGGCTATCAGCTGTGCGTTTTCAGCGTGCCTTAGAGTATTAATCAGTACATTTTATAGAAGGAATAAGGAGCATTATTAATCCAGTAAGAGGGCAGGTAAGTTGTGCCTGTCTATGCCAGCCACTGTGCCAAGCCACAGTTATGAATTTGTAAGACTCTGTCCTCAGGGAACCAAGTACATTAATATCAAATTTCAAAAATGCTTGCTTTCTACAGCTAGGTTTGAGGCCTTGCTTCCTCTATAACTCACGCTGTGGCCCTTGATAGCGCCCTTTCTTCACAAGACTCGGTTTTCTCCATCTGTATATTGAAACTCTAGGACAGATATCTCTAAAGTTCTTTGTTGCTCTCTGGTTCTAAGGATTGTTTCTTTGAGTTTTAGAATTGGTACTATTTTGCTCAAGATACGAGAGAATAATTAAATCATTGGTCTTTAAATTGTGTGTGTGTGTGTGTTTTTTTTTTAATTAAGATTCAACAGTACTTTTAGAATTATATATTCCAGGTCTGGAATTGTAAGAAATATTTTACTTACACATGACTGGTGGCAGTCTAATGTAAGCAGGGTTTGGATTTCAGCTCTGACAATTTACAGCTTTGTGTTCATGGGTTAAGTCCATTGACCTGTTGGGATTTCAGTTTATCCTCTATCAAAAAGGATAACCGTACGTGTATCAGTTATTGGCTGATGTGTAACAAATCATCTATATCTTACAAGCTTAAAACCAAAAGAAATTGTAATTTCACAATTTCAGTGGGTCGGGAATCCGGGAATGGCTTAGCTGGGTGATTCTGGCTCAGGGTCTCTCTTGAGCTTACAAGCAAAGCTGTAAACTGGGGCTGTGGTCATCAGCAGGCTTTACCGGGATTAAAGGATCCACCCCCAAGCCTGCTAATTTGGTCTCAATTCCTCAATTCCTCACTGGACACTGGCCAGAGGGGAAAGGGAGAGGGGGAGAGACAGACAGAACCAAGAAAAACAACCTACAGTCCTTTTGTAACCACTAGAAGTGACATCCTATCACTTCTGTTCCCTGGAGGCAAGTTATTTGGCTGAGCTCACGCTCAGAGTGAATCTAGCTTCACCTCTTGTAAAAAGGAGTTTCAAAGAATTCGTGAATATAATTTAAAGCCATCAAATATACAGCACCGATATTAACCCTCTTCCACCTTCTACAACGAACTCCATCTAGGACACTGGAGAGAAAACGCGACAGCACCAACAGCACCAACAAAAATGTATCTATAACTGAATTATTTTCATGTGGCAGCTGCTGCTTTGCACCTCCCCTGAATCCACTATCCGGGACTTCTGGACTCCTGTCCCCTCCGTGACGACTCAGTTATCGCTAGAGACATCGCAGAGAGGTGACTGCAGGGCAGTGCGCCATTCCTTCTACTGGTCTATCTTAGTAATCGCCACAACATGGCCACAGGGCCTATTTAGCTGCACGAATATTTTAATGGTATTTGGAGAAACAGAATCTCACAGACCCAGAATCAAATACTGGATGTATCTGTTATTAAAAGCCTCACTGGACTTTTGTCAGTCAACACTTCTTTCTAAAATGTTCCATCTTTCTGTCATGTTGGCTAATCTCTATTATTCTTGGTTTCCTCGAACTTCAAATATTCTGGCTCATCTCTTAATACAGAGCAATGGAACTGTCTCTGTGGCATCCTCATACCTTCCAGATGTCACTTCCACTCTCAAGTGACATGTGGAGACACTGTCCTAAACACAGTTCTCTCCCTAATAGTACCCACTATTAAGACAGATATTAATTTTCTCACAAATATTGCCTATCCATTCATTCATTCATTCATTCATTCATCCATTCAACTGTTCATCCATTTGTCCACTGTTAACTGACCCACCTATGATACATTAAAACTCTACGCTAGAAATGTAAAACCAATGAAGACACTATCTATGCTACTCAAAATATCACACTTTAAAAAGGGATAGGTGAAGGTATACATACAACAACGCAGAGAGCTTTCCTGGAGAGTGAGAGGTAAGATCTAATCCGAGTACTGAAAGTTTCTTAGAAATTAGCCAGATAAAAAGATGAGAAGCTGGAAAGAAGAGAGATTCCCAGAACAGCAGTTCTCAAACTTAATTGGGCATCAGAATCACCTGCTCAACTTCTTAAGCACAAATGCCGGCACCACACCCATAGTTCCAGCTTCAGTAGGTTGAGGGTTTCAGCCTGGTAATTTGCATTTGTAACAAGGCCCCAGGGGGTAATAATATTCATGCTGCTTGGGCAGGGATCGCACTTTAAGAACCACGGCTCTAGGCCAAGAGAGATGAACGTGGTGCACTTGAAATATTGCACACGGGCAAGAAGGGCTGGCACATCCAAGGAGAGGAGTGATGAGAGACGAATCTAGAGAACCAGGACTAGATCGTGACACACTTTGAAAGCCACGTTAAAAGGTCTGGACTTTATCCTGGGGGTGGTGGAGACATGGAGACATTGACTATTACGCTGAGAGAGTGTGTACATGATCATATTCAAGCTTCAGAAAGATCATGCTGACTGCAATGCCCAGAACCGACTGAAGTTGAAGGCGGGTCCCCAGTAGGAATACTTAGGAAACTGTTGTATTATATCAGGTGAAGGGTGAATTCAAGTAATGGAAATACGATAATGATAATTACCATTATAAATATAATACTATCAATAAAAGTGATGATAGCCAACAATTTTAAACACTATTGGGCATGCAGGGTTCTAAGAGCTTTACATGAATTACTGCATGTAATTCTCACAACAATCCTGTAGAATACATTGATTATTAGACCCATTCATAAGAGAACACTAAGGCTTGAAGAAATGAAGTGATTCGCCCAAGGTCACCCAGATAAGAAAATATGGAGTGAGGTTCCAACTACAGATAGTCTAACTTTAGAATCTCTGCTCTTAACGCCATACTTTGAGGTAAAAGGAGGCTAATGGTCATGGGCAATTTCATATTTTGCACAACCAGGTTCATTACGCTTCCATTAAGTCTAAACCCATTTTCATCATTATATGTTGTCACAGAACAGGATTCTTTTCCATCAGAGTACTCATTTAAGTAGATAATTCTGCCTTTCTAAGTGATATTACTTGATCAGGCATGCCTTCCTCACAGATCTGAACATACAGGAAAACGGAGACTACAGTTGCTTTTGTTCACCATTTGTATCCCCATGCCCTCGTACAGGTCCTCAGCAAACATTAACTTAATAGTTGTTGAGAGAATGAGGAGCATATGAAGGTGAGAAGGAAAAAGTTATTGGTGGAAGAAAAATCCATTTGGAAACATCCGACAGGTTATAGCATATAGCATATAGCATATAGCCATCTGGAGCTTAGAGAAGAAAAGCAAGAAAAATAGATCTTGGAGTCATCAGCTCAGAATATTAACAGAACCCCTTTGAGTGAATGAGGATCACCCAGGGCTAGTATGAAGAAATGTTGTTATAAGGATAACTGCATATCATGCAGATTATCATTAAAATGGTAATTATTAATTATATTAAATTACATAAATAAGACATAGCTGATTACACATTTCCTTTGCTTTATGGTCACAAAGTCAAGGAAAGCCTGGATGTTGCCTTGGAGCAAAGTTTACTAAGTCAAGACTTAGACATTTACACATTTTATGTTCCCCAATGAAATGCCCAGCGAGTGCTTACCATAGAGCCACAGAAAAAAGCTGGTTTCATCTGGCATCAAATATAAGGGGTTGCCTCCTTGCCATATTGTGTTGTGACCTGGCCTATGGGAGCTGAGCACACCTCTTGCGTTCTGGCTCTCTCATTTCCTGTCACAGTGCCTAAGTGTAAAAGCCCAACCCACCGGAGACTTTCCTCCTCATCTCTACTTTCAGCTGCTGGGATTAGAGCCCCGGTAACCACTTAATCTGACCAGACTAAGGTACAGTGGCCTTGAGTGGCTAACGGGAGAAAAGTCAAAGTCATATTGGTAGCAGAAAACCACGTCACAGATGTTTACAGAGACATTCTCCTTTGAGACAGTGCCCTCCATGATCTGGCTTTTGCCTACCATACTGATCTCAGCTCCAAATACTCTCCCTTGCTCACTCCATGACAGTCACACTGACCTCGTTATGGTTCTTCAAATGCACCAAGTTTCCTCTTGCTCAGGGCCTTTGTACTTCCTTTTCTTTCTGCTAGGAATCTGCGGTTCATTTGCTTGCGTTCTTCATATTACCATGTAAATATCATCTCATTAGAAAATGTTCTCCAGGGACATCTGGGTGGCTTATTCGGTTAAGCGACCAACTCTTGATTTCGGCTCAGGTCATGATTTCATGGTTCATGGGAACGAGCCCCACATTGGGCACTGCGCTGACAGCACAGAGCCTGCTTGGGATTCTCTCTCCCCCACTCTCTCTCTGCCCCTCCCCCACTCATGCTCGCTCTGTCAAAATAAGTAAATACACATTAAAAAAATAAAAAGAGGGGCGCCTGGGTGGCGCAGTGGGTTAAGCGTCCGACTTCAGCCAGGTCACGATCTCGCGGTCCGTGAGTTCGAGCCCCGCGTCAGGCTCTGGGCTGATGGCTCAGAGCCTGGAGCCTGTTTCCGATTCTGTGTCTCCCTCTCTCTCTGCCCCTCCCCCGTTCATGCTCTGTCTCTCTCTGTCCCAAAAATAAATAAACGTTGAAAAAAAAAATTTTTTTAAAAAAAAAAAGAAAAAGAAAATATTCCCCAACCCTTACCCATCATTCTCACATCTGTCACTCTATTCAGTCAGCTTTTGTTTATATGGGTTATATCTACTAATACTTAGGGTTTAGATATTAAAACTGAAGAATGTGGATATATTTATGTTTTTATTAATTTAAACATAATAAATCAATGACACATTTACCTAAATGACACATGTATGAAAAATAGCTGTATTCTCAAAACGTAAAATATGTAGGGAGAAGGGTGACATCGTTTGACATTTTTGAAAGTATCTTTGATGTGTTGTTTAAAAGAAGATATCTGGATCTGCATTTCCACTCCATCATTCAATCTCGAATGAAATGTGTTGATTAAAGTAGATCAATAAAATCCAGACCCACACAGAAATCAAATCAGAAACGAGAGGAGCATTTCAATAGCCTTTTTGGATAACCATGGATTTCCTCTTTGACACTATACCAAAACTCAATAGATGATGGTTTCTTAAAGGTTACTTGTAATATGGAATTTGCAACGAAATCGGTGGGGTTTTTTTTTTAATATTCGTTTTGCTAAACTCCATTGATTTATTTTACACTGTGGATCCGCGACCAATGCCCGCTTTGTGACATCATGCACTGGTCATTTGGAAAACAGCAGTTCACTGAGCTATGTAGATCTTCCAAAGGCAGACACTTCTCATTTATGCACTATAAAAAGGCATAGTTGTTGCTATCACCACCAATCTCATCAGAAAGCCTTCAAGTATTGGGAAGTTGTCGGGCTCACAAGGAGAATTGGAGAAATTTTCCCCGATTCCAATTTTCACATGGATTTTCAAATATTATTGGCAAAAAAAAAAAAAAATGCTGTCATTTGTTTTCCTTGAAGTGATAGACTCCATCCATTCTTTTCTATGAAAATATTGCCAAAAGTCCAGGTCTGAGTAACAATAATTTGTCTGTCAGTCAAGTGAAATGACAGCATATGAACGAAAGTAGTGCCTTTGGTTTGTAACTCTAGTCACCACGAAAGTGCTTTTCCTCAAGAGAACGTTGTTATTTTAGTATGCGGCAGAAATACTTTGTTTTCATTTGGTCACCAATATTTTAAAAATATTTGTACTCAAGGTTCAAGATATAATGAAATTACTAAATTTTACTGTTTCATTAAAGATATTGTTAGGTAAGACTTGTTTTTTCCTCTCTCTCTCTCTCTCTTTTTTAATGTTTTGGTACCATTATCTTGATTCATACTAATGCACCGACATTGAATTTACATCTGTCTATTGGACTGATAAGAGTAAAAAAGGGCAAATGATATCTTAGTAATATTACAATAGTAATTTTGCCTTTGCTGACCCCCTGCGAGAATCTCAAAGACAATTCCCCATTGGTACCCTCAGGATCTCACTTAGAGAACCAGCATAGGTATGTTCCTTAGAGTAAAATTTCTGTGTCAGAGTATACACATATTCAACCTTACTCTAAGCTGTGAAATGCTCCAAAGTGGGTTACATCAACCCACTGGCAGTATATTAAATTTCCCATTTCTATCCCTTGGTATTATCTAATTTTTAAAATTTCTACAGAATTTCCTTCCTAAGGGGCAAGCAATTTTTTTTCTTTTCTGTTGTTTCTTTATTAGAGTATCCTATGAACGCACAAGATAGTCCACTCTTAAAAAGATGCTAGATATCTATTCAAACATATTTGATATGTACAGATATTCAAACACACACACACACACACACACACACACACACACACATATATTCAAAGGGTAGCATGCTATACACACTGTTCTGAGATTTACTTATTTCCATTAACATCTTCTAGATCTATTTCCTTATCAGAAAGTATAGAACTACTTTATTTAACAGCTGCAGAGTTTTCCATCTTATGGATGTACCATCATCTAAGCATTATTTTTCCTGTTTTTGGTTAGATTTTTATAAATTCCATACATTAATCCTTCTTCAGCAATACATGTTGCAAATAAACTTTCCCAACCTGTCACTTATCTTTTCACTCTTTATGGACCTTAACCAAAGCTTTTTACTGTAATGTAAGCCAGATTTAGAATTGTTTTCTTTATTTCTTCTTTTGTTCCGTGTTTCCTAACATATACTTTCCTATCATATAGTTGTGGAGTCAGTCTCCTTTATGTTCAACTTTCGATTTTCACATTCAATTCTTAAATCCACCTGGATTCATTTTTGTGCCTGGTGTGATATGCAATCTAATTTTATTTTTTTCCATACGGATGACCAATTTTCCAGCATTATCTCTCCTATCTCCCACAGCTTTGAATTGCCATCTCTTTCATATATTAAGTTGCCATATGTAAGTGGATCTGTTTCTGGGCTCTATTTTCTGTTCTACTTATCTATTTGCCATCTTTCCACCAATACGATTCTGTCTTAATTACCACGTTTTAAGAAAATAATGTTGATATGTGATAGGACAAATTCCCACACCTTACTGTTCATCAAAATTGTCTTTGTGATTTCTATCAGTGGCAGATAAATGACATGGTGGATATCGAACTGTAACTTTCCTTTCTTTATAATTTTATAGTCTTTTTTATATTGCTTCACAAAATTGATTTCCTTTTTTTAAGTGTATTTCTTTACTTTGAAAGAGACAGAGACAGTGCAAGTGGGGAAGGGGCAGGGACAGAGGAAGAGAGAGAGAGAATCCCAAGCGGGCTCTGCGCTGCCTGAGCAGAGCCTGATGCGGGGCTTGAACTCACAAAACCATGAGATCACGACCTGGGCTGAAACCAAGAATCAGATGCTTAACGAACTGAGCCGCCCAGGTGCCCCTCATTTCATTTATAATATGTTTCATGTTCTTAATATGCTTTTGTTGTCTGCCTTTCTTAGCATATTTCTTACTGTGTTTTAGAATTTCGGTGTGTGGGCTTATTTTTAACAGGAAGGTTCTCCTTTCTCATTCTCTTTCTCTTCTCGCCACACCCGACGCACAATTTCTCTCTGATAATCTTTGTCTCATGTTTGTATAGTTGCATCCACCAAACCCACCAGGTCCCACCCAGACCCTGGCCTTGCTTATGATGACAATCATTAGCCATAGTTCAGAGACTCACAGAGCCACCATTAAGATAATGTCACTTTCTGTCTTTATACTTTTGACTCCATAGAAACTGAGCTGAGCTCCCCCTAAGTTTCATAATCCCAAACATTTTCCCAATTAAAGAAGATGGCGAGTGCCAACTCGGGGTCTGATGTCCATCAGTGAAATTTTCTGTGGTACTGTACCTTTAAAAACGTGCTTTTAGTTTCTAATACCACATAGGAGTGCAACTCCTGGTTACATTTGCCTCTCACAAACAGAACCTAAAATTGCTGCACCCTCAGTCCACCTTAACATCTTGGTTTTCTGTGGGTCTTTTGAGGTTCATACAGATACTGTATTACTTTTAAATTGCCCTTTTGTTAGTCCAATTTGGTTTTCCTTTCTTATATTTTATCTGTCATTGCCACACACTTGGAGGGCAAAAGGTGTGCCTGTTGTGCTATCTGGACCAGATCTGGTATGCCTTTGTGATGGTTTCAGAGAGTACTTTTCATATGGAGTTTTGCTAGTTCTGTTTCTTTGTGTGTGTATGTGTGTGCGTGTGTGCGTGTGTGTGTTTCAAATATAAAAGTGGCCACGATTTTAAAGAATATTTGCAAGTTAGGAAGTGGATTTTTTTAACTTCTCTAACTCATTTGGCTTCTCTTTTATGGATTTGCTGATATTTAAATTTAACTTTTCTGAGTTCTCTATTAAAGAACGGACTCAAACAGCACAATCAAGCAAATAGCTTATCCTTAATCCATTTTGTGAAAGTTCATCTTGAGCTATTTCTTTCTTTCTCTTCTCTGCATCAGAGAAAGCCAGAAAATCCTGGGCTGTCATCATTTCCACTGAGAGATAGGCTGTCACATATTAGATCACTGATCTGGTCGATTTCACGGTCACTTACCATAGATGGACATCTTGGATTTCAGAGAAATGCGTGTGGGTAATTCACAGTGCAAACTAACAATTTAAGGTAGAGCATGGCATTTGCTTTGGACCCCAGGTCTACAACCCATAGTTGTAAAGGATTTCTATGTATATCTAGGCGGTGCTAGAGCCAACATGTGACCCTGATAGTATTCACACTGAGGCTTTAGGTTAAATTAAAGGCGTGCAGACAATAAGACACTTCAGAGCAGCTCACTACTTTAAATGTTAATACTGGGGATTTTCATCTCAGATTAGTTCTAAACAGAAGCTGAAATACTTTGAGAATACAATGGGAAGGTAATATCTTGGTGTCATGATTTTCACAGTGTTTGCAATCCACAATGAAAAAAATAATCTTTCTTTGCTTAGTGGAGTTATAAACTAAGCTTGCTTATATCATTAATAGCAGCAAATTGGATCCCTTCAAGATTTAATTTGTGTTATAAGGGAGGAAGAAGTCCCAATCAGTCACACAAGCTCCATTTTTTGCCCACACACTCACCATTAATTGACATAACATTAGTTTCCATGGCTTCATTGGAAATGATTCTAAATATATTAGTCTCTGCACACAGAATTAAAAAACTAAACTAGATGTAAAAATGGTTCAGTTAAGAAACCACCTGAGGGGTGCCTGGGTGGCTCAGTCTGTTAAGCTTCTGACTTAGGCTCAGGTCATGATCTTGAGGTTTGTGAATTCGAGTCCCACATCGTGCTTTGTGCTGTCAGCACAGATCCTGCTTCAGATCCCCTATCCCTGTCTCTCTCTGTCCCTCCCCTGACTGCCCCCTACTCTCAAAAATAAACATTAAAAAAAGAAAGAACCTGAACTATGTCTTCATCATCATCTAAACACATGCATATGTAATGTAGACATATGCATACATTTTGAAAAGCTTAATTGTTCCTGTGCAATATTAAAGAGTTTAGAAACCTGGAGCATGCATTTGGGGTAGGGTTGGAGATACATTTTCAAAAAAAGAGATGATGATGATGATGATGATGATGATGATGATGATATAATAAATAGGAGAATGTACAAGAGTTAAAAGCACATGATTTATGTCTTTTAGAGAAATATACAGCATGTTTAACTCATCTAGTACATAAAAATCTTTCTTTCTTTCTGGTTATAACAAATGCTTATTATTACAAGTTAAAAGTAATGAGTTTTATATTAAAAAAAGAAAAGAAAATTAAAGTCACCCATAATCTCACTGTTCTAGATAACTGTTCAATAGACTGTTTTATTTCTTTCCAGTCTGTTTCCAGTGTTTCTGTATATTTGAAAAAGAAAATAGAAATCACACGGTTTCTATATTGCATTGAACCTTATGTTTTTGAGTTAAGATTACTTTTTAAGCAGTTTTATTTTTATCATTGTTATTAGTAAACATTACTTTAAAGTGCTTCATAATCACCCAAATCCTAAGAAGGTACTATTCAAAGTTTTCATTATTTATTTTGGGACAATTAATGTCCTTTAGCCCTTTGGGGGCTATTTCAAATAAAGCCAAGTTTAACATCTCTATGCATAATCTCAGCCTTTTCAAAAAAATCTGATCATCACATCATTTAATAATAATCTCTCCTACAGACATTGATGTATACCATATTTAGTCCCATTCTAATGTACTCAAGTATTATTAGCATCTTAAACAATTATCCTGTGGTTCTACTTCTCACTTTAGCCTCTGCTCTATTGATCTTCAAAGCCAATTTTTCTGGTTTTTTCTGAAACTTTCTTAACCTCTCAGCGATGGTAAGTCTAACTGACATCTACGCCCTTGAACTCTCTTTTCCTTCAGCCCGTATCGCACTCTCCCCATGCCCTTTCGTTCGTATTTCCTTCACCAATTTATCCAATCTACCTCACCCTTAAATGTTGGAATTATTCAAGGGTGCAGTCCTATGCTACCTTCCCTCTTTGTCTTCTCAGTCTAGCCATTTTATTTCATGTATCTTTTCAATCTTCTGAAGAAATTTACATATTGAGTCTCATTTGACGGGACTCTACCAGACTGTTCAGATTCAAAGTAACATATTTAGTCCTGGCCAGCTACGGTCATAATACTTAGCACCTACCTCTAGTTTACCACTCATTAAGTAAAACTGTATTTTAATCATACATATTTTTTCTCCACTATTGATTTTCCTACTGGATGGAATCTTTGCCCATCTTTGTATTTTCCAACAGTCCAGGCCCTTAGTAAGTGTTCATTAAGTGCTTAGAGAATGAATGACTAAATCATAGCTGCTCTATTAGAGCAAATGTGGTTGCATGGAAGAGGAATCCAATCAAAATAGCTCAACTGAACATAAGATGTACTATAAGGATACATGAGAATTTCAGAGGATATAATAATAGGAAAAATAACAAGGGCTCATGGGAATTTGGAATCCAAACGATCTTTTTTTTAAATTTATTAACTTCGAGACAGATTGAGAGAGAGAGATCGAGAAAGAGGGAGCACAAGCAGGGGAGGAACGGAGAGGGAGAGAGAGAGAGAGTCCCAAGCAGGCTCCACACTGTGAGTGCAGAGTCCGACGTGGGGCTTGAACTCACATACCAAGAGATCATGACCTGAGGCCAAATCAAGAGTTGGAGGCTTAACTGACTGAGCCACCCAGGTGCCCCCCAAAGAACCTTCTTCTATGTGAGTGTGTTGGTAGGTGTGTGCTACTTCATTCTCTGGCTTCTCTCAGACATGCCTTCTCTATTTAATTCTCAGCAAACACATATGGCTAATGAGGAAGGACAGCCCAGAACTGAAGCCTCAACTCAGGAATCTACATGACTCTTAAACCTGACTCCCTAGTAACGACTGATTCGGTCAGGGGGTCTCAATTACGGCTTCCCAAAAGGCGAATTTGAGTTGTCTGATGAAGAATCTTATGGTCAGGTGTCCATCCCTATTGCACTAAACTCGCCCTTCTAGGCTGCGGATGGGCAATATTTTCTAAGGTTGCAGTATGGGTTGGAGAGTCACAATGGTCATCTCTCAAACGGCGCCAGGATGACTTTTTAAGCTTTTAATGCCATATGACTTTTCACCCCTTCAGAACTCTATCCCGTGCAGTTCTGGGCTCTGTACTCCCTATTCCTGACGTGATTCTTGGTGATGTAAAGATACCCATAGGAAACTGAGCTCGCAGTATCTTAACCTTCCTTCTTCCATTGTCCTGCATCCCATCTCAGCTGCTCATTCTCATGGTCATAGTCGTACTTGGCGACCAGGAATAACCATAACCCTTCCATAATCTCAATTTCCAACAGTCCACTCTCTGACCACCACTTCCTATCTGTCCAGCTCATTTCCTCTACAAATATGATCCTGACATCCTTCCAGGACCACAGATCCTACCATCTTTCCACATCCCTCATTTCTCTGATACATTTTCTTCTCTCCTTATCCATATAACTTTGGTGTTAAAGTATAATAATCACCTTTTGCACAGATCCTCAATACCCTTGCCGCCTATCACTTCATTTGTTCTTGGTGAAATGAAAACTTGTATTGGATCCAACTCTCCCTATTCAACATATAAACCAGTAACCCTTGACACTTCTTCCCTCTTCCATCCATAAAATCTTTCACGAAGGCCTGTCAATTTTATCTCCTCAAAGATTATTTTCTCTTTTCCTATTGATACTAGTTACTGCAGTCCAGGGTCAGTTCTTGCCAGTACGACTTCGACGGCCTCCTCACTCTACTTTCTTCGTGGGCATCCTTCTCTAATCTGGTCTCCACAAAAATGCCAGAACTGCCTGCAGGGCAAATCCACCCTTATCCCTGCATCGCTTACGACTATTTAGTAGCTCCCGATTGCCTGTTGAAGAAAATCCAAACCCTTTAAAATAGACTACAGCTTTTCCAATTCTCATGTCTTACAACTTTTGGCTCATACTTTATACTGCCACAGGACTGAAATGCTCGGAGCCGTGGCATATGGTTGTATACAACCATACTTGATGGACTGACGACGTTGTGAGAGCCCAACGCGCTCTCTACTATATGGTTTTGTCCATGTCTGTTTATTTTTCTCCGCATGAAATACTCCCTTTGTCTCTGTTTATCTAGGGATGCCAGGAAGAAAGAAGCAAATATTATTTAGGGATATCTAGGTCTTACTCTCATTTCCTCAAGTCCAACACCACCCTCACCACCACCTTAGTGAGAATATGGCTTTTCTGTGTACATAGGCCTTGAAATAATACCCAGTAGATGGTTTTTGTCGGTTCCTCTGCAATGGGATTCCATACTCGGGGCAGAAAAGGGCAGTGGGAAAGGAATTTGAGAGTTTCATGAATCAGGAAAGATGCAAATTTGTCTAGAAAGTATAATTGGCAACTGCACAGAGCCAGGAAAAACTACATTAAAATATGCTACATCTGTTCCTACCTTGTGTGGCCATTTCACTTAAAATACAAACTTGTTCTCTTGGCAAATTAAATTGAGAACTTTATCTAATCTTACACTTGGGATGTGTGTGCTAACTTCTCTGGTATTTAAATATACTTTTAATAAGCTATAAGCTTCTGAGTATCAGGTTTGTAACGATTAAGCAGATGTTAAAAATGAAAACGACTCAATATTTATAGTGACTCTTTTAGAAATTTATATCAAGATTTTAAATTATAATATTC
This sequence comes from Leopardus geoffroyi, assembly GCF_018350155.1. Classification (NCBI taxonomy): domain Eukaryota; kingdom Metazoa; phylum Chordata; class Mammalia; order Carnivora; family Felidae; genus Leopardus; species Leopardus geoffroyi. The sequence goes on from NC_059343.1 coordinate 119,126,838, forward strand.
TTTGGTTCAACAATTCTAAGTCTAGAAATGCATCATAATGAAGTAATATGACAATTTGGTAAAGGTACACCACTCACACACACACACGCACACACACACTCACAAATGATTTGGTGGAACACTTGTTTACATAATGAGAAATTGAAAACAGATGGTTAATAAACTATTATAGTAAATCCATTAAATGGTGCACCATGAAGATACTGATGATAATTAGGAATATTTATATTAATTGACACAAGAAAAGCACAACATATTGTCACTGAGGAGTGAAAACAGCAGAATGCACAACAGTGTATACAGCGATACATATAACACACACACACACACACACACACACACACACACGCTCTCCCTCTCTCTCTCAGACATAATGTACACATGACTGAGAATACATCTGAAAAAAATATTTTCAACATATTTTAAATTTTTAATTCTATTGTCTTGGGCTCTTTTTACTTTCTTCATCATACTTTTTCTCCATATTGTTTGCATTTTTCAAAATGATCACATATCAATTTCTACCATCTGATGAAAAGCTAATCAATTTTAAATTTAAATGTTAAACCATTAAAGTACAAGAACATCAGCAAAAGGTTCTGTAATGTTTGGATGGATGTAAAAGGCCTTTGTAGTCTAACATTTAAGTCTAATACAGAAAGAGATACATAGTTTTGACTACATAACAACTAAGAATTTCGGCAAGGCAAACCAAAAAACAAATGACAAACACTAGCGAACATAAGCAAAACTACAGCTACATGAGAAATGAGGGAAGTATTCACGACACGTTTGAGAAACAACAGGTGAATAGTCCTAAAATAGAAGAATGTACAAATAAATGAGTATATACGATCTAACTAGTTCACAGTTAATGACATCACTCGTTTAAAAATTTAACATAAGGTGAACTTAATCACGTTATCTAAAACTAATAGAATGTCAGAATATTACTTTTCCTTCTATCATTCAACAACACTCAACAACAAGCCTATCTTGAAAAGTCAAACGCAAAATCAGTGAAAATATTCGGGGCCTGGCCCTAAGTGTCTTTAGAGGAATTCAACTATAACTCCTGACGCTTCAAACAGTACAAAACCAGCAAAGACTACCTTCGGATGTTTACAAACGCACACTGAAGAAATGCAAGCACGCTTCTAAGACGTTCTGGGCTTCTTTTCCATTAACCAAAGAAGCTGGGCACAGTGGGTACATCTCCTGGCTCTTCCTCTCCTTTACTGCAATGGAGCAGCTACAACGTGGTGACAAGGACACGGACTTTCAGAGTGAGGAGGACCGAACGCCACTTTTGCCATTTGCTAGTTGGGTGATTCTTTTTGTATGGCCAATGCTATAAGCATCAGCATTTAGAGATACTGAGTCAAAAAATACGATGTTAATAATAATATCTCCTCACAAGGCTACCTGGAGAATGTAAATTAAACACCTAGCAGAATGCCAGGCACATAGTGTGGGGCTCAATAAAAATAACTACAATAATAACGATAATCAATTAATCGTGGGATGGTTGTGGGGGGTGGTGGAGGGGAGAATTATACTTTCCTTCCCTGAGGAGGAATTATAAATTTCTTATCATTTTGTCCCTTTTGCTGGGGTTCAGTTTAAAGACAATCACATAGGAGTTTTGTTTCTCAGGACGTGCAGCATGAAGGTCTCTAAGCCTTGATATTTTGTCCTTCTAAGAGAGGCACTGCCATATTTCTCTGTATGTGAACAGGCCATTCAGCTCATGCATGAAGGGCTCATTTTGTGGAATCCTGCTTTCAGCTAATTATCTTTTTAAATTGCCCTCATTATAAATTCGTGACTGTCAATAAAAATTATTTAAACACAATGATAAACAAAATGAAACACCAAAGTTATGGGATATCTATTTGTTAGACTGCTGGGCCGGAAATTGCTAACCACTGTTTTAATTACTGTTCTTGTTCACTCTGGAGACATGGTTAAGATTTTCTTTAAGAAGTTAGTTTGTGCTGGGGCGCCTGGGTGGCGCAGTCGGTTAGGCGTCCGACTTCAGCCAGGTCACGATCTCGCGGTCCATGAGTTCGAGCCCCGCGTCAGGCTCTGGGCTGATGGCTCAGAGCCTGGAGCCTGTTTCCGATTCTGTGTCTCCCTCTCTCTCTGCCCCTCCCCCGTTCATGCTCTGTCTCTCTCTGTCCCAAAAATAAAAATAAACGTTGAAAAAAAAAAAAAAAGAAGTTAGTTTGTGCATTGGGAAATTTGAATTGTATCTGCTTCAAAAAGACATAAGGAGCATGAATTTCTCTGTGCCTGGCCTTAACTTGAAAAAATATAACTGGAATGGATAAAGAAATTGTGGTTTATATATACAATGGAATACTACTTGGCAATGAGAAAGAACGAAATATGGCCTTTTGTAGCAACGTGGATGGAACTGGAGAGTGTGATGCTAAGTGAAATAAGTCATACAGAGAAAGACAGATACCATATGTTTTCCCTCTTATGTGGATCCTGAGAAGCTTAACAGAAGACCATGGGGGAGGGGAAGGAAAAAAAAAAAAAAAAAGGTTAGAGAGGGAGGGAGCCAAACCATAAGAGACTCTGAAAAACTGAGAATAAACTAAGGGTTGATGGGGGAGTGGGAGGGAGGGGACAGTGGGTGATGGGCACTGAGGAGGGCACCTGTTGGGATGAGCACTGGGTGTTATACGGAAAGCAATTTGACAATAAATTTCATATTAAAAAAAAGAAAAAAAAGAAAAAATATACCTGGATAAAATAAGCACGAATTATATTTTGATTCTGAACACAGTGATTGAGATGCAGGATGAGGGGAGAGAGGGCAAGAATAGGACAGGCCATTGAGGAGCTCAGCATAGTGGCCAATTCATGGCTTTTGGTGTCCTGACATGAGTAGGAATCATTTCTCCACAGCCTTGCACAGGTTATGGAAACTCTCGGCTTCCTTTGCCTCCCGTGACAAACTAGAATATTAATGTTGAGCTTTCAAGGATATTTTACAGATGAAATAAAATAAACATAATAATTAACCCAGTCCTTGATCTATATAAGGTGTTACCAATGAATAACACCCCTGTAGTGCCTTTCTTGGCAGTCATTTCGATGAAACATATAAGCCGCTAGACCAAATTTATCTATTTATAGCTAAATCAATTACCAGGTGGCTATTCAAGAGTAGGTAAATTCTTGAAAGTATTATACCACGACTGAAGGCAGACACAGTAGTTAGTTGCAAGACTGGGCTTCTTGGCTACTAAGATATTTACTACTGGCATTCGGTAGCTTCTTGTGAGGAATATGGTCGTGAAAAACCACGGCTAACTTAAAAATGGGTGTCAAAAGCAATTTTCTCATAAGAAAGAAATGTTAAAACGTGAACATCATTTCTGGGTAGCCAGCTGCAGCAGCCAACTCTCTAGGGCTGGCAATAGGAAAAGTTGAGATTCCTCAGTGCATGTGCCATGGTGTGCAACATGGGCAAGAAGGACCGTCCACGAGATGAAGAAGACACCAAAAGCTCCACCTAAGAACATCTGTGCAAAGAAAAGGGCCCCAAGTCCATCTGACCTCACTCCGAAATGCCCCGTTTAAGGTACTGCCTAGAAGTGGCTTTAGGGAAGATCCTTCTTGACTTTTTCCACATCAGCGCTTGCCTGAAGAGTTTGATGGTGCTAAATTATATTTTACCAAAATGATGCAAGGTCAAATCACTAGCATTTAAAGAAAAGGAAAAAGAAGAGAGAAACTGTGCCATGCACATGAGTGGAAATACATCACAAGCTCCAGCTGGAATTATTAGGAACCATGTGCTTAAGAAGTTGGGTCAATTGCTGTCATTCACTACTGTGTTGCCTATAAAAGTCCTGATCGCCTGCCGAGGACAAAGTTATTATGAGCAGCAACATAGGTATAACAATAGAAGTCTAAATAAGACCATTCACTCTTCTGTTCCAAACACCTACAGTTAGACTTTTGTAAGCCAAGAAGGGTCTAAGGCAATACTGTGTATTCAGTAACTAATGTGAGCTGAACTCTGCATGATGGATAGATACTCCAGAAGAACCATCTAGGTCAGTCATAATCATAGCAACAGTCTTCTAGAGAGAACATCAGTGATCACATCAGAGATGTTGCCTCACGGAGGCAAGTTTGAGGAGCTGGCCAGCTCCTCCATTAACTGACTGGCTATAACACTTTCCCTTTACCTTGTCACCTGCACTCTTCACGAAGTGTTTTCACATATATTTCACTTTTTTTTTAAAATTTTTTTTTTAACGTTTATTTATTTTCGAGACAGGGAGAGACAAAGCACGAATGGGGGAGGGTCAGAGAGAGAGGGAGACACAGAATCTGAAACAGGCTCCAGGCTCTGAGTTGTCAGCACAGAGCCCGACGCGGGGCTCGAACTCATGGACCGCAAGATCATGACCTGAGCCGAAGTCGGACGCCTAACCGACTGAGCCACCCAGGCGCCCCCACATATATTTCACTTTAACTTCACAAGAAGCAAGAAGGAAAACGGGATTTTGTGAATTCCCCAAATTAACAGAGCTGCCAGGTGGCAACGGGATTCTAACCCAGGGTGTCTATTTTTCTAAGTTTTTAAGTCCTGTTAGTTAACATACAGTGTCATATTAGTTTCAGTTGTACAATATGGTGAGACAAAAATTTCATGTGTCACCTGGTACTCATCACAAGCACACTCCTTAAGTCCGATGGCTTGTTTAACCCACCGCCTCACACACCCACCTCCCCTCTGGTAACCGTCAGTTTGTTCTCTCTAAATAAGATTTTGCTTCCTGGTGTGTTTCCCTCTCTTTTTATCCCTTTGCTCATTTGTCTTCCTTCTTACGTTCCACACAGGAGCGAAATCATATGGTATTTGTCTTTCTCTGACTCATTTATTTTGTTGAGCATTATACTCTCTAGCTCCATCCATGTTGTTGTGAGTGGCAAGATTTCCTTCTTTTTTGACAGAATGATATTCCATTGTGTATATACACGTACGCCACATCTCTTTATTCATCAACTGATGGACACTTGGGCTGATTCCATATGTAGGCTATTGTAAATAATGCTGCCGTAAACATAGCTGTTCATGCATCCCTTTGGATTGGTGTTTTTATTCTTTGGGGAAATACCCAGTGATGCAATTGCTGGATCGTAGGGTAGTTTTATTTTTAACTTTTTGAGGAACCTCCATCCTGTTTTCCACAGTGGCCGCACCAGTTTGCATTCCCACCAATAGTGCAGGAGGGCTCCTTTCACGCTACATCGTTGCCAACACCTGTTGTTTCTTGTGGTGTTGATTTTACCCATGCTGACATGGGTGAGGTGATATCTCATTGTAGTTTTGATTTCCATTTCCCAGATGATAACTGATGACGAGCATGCTTTCATTTGCCTGTTGCCATCTGTAAATCTTCTTTGGAGAAGTGTTTGCTCATGCCTTCTGCACATTTTGTAATTGGACTATTTGATTTTCAGGTATTGAGTTTTATAAGTTCCTTATATATTTTGAATACTAATCCTCTATCAAATATGTTACTTGCAAATATCTTCTCCCATTCCATTCCATAGGCTGCCTATAAGTTTTGCTGTTTCATGTGCTGTACGGAAGCTTTTTACTTTGATGTAGTCCCAATAGTTTATTTTTGCTTTTGTTTCCCTTGACGCAGGAGACCTATACAAAAAAAGTTGCTAGGGCTGATGTCAAAGAAATTACTGCCTGTCTTCCCTTCTAGAATTTTTATGGCTTCGGGTTTCACATTCAGATCTTTAAGAAATTTTGAATTTATTTATTTTGTGTAAGAAAGTGGTCCAGTTTCATTCTTCTGCATGCTGCTGTCCAGTTTTCCCAACACCATTTGGTGAAGAGACTGTCTTTTTCCCACTGGATATTCTTTCTTGCTTTGTTGAAGATGGATTGACCATACAGTTGTGGGTTCATGTCTGGGTTTTCTCTTCTGTTCCATTTATCTATGTGGCTATTTTAGAGTTGTGGGTTCATGTCTGGGGTTTCTCTTCTGTTCCATTGATCTATGTGGCTATTTCAGAGCTAGTCCCACACTGCTTTGATTACTACAGATTTCTAATATAACTTGAAGTCCAGAATTGTGATATCTCCATATTTGCTTTAGTTTTTTAAGATTGCTTTGGATATTCGAGGTCTTTTGCAATTCCATACAAATTTTAGGGTTGTCTGTTCCAGCTCTGTGACAAATGTTGGTATTGATAGGGATTGCATTAAATGTGTGGATTGCTTTAGGTAGTATATAGCATTTTAACAATATTTGTTCTTCTGATACATGAGCATGGAATTTGTCCATTTATTGGTGTCATTTTCAATTTTTTTCATCAGTGCTTTATTGTTTCAGAGTACAGGTCTTTCCCCTCTTTGGTTAGGTTTATCCCCAGGTTATCTTATTGTTTCTGGTGCTTGTAAATCAGATTGTTTTCTTAATTTCTCTTTCTGCTGCTTTATTACTGGTGTATAGATATGCGACAGATTTCTCTACATTGATTTTTGTACCCTGTGAGTTTAGTGAATTCGTTTATCAGTTATACCAGTCTTTCGGTGGAGTCTTTAAGGATTTCTATATATAGCATCATGTCACCTGCAAATCGTGGAAGTTTTACTTCTTCCTTACCAATTTGGATGACTTTTATTTCTTGTCTGATTACTGTGGCTAGGATTTCCAGTACTATGTTAAATAAAAGTGGTGACATTAGACATCCTTGTCTTGTTCCTGACCTTTAGGGAAAAGATCTCAGTTTTGCCCCATTAAGGATGATGTTAGCGGGGCATCTGGGTGACTCAGTGAATGAAGAGATCGATTCTTTTTTTTTTTTTTTTTTTTTTTAATTTTTTTTTTTTTTTTCAACGTTTATTTTTGGGACAGAGAGAGACAGAGCATGAACGGGGGAGGGGCAGAGAGAGAGGGAGACACAGAATCGGAAACAGGCTCCAGGCTCTGAGCCATCAGCCCAGAGCCTGACGCGGGGCTCGAACTCCCAGACCGCGAGATCGTGACCTGGCTGAAGTCGGACGCTCAACCGACTGCGCCACCCAGGCGCCCCGAAGAGATCGATTCTTGATATCGGCTCAGGTCATGATGTTGCTGTCACGGGATTGAATCCCACATCAAGCTTCATGCTGAATGTGGAGCCTGCTTGGGATCCTCTCTCTCCCTCTCTCTCTCTGCCTCTCCCCCACTCACACTTGCTGTCTCTCAAAATCAATAAATAAACTTAAAAGCTGTGGAGTTTTCATATATGGCCTTTATTACATTGAGGTATGTACCCTGTAAACCCAGTTTGTTGAGGGTTTTCATCATGAGTGGATGTTGTACTTTGTCAAATGCTTTTTTCTGCATCTGTTGAATTGGTCATATGCTTCTTATCCTTTCTCTTATTGATGTGATGTATCATGTTGATTGATGTGTGAATATTGAACCACCCTTGCAACCCAGGAATAAATATCACTTGCTTGTGGTGAATGACTTTTTTTTGATGTGTTATCGGATTCAGTTTGCTAGTATTTTGTTGAGGATATTTGTATCTATGTTCGTCAGAAATATTGTCATGTAGTTCTCTTTTTTGTAGTGTCTTTATCTGGTTTTGGTATCAGGGGAATCCTGGCCTCATAGAATGACTCTGGAAGTTTTACCCTCCTTTTCTATTTTTTAGAATACTTTCAGAAGAATAGATATTAACGCATCTTTAAATGTTTGTTTGAATTCATTGGTGAGACCACCTGGCCCTGGACTTTTGTTCGCTGGGAGCTTTTTGATTACTGATTCAATTTCTTTATTGGTTATTGGTCTGTTCAAATTTTCTATTTCTTCCCGTTTCAGTTTTGGTAGCTCATATGTTGGTAAGAATTTATCCATTTCTTCTAGATTGTCCAATTTGTTGGCACTTATTTTTTCATAATATGCTCATATAATTCCTTGTGTTTCTGTGGTGTTGGCTCTTATTTCTCCACTCTCATTTATTTGAGTTCTTCATCGTTTTTTCTTCTTGATGAGTCTCGCTAGAGGTTTATCAATTTTAGAGATTTTTTTTTTCAAAGAACCAGCTCCTGGTTTCTTTGATCAGTTTTGTAAGTTTCAGTATCATTTATTTCTGCTCTAATCTTTAATATTCCCTTCCTTCTGTTGGTCTTAGGCTTTGTTTGTTGTCCTCTTTCTAGCTCCTTTAGGTATAAGGTTAGGTCGTTCCGATTTTTCTTGGTTCTTGAGGTGTGTATTACTATAAACTTCCTTCTTAGAACTGTTGTGGCTGTATCCCAAACGTTTTAGAACATTGTGTTTTCACTTTCATTTGTTTCTGTGTACTTTTGTACCTCTTCTTTTATTTCCTGGTTGACTCATTCGGTGTTTAGTAGCATGTTATCTAACTGCCATGTATTTGTGGTCTTTCCAGATTTTTTCATGTGCTGGACTTATAGTTTCATAGTGTTGTGGTGAGAAAAGATGCATGGAATGACTTTAATCCTTTAAAATTCGGTGAGGCCTGTTTTGTGGCCTAATATAGGATCTATTCTGGAGAATGTTCCATGCGCACTTGAAAAGAATATGTACTCTGCTGTTTTAGGATGGAATGTTCTGACTATATCTAATAAGCCCATCTGGTCTGGTGTGTCATTTAAAGCCACTGTTTCCTTCTGGATTTTCTGTCTATATGATCTGCCCTTTGATGTAGTGGGGTGTTAAAGTCCCCTACTATTCTTGTATTATCAATTAGTTCCTTTATGTTTGTTAACTGTTTGACGTATTCGGGTGCTTGTATACTGGGTGCATACATATTTACAATTGTTATGTCTTCTTGTTGGATTGTCCCCTTTATTATTATATAGTGTCCTTCTGTGTCTCTTGTTACAGTCTTTGTTTTAGGGTCTATGTTGTCCACTTCCTTCATTCCCAGAGGGGTCTTCATGCACACTGTGTCTCTGGGATGTGCTCCAAATGAGCGAAAAGCCTCCCCACTGTGCGCCGTAGGTGCTCTTCAGATCACTGTTTCCATGCTGTATGTCTCTGGCTGTTTGCCAGCTTTCTCTCCAAGAGAAGCCCCTGGGCCAAGCCTGCTAACTCTAAGAACTCCAGGCTTTAAGCCCCACTGGGAGCAAGAACTCACAAAATCCAGGCCCTTTCACTTTCCAAGCCAATTACCGTGGGGTCTGCTTTCCCCGTGTGCTCCTGGGTGCTGGTCTGTCTCTCACCCTTCTCAGCAACTGTGGCTCCCTCCCCCTGCAGTGGCCATGACCGGTCTCTTTCTAAACCACGTCTCCACACTTCCTACCTTCTTCGATATGGCCTCTTCTCTCCATTCAGTTGTGGTGTTTGTTCTGCCAATCTTCAGGTCAATTTCTGGCGTAGTTAGGATGATTTGATAGTTATCTAGTTGTATTCATGGATGAGGCAAGCCTAGGGTCCTCCTACTCTGCTTTGATCTTCCAATCTTCATTTTTATGGTAATTCAAACCGAAAAATCTAACTATGTTCTTCAGGGAATTAGGTACTTTAGAAAGTAGCAAGGTTTTTATCACTGGTAATATTTATGCAGAATATGTTATATATGTATATATATGCTTATTTTATAGAATTTATATAAGTTATATGAATATATATGTATATGCATGTATATAACGTGTATATATATGTAAACATTCTAAGCTATACCCAGATTTCCTAGAATCTTCCTACCTAAAGACATGAATACAGAAAGAGCAATTGTTTTCTTCCTTTTTCAATCTTGTTTTAATGTTCATTTATTTTTGAGAGAGAGAGAAAGAGAGAAAGAGCATGAGCAGTAAAGGGGCAGAGAGAGAGAGGGAGAGAAAGAATTCTAAGCAGGCTCCATGGTCATCACAGAGCCTGATGCAGGGCTCGATCCCACAAAGACGAGATCATGACCTGAGCTGAAATCAAGAGCCGGTCACTTAACCGACTGACCCATCCAGGTGCCCCCAAAAGAGCAACTGTTTTACAAAAACAAAATCCTACCCTCGATGGCCAATAAAGGATTAATCCGGGATGGGTAACTGACCCAAGATGAGCCCTTTGTGTGATATTTGGACTTGGAATCCAGAGAATCAAGTCAATCTCTCTATAAAACTTCCATCTTCCCCCCGACTCCTGAAAATCTCTTTTTTGTTTTCAAATGTATAACATGGTGAACACTTGTTCCCTGAACACTGGCTTGAGAATACTGCATTAAAACATGTTTCAAAATACATGACTATTATAGCATAAAATATAGAAGTTTTTGAATAAGCATTTCCTTTAGATTTTTGTGCTCTGGATTTCAAATGGTAAAATGAAGGGTTCAAAAATTATACATACATTCAATTGTGCTGGAAAAGCTGCTGTGCATGAAGTCTGACAATGCCTCTCAGGAAAGAGAAAGCATTGCTCTAGAAGGCTTATCAGGGTTCCTGATTTTGTTTTTGTTTCCCCATGAATGCTCTCAAATTTTCATAGAAATGTTAAGTTTAAGAAACACAATGTTTCTCATTCCTCTCACACCCACACCCACCAGCAGCCACCCATGAATAATATTCTTAAAGTTTTGGACAAAGAATTAACAGTAAGATTGTGAACAGTAAAGCTGTAACTAAATCTTGTGAGAAGGAAACAAAATAGGTTGTCATGTTCAACTGTGATTACACATCATTACAGTGAGTGCAACTCCCAGATTGTTTCAAGTTTAAGGTTTTCTTCCCTACCAGTATGAAGTAGAGGACTTGTGATCATCTGTTGCTGAAATTTATTTTAAGCCTTAACAACTTCCTACACTGTTAGCTTGAAATCTATGAACTCTAGTGAAATCTTATTATAATTCATGAGATAAAGCTTGAATTAAGAGAAATAACATTCAGAGGGCAGGGATAGAGAGGGAAAGGTATTTGGTGTAGCGTGTGGAGTGAGGGAGAGAAAGAGAAAGAGAAGCGAAGGGATACATTATCTTTTCATTCCATTCCTGATTCCCAAGAGGCATTAGGATCAGTCCCTATTTGAAACTACCCCTCAAAGATGCACCCCACTATCTGAATTTTATTTCTGCCTGCACCTCTGGCACTCACTGACTCTTAGAGTTGAACTGCCCTTTGAGGTCATCTCTTCCTAGGACAAGTCTGGAGATAAGGGACTTTTCTAAGTTCACAGAGTTGGTTCATGGCAAAATTGGGATTACAATCCAGGTCGTGCAATTCCTGGTCCCTAAACTTTCAAACATTTCAAAAAAATTTTTTTTTATTTTTTAACGTTTATTTTATTTTTGGGAGAGGGAAAGACAGAGAGCAAGCCAGGGAGGGGAAGAGAGACAGGGAGACACAGAATCGGAAGCAGGCTCCAGGCTCTGAGCCATCAGCCCAGAGCCCAACGTGGGGCTTGAACTCACGAACCGTGAGATCATGACCTGAGCCGAAGTCAGACACTTAACCAACTGAGCCACCCAGGCGCCCCATCAAACATTTCAAATTTAATAAAATAGCACAATTGATTGTACATGAGGGCTTTGGTAAAGTTACAAACAAGAAGCAATTGTCACAGAAAGATTTTAAAACAGAACTGAAAATGGAAAAGATTTCTCCATGCATGAAATTTTGGCCTACAGACACTTCTGAGGTTTGCCCCAAATGGTGAATTTGAATATGATCCTAACTAAATATTTTATCTTAATGTGGATATTACACTTTTCAGGTAGATCTGTTTCATCATGAGAGCAAATTTCTGCTAGTGAACTTTTTTATTTTAGTAACTATACCTCTAAACCTACTATTTCCTTGGTTGTAAAGGAATTGCGGCAGAAGCTGGCCTTAGAGCACCTTGACCATAACGTGGTCCCTGTCTCATTTTGCCACGACTATAACACGGGATCGCAGTAAAAGTCCCAGGAGAATATCCAAACATGCCTCGAGGCCAACCCCTCTCGTCTTTCGCACTGACTTCCTAACGGTTCCCGACTTTCCTGACTTTACATCTGGGTTCTCCTCATATGGGACACTGCAGAATGCTGCCTCTGGTAAATGGGCCACATCGTGTGCAGGAGAACCTAATCCTGAGCTCAGTCCAAATAGCCAGGGTGTCACCCGAAATGGCCCTGGCTTGCAGAAAGTACCACACTAACTCTAGTACCTTCTTTTACCATATGCTATTGCGAAAAGAAGAAAGGATTAAGTATCAGGAGAATCAAGTTTCTGCTTTGTGACCTCCATCTTTCTCCACTACGTGTTCCTCACAACTTAAATGAGGGATTTGACTGGTGGAAGAGTTCTCAATACTAGTCGCTCGTTAATATTTCAGGGATATTTTTAAACAGACAGACTCCTAACAGCCATACTGCATCAAGTTAATCGTAATATCCAGGTTCTAGGCCCAGAAAGCTGTCATTTTTTTAAAACTCCCTTAGGGTCTTGAACGATCATTCAGGATAGGGCTTCACCGCATTAGCCATCCTCTATGGTCCTTTCTAGATTTATAGTTTCCTCGCATATTTTGGGTTACTTAACAGACACTGATAAATAGTAACAAAGCTTAATCAAGCTTTATTACGTTGACCACTTCAAAGTCAGCTAATGGCTTTTTAAGATTCCACAATAAAGTGAGATCATACAGCTTTTTTCTTTCTGCATCTGGCTTATTTCATGAAGCATTATGTCTTCCAGGTTCATCCATGTTACTGCAAATGGTAGAATCTCCTTTTTGTTCTAGTGTGTGTGTGTGTGTGTGTGTGTGTGTGTGTGTGTGTGTGTGTGTGTGACATTTTATCTGATCATCTGTTGATAGACACTTAGGTCCTTTCTATATCTTGGCTATTGTGAGTCGTGCTACAACAAACACGGAGTTGCAGATATCTCTTTGAAGTATGTAGAAGAGGGATGGCTGGATCATATGGTAGTTCTAGTTTTAGTTTTTTGGCAAATCTCCATACTATTTACATTCCCACCAACAGGGGACAAGTGTTGCTTTTCCTCCACATCCTCAACAGTTGTTAGTTTATTATTTTGATAGTATTCATCCTAACAGATGTGAGGGGATCTCATTGTTGTTTTGCATCTTACTCATGATATCACTGTTGGCCATTTGTATATCTTCTTTGAAAGAGTGTATATTCAGGTCTTTTGCCCATTATATAAAATATATAAATATATATATACTTGCCCATTATATAAAATATATAAAACTATATATACATATATGTGTACATATGCATACACACACATGCACACATGTAGCTATTGTGTCCTGTCAGTTCCTAAAATATTTTGGATATTAATCTTTTCAGATACATGGTTTGCAAATATTGTCTCCCATTCTGTAGGCTGCCTTTTCATTTTGATGACTGTTTCCTTTGTTGTACAGAAGTTTTTAGTTTGATGTTTATTTTTGGTTTTGGCGTCATATCCAAAAAAATCATTGCCAAGACCAATGTCAAAAAGATTTTTCCCTGTGTTTTCTTCTGGGAGTTTCACAGTGTCATGTCCTCTATTTAAGTCTCCAATCCATTTTGAGTGTTTTTTTTTTTTTTTTTTTTGTGAGTGGGATATTTAATAGGGGTCCAATTTCATTATTACATTATGTGAATATTCAGTTTTGCCAACACCATTTATTTGAAGAGATTATCCTTTCCCCATTATGTACTCTTGGCACCTTTGAAAAAATTAGTTGATTGTACAGGTGGGGGCTTATAATATATAATTTGAAATCAGGAAGTGTGATGCCTCCAACTCTGTTCTTCTTCCTCAAGATTTGTCTATTTGGGGTCTTTTCTGATTCCATAGGAATTTTATAATTGTTTTTTCTATATGTTAAAAATGGCATTGAAACTTTGATAGGAATTGAATCAAATCTGTAGATTGTTTCGCATAATTAGAATATTTTAACAATAGTAAGTCTTCCACACATGGAAAGATGCTCAACATCATTCATCATCAGGGAAATACAAACCAAAACCACAATGAGATATCACATCACACCTGTCAGAATGGCTAAAATGACCAACTCAGGAAATGACAGGTGTCAGCGAGGATGTGGAGAAAGAGGAACACTTTTGCACTGCTGGTGGGAATGCAGACTGGTGCAGCCACTCTGGAAAACAGTATGGAGTTTACTCAAAAAATTAAAAATAGAACTACCCTACAACCCAGCAATTGCACTACTAGGCATTTATCCAAAGGATACAAAAATGCTGATTCAAAGAGGCACACGCACCCCAATGTTTATAACAGCACTATCAACAATAGCCAAAGTATGGAAACAACCCAAAAGTCCATCGACTGATGAATGGATAAAGAAGATGTGATATATATATATATATATATATATATATATATATATATATATATACACACACACACACACACACACACACGTGTATATATATACAAATATGTGTGTGTATGCATATGTGTATATATATATATACATATATGTGTGTACATGTATACACACACACACAATGGAACATTACTTGGTGATCAAAAAGAATGAAATCTTCCATTTGCAACAACATGGATGGAACTAGAATGTATTATGCTAAGCAAAATAAGAGAAACACAAATATCATGTGATTTCATTCATATGTGGAATTTAAGAAACAAAACAGATGAACATAGGGGAAGGGAAGGAAAAATAAGATAAAAACAGAGAGGGAGGCAAACCATAAGAGACTCTTAAACACAGAGAACAAACTGAGGGCTGCTGGAGAGGTGCTGGGTGGAGGGATGGGCTAAATGGTTGATGGGCATTAAGGAGGGCATCTGTTGGGATGAGTTTTGGGTGTTCTATGGAAGTGGTGAATCATTAATTCTACTCCTGAAACCATTTTTACACTATAATGGTAACTAACGTGGATTAAAATAAAATAAAAGATAAAAAACAGACAAAACACAATATTAACTCTTCCATTTCATGAACACATGGTATCTTTCCAGTTATTTGCATCTTCTTCAATTTTTTCATCAATATTTTCTAGTGTGCAGTGTCCAGATCTTTTAAATTTTTTTTTAATGTTTATTTATTTTTGAGAGAGAGAGCGAGCGAGCAGGGAGGGGCAGAGAGAGAAGGAGACATGATTGAAAGGAAGCTCCAGGCTCTGAGATGGAAGCATAGAGCCCGACGTGGGGCTTCAACTCATGAACTGTAAGATCAGGACCTGAGCTGAAGTCAGACGCTTAACTGACTGAGCCACTCAGGCGCTCCCAGATCTTTTACTTTCTCGGTTTAATTTATTCCCAAGTATTTCACTTTCACAGATGTCATCCTAGAAGGGATTTTCTTGATTTCGTTTTCAGATAGATTGTTGCTGGTAAAAAGAAATGCAACGGATTTTTTTTTGTATCGCAATTCTGTGCCCTGTCACTTTATTAGTTCTAAAAGGGTTTTTTTTTTTTTTGGTGGACTCTTTAGGGTTTTCCACATAAGGGATTATGTTATCTGTCAGCAGAGACAATTTTACATCTTGATTTCTGATTTGGAAGATTTTTATTCATTTTTCTTGTCTAATTGCTGTTAGTAATTCTAGTACTATGTACAAGAGAAATGGTAAGATTGAACAGCCTGACCTTGTACTGGATTTTGGAGGAAACACTGTCAATTTTTCCCCATTGATTGCAATGGTAGCTGTGAGCTTTTCACAAACGCCCTTTGTTGTATGTATCGAGGGCACTTCCTTCTATAGCTAATCTGTTGAGAGTTTATATCATGAATGGATGTTGAGCTTTGTGATATGCATTTTCTGCATCTATTGAGATGATCATGTGGTTTTTGTTTTTCATTCTGTTAATGTAGTGTATCGCATTGATTGATTTACATAGGTCAAACCAACTTTGTACCCCAGGGATAAATACCAATCGGTCATGGTGTATAATCTTTTTGAAGTGTTCTTAAGTTCAGTTTGCTAGTACTTATTTGAAGATTTTTACATCTATATTCATCAGGAACACCGGCCTGTAGTTTTCTTTTCTTGTGGTGTCTTTTCTGGCTTTAGTATGAATGAGTAGGAATGAGTTTGGGAGTGTTCCCTCTATTTCCATATTTTGGGAAAGTTTGGGTAGGGTTGGTATTAATTATTAACTTTTTGGGAGAATTCAGCTGTGAAGCCATTTGGCCCTGAGCTTTTCTTTATTGGGAGGTTTTTGATTACTACTTCATAAATTCATTTATTACCAGTTTGTTTAGGCTTTCTGTTTCTTTTTGATTCACTCTTGGTAAATTGTATGCTTCTAGGAATTTATCCACTTCTCCTAGTTATCCAATTTGTTTGCATTGTGCTGTTCATAATAGTCTCTTATGATCCTTTTTTATTTCTAAGACATCCGTTGTAATGTCTCCTTTCATTTCTAATTTTATTTACTCCAGCTTTATCTCTCTGTTTTTCTTAGTTTTGCTAAGGGTTTGTTGATTCTTTTTTAAACAACTCCTAGTTTTGTTGACTTTTTCTATTGCTCTTTATCCTCAATTTGATTAATTTCTACTCTGATGTTTATAATTTATTTCACTTCTGTAACTTTGAGTGTAGTTTGTTCTTCTTTTCTATTCCCTTGAGGTTAGTTTATTCATTTGAGACTTTTCTTCTTTTGAAAAGTAAGCATGTATGGCTAGAAACTTCTCTCTTGGTACTGCTTTTACCCCATCCCATAAGTTCCGGTACATTGTGTTTTTGTCACTTAAAGAGACAATAGGAGGGGCGCCTGGGTGGCGCAGTCGGTTAAGCGGCCGACTTCAGCCAGGTCACGATCTCACGGTCCGTGAGTTCGAGCCCCGCGTCGGGCTCTGGGCTGATGGCTCAGAGCCTGGAGCCTGTTTCCGATTCTGTGTCTCCCTCTCTCTCTGCCCCTCCCCCGTTCATGCTCTGTCTCTCTCTGTCCCCCCCCCCCCCAAAAATAAATAAATAAATAAACGTTGAAAAAAAAATAAAAAAAAAATAAGGAGACAATAGGACATTAGTTATTAGGGACAGGGAGGTGGGAACATGGGGAGATGTTGGTTAAAGGGTACAAAGTTGCAGTTCAGTAGGATGAATAAGTCTCCAGGTCCAATGTGCAGCATGGTGGTGATACTTAATAATACTGCATTGAACACTGGAAATTTGCTGAGAGTAGACTTCAAGTATTCGACTACACACAAAGATGGTAACTATGTAAGGAGATATGTTGATGAGCAGTGACTGTAGTAATCATTTTACTAGGTATTTGTATATCAAATCATCATGTTGTAAGCCTTAAATATATACAATTGTTTTGAACGTTTATTTCGTGAGTTAGAGAGAGAGAGAGAGAGTACAAGCATGGGAGGGGCAGAGATAGAGGGAGAGAGAGAATCCCCAGCAGGCTCCACATTATCAGTGCAGAGCCCGATGCGGGGCTTGAACTCACGAACTGTGAGACCATGACCTGAGCCGAAATCAAGAGTCAGATACTTAACCAACTGAGCCACCCACGCACCCAATGTACAATTTTTATTGAAAAAAAATCATTTCCTTAGATGATACACATTTAACTTTCCTAACATTATAGCATTTGTCCGTTATTTTTTAAAAATAAAGCTATTTACAAGATTGTTGAGTGAACATTTGTAATTGTCCTGTTTGTGTTATGTTGTTACAATTTTCAGTCAAAAACTTGAAATTATTTGTTCAAACAAAAATTTTTTTAAAAAATCAGTTGACAGCTGACAACCAACAAGTTGTCAAAATGCCCTGATTTTGAAATCCTTACACTAGCCTGACTATAAGAAGAATATAGCTACCTATAGGACTTTTTCACTTAATCTCACTTCATCTTTAATATAACCCTGCAATAAAAGAACCATTCCTTTTGATATATTAATGAAAAAAATTTAGGTTCAGAGAGATTATATGACTATGTTGAATGTCACTCAGGAAATGGAGAAATAGGATTTCAATTCGAATCTTCTAGATTCCCTGTGATTTCACAGTAACATATTACAGGATGTGTCTGTAACCACGATTGCCATTACCAAAGCAAAGGATACAGCCTGTGAGGGATTCACTTTGTGACTGGGTCCTGGGGCAAGAGCAGGCAAACAGTCAACTGGCAGCAGACCAGATTCCAAAAACTTCTTCTCTCCAACAGCTTAAAATAGAATCCAAGGATTAAGTACCCTATATCAGCTTCTAGAAAGGTATAGTCCTGCAGGGCCTTCCAAATTCACCTAATCCAGCGTGTTCAAACAGAAAGGGAAACTGAGGCACAGAGAAACAGCACTGCTGCTTAGATCATATAGGTAATGGGTAAGAGAGGAGACCAGAACTGAATTACTTCAAAGCTTTTTCTTTCATTTTTCCCTCAATACTTGATGCTACGAAAGCAATTTGAAAAGAGAATAAGTAAATGGAATAATTCCAAATGACTCTGTAGACAAAGGGACATTTATCATGAGAGAAAAGGGGTTTAACGTAGTTTTTCCCCCAAGAGAGTCCTTTATGAGAAAAAGCCATCCAAAATATTCTCCAAAACCCTTTCTAAATTCGAAAAAGAGAAGCAACATTATTGCTCGCCGCATATATAATTAATATCTATTAGACTTAGCACATTTAATGGTCATGGTATCTTTGCTTTTATGAGATATTGTAGATCATATATATGATGTAGTCAATGTCAAATTATTGGTTAAGAGTACAACCTTCAATAATAGCATTGTTCCTTTGGGAAAATATAATTCACTTTACAATGATTTGCTTTGCCTTGCAGTTTACAAGAATGCATTGCGGCAAAAAGTAGAGATCACCTGTCTGTTCAGTAAGTGCCTAATATAGCATGACAATATATAAGTTACATGGCCATTTAATATTGTGTATTTGGGACAAGGTACTTATATTCTCTGATCCTCAATTTCACACTTTTCAAAAATTATAATGTAGATTACATTATCTGTATAGCAGAGTACCTGAAATATAAGAGGTTTGATAATTTCTACACATAATTCTTATTCTTAATGTTTAGGTTACGTTGATATGTGGCCATGCCTACGTTGTTTGACCGCCACATGCACTGCAAACAAAACAGACACAATATAAAGTGTATCTTTTCATTTTTCCCCTAGAAAACTGGTTTCCTTGTATTTGTTTTCTCATTTTTCTTTTTTTTTAATTTTTTGAATCTTTATTTTGGAGAGAGAGAGACAAGAGCGAGTGGGGGAGGAACAGAGGGAGAGGGAGACACAGAATCCGAAGCAGGCTCCAGGCCCCGAGCTGTCAGCACAGAGCCCGATGCGGGGCTCGAAGTCACGAACTACGAGATCATGACCTGAGCTGAAGTCGGACGCCAACCGATTGAGCCACCCAGGCGCCCGTTTGCTCATTTTCATGAGCATAACCCCTTCTTCTGCTGAAGGATTCCTGAGTTATGTATAATACAAAGGCTATTACAAGCTCTATATTGAGTCTTTACCACATTATTGCGTATTTGGCTACAGCTTCTGCTGTGTTCCCGACTTACCGGCAAGAGCAGCCAACCACGGTCTTCCTCGCACCCAGACAATCAGATCTACCCCTACAGAAATCTAACTCCGAAACAAGTTACATATAAAAGGAGGCACATGCATGACCTCACATGATTCAAACAGTAGCCCTACGAGCTATCCTGTGATATCCCCATTTTACAGGGGAAGAAACCGAGACTCCGAGAGATTAAGTAATTTACCCAAGGTCACAGAGAAAGTTAGGTGACGAGTACTGGATTTCAGAGCTAGAAATATGAGCCACTCCACCACACTGCTTGTTTATTTTGGCATTTCTGTTCATTAACCTAATAACTATGAGTCACTGATAGCTCTGAACACTGGGGATGGTTACCACCACCTGAAACGGCATGGATTCCAACGCAGGGTCTTGTGTGTGCACGGACATAGCAACTATGTTTCTTTGCTGCTATTCTTCCCCTTTGCCTTGCTATTTCAAAAAGGGTTAACTGTTGGTGACAACCTTCTGAATTTAGTTCACTGAGACAGACTGCGGTAGAATGACAGGAGGAATGGAAAATCACCTGGAGATAAGAAAGCTGCAGCGCAAACATAAGACGTGATAAGCATTCCGATCACCCTCTTGGAGAGACAATGAATGAGGCTCTGCTTTCCCATTTGTTTGCTTAGCAAGGGCTAGTTTCATTACGTTAGTCTCTATCCCTTGTGTTTTTGCAACTTGGGGATTTAAGTATGTATGGAATTAATATGACAGTCAAGGAGGTAGACTGTTCTATAAGTTTATTAGACCATTTTTGGCAGCCCAGAACTTTTGATATAATTCCTGTAGGAAAATTCACCATCAGTGGGTCTCCCCGGAAAGCAGGTCCAAGGTTTCAGAGATTACATCTGGTGCCCAGTGCTAGGAAACTGGTGGTAAATGCCTGTGACTATCAGGGGGCGATTGTGATGTCTCTATCCTGAGATAACTAAGGAAATTAAAACTGCAAAGGTAAATATAGTACCAAAAAAGAATATCACAAACACTCGTGTGAAGCTTGAGCGTTTTATACCATTTCAAAATTAAGAGAGTCCCTACGATTACTGCCAAGGTTAAAGGAAGTGTATTCTTTGAAGTTCTACATGCAAAGCAGTAAAATAAAAGCGAAGAGATTTGGTCCCAAAATACTTCGGCGTAAACACTTAATATTATTATGAAGAATTAATGTTTTGAGGCCTCCTAAGGTTAATAGAAAGTTAATGTTCAGTATCACAGGCTTTATAGTAAGGTTAATAGAGACTGCGCGTAAAATTTCAGACATCGGAAAGTTCACATGACTGCCGCCAATTTCTAGTTTCCATCCTCACCCTCCCCGAACATGCCAAAAAATTGCTCCTCTTGAAATCTGACATATCTCAGTAAGTGGCAAGTACCGTTTCCATTTCTCTAGGGCAAAAACCTCTGAGTTATTGAACACACATTTTTTTTCATTACGTCTGCAGCCATCATACTGGTCCGAGGCATCATGTCTTGCTAGAGCCCCTTCACTCGTCTCCCTACGTCAAACCTTGTCTCCCTTTAGCCTCTCTTGAATGAAGCCCTCGCAATCATTGCATTAAAAAGTAAGATCCCGTCACTCCTTGGCTGCATACCCTCTGATGGTTTCCCATGACACACGGTAAGAGACAAAGTCCTTCCAGTGGCCTATATGACTGGTTCCTGGCTACCTCCCCAACTTTGTGTCCTATCTCCTCCCCCTCACTCACTGAGCTCCAGCCAGACTGGCCTCCTTCCTTCCCTTCAATATTCCAAGCACCGTCCCCTTGAGTGAGGCCTTAGTTCTTTTGCTGTTCCCTCCACCTGGAACATTCTAACCTCAGACATTTGCATGTGTCAATGCCTCACTTCCCTCAAGTGTCTGCTCAAATATCATATCAAAGAATCTTTCTCTGTCCATCCTACTTGAAATAGGATCAGCCCCATGCCCCAGATTCCCTGTCTCTTTTGCTTTATTTGTGCCTGTAACATTTATCTTCATACGACATTTTTTTTTGATTTTTAAATTTTATTTTTAACATTTATTTATTTTTGAGAGACAGAGAGAAACAGAGTATGAGCAAGGGAATGGCAGAGAGAGGGAGACACAGAATTCGAAGCGGGCTTCAGGCTCCAAGCTGTCAGCACAGAGCCCAATGCGGGACCCGAACTCACAAACCACGAGATCATGATCTGAGCCGAAGTCAGACGCTTAGCTGACTGAGATACTCACGTACCCCTCTTCGTATGACATTTTAAACATTTTATTTTTCCATTTGGTCTATCTTTCCTACCAGTAAACACCTTCCATTAGGACAGGGATAGTTTTTCCATTTTGTTCCTCTCCTATATGCTTAGCAACCATAAGTATACATGCTCAAAAATATTTGTTGAATGAGGAGCTCCTGGGTGGCTCAGTTGGTTAAGCCTTCGACACTTGGTTTTGGCTCAGGTCATGATCTCATGGTTCGTGAGCCCAAGCCCCATGTCAGGCTCTGCACTGACAGTGCAGCGCCTGCTTGGCTCTCTCTCTTCCTCTCTCTCTGCCCCTCCCCTGTGCACGCTCTCTCTTTCTCTCTCTCTCTCTCAAAATAAAGACACTTAAAAAATATTTGTTGAATGAATGAAAATGTCTCACTAACAATCTCTTCCTTCAACTCAAACTAAAGATAGCAAATGATTAAGTATCAATTCGCTGAGTAAGTTTTAAGCAGACTTTATAAGAATTGAATTGATTAAATAAACAGGCAAACAAGTCAATAGCTTTAAATAATTTATAAGTAGTAAAGGCTTGTCTTGATGATGGATTATAAATTATTAACCCACTCTCTTCTTGGCTGGATTTAGCAATTAACCGAGATTAATTTCTAGATGATAAGTTCTCTGAATCCACACTGATAACTCTTTGGACTAATATACAAGGTTGAGAGAGGGAGCACTGCTTAAATTTCTATCATGTCATGGGATGTCTCTCCGTATCTCTGTAGTTTTCCCTTTCCTTCCTTCCTCCCTCCCTCCCTTCCTTCCTTCATCCCTCCCTCCCTCCCTCCCTCTCCCGTCCTTCCCTTCTTCCTCATGTTATTTATAGGCACTGTGGTTACTGACAAAACCCAAAAAGGCTTCTTTCTCTGCTTTTGCTAAATAGAAGTACCAGGATTTCTGTGCCCTATATTCATTTCCATAATAAAATAGTTACGCACATCCCTGTAACCAGAAAACAGTGCAGATCTTCACAGAACAAATGTCAACATTTAGAGAGACTGTTCAGAGATGGTTGGATATGGCCGAAACGGGAGATATGTAAAGGATGTGAGAAAAGCTCCTTTGGGTGAAATATATCAGGGCCTAGGCCATTTTGGCAAAAATAACAGGGTCTAAGTACCATGTCACATGAACAAGTTTCCTGTTTAAAATGAAAATTGAACATTTACTAAACTACTCTTATTACTAGGATTTCTCCGAGTATTTAGTGGTGTATAGGTAACACACACACATATACCTATATACAAAATATTATATATATTATTATTTTATATATAATATTACATTATATATATGCATATATATACGTATGTTTGTATTTATGTATGTATTAATATGTATTACATATACATGAATCTTTGTTCCTGAGGAGCTCCCAATCCAACCTCAAAGCATTTTTAATAAAACTACTTCTTTTGCAATTAATATACTCAACTTCACTGGTTATAAAACGCCTTTGACGATGACCCACTTTGGTAGGACCAAGTATCTATACAAAATGGGTAAATATAACGAAATTGCTGGATAACATTTTCAGTCAGAGAGCATAGCTGAAATGTGCAAATGTGCATGATAACAAAATATTCTTGAATAAAAACAATCTAAGTATCCACCAGCGGATAAATGGATAAAGTTGTTGTGATACACACACACATGCACGCATGTAGATACATACACACAATGAAATATTATTCAGCCATAAAAAATGAGGAAATCCTACCATTTTTGATGACATAGGTAGAACTTGAAGGCATTATGCTAAGTGAGATAAGTCAAATACTAGATGATCTCACCTATACACGGAATCTTAAAAAAACATAGAAAAAGAAATCAGACTTGTAGCTAACACAGGCAAAGGAATTGGAGGAAGGTGGCCAAAGTATACAAACTTCCAGTTAGAAGATAAAGAAGTTCCAGGAATGTAACATACAACATGAAGACTATAGCTAACACTGCAGCATGATATATAGAAACATTGTTAAAAGAGTAAATCCAAAGAATTCTCATCACAAAGAGAAATTTCTCTTCCTTTTATTTCCTTTTTCATTGCATCTATATGAAAAGATGGATGTTAGCCTATTGTAATCATTTCATAATATCCGTAAATCAAACTATCGTGAACGCCTTAAACTTAGACAGTGATGCATGTCAATTGTTTCTCAATAAAACTGGAAAAATATTCTTGAATCATCTTGAGCCACATCATTATTAATTCACATTTGCATGTGTCATTCATTTCCATTATTCATTTGATATGAACAAAAGCTTTGGAGATAAGCAGGATAGGAGTAATATATACTAACATTTATAGATGAAAAAATGAAAAGTTGAAAAGGCAACATGACTTGTCCAAGGATATGGAGGGTTCCAGATCTGATCTCAACTACAGGCTTTCTGTGTCCTTGTATAAGGCACACTTAGCTACACCACCATTCTAGAAATTTTGTGACAAGAAGCCATCTATGTTTTGTTTTTTCATTACTAACATCAACAGCTTTCTCTTTTTTACAAAAATTTTTAATGTTTATTCTTGAGAGAGAGAGAGAGAGAGAGAGAGAGAGAATATGTGGGGAGGGGCAGAGAGAGAGGGAGACACAGAATCTGAAACGGGCTCCAGACTCTGAGCTGTCAGCACAGAGCCCGACATGGGGCCCGAACCCATGAACCGTGAGATCGTGACCTGAGCCAAAGTCGGACAGTCAACTGACTGAGCCTCCAGGGGCCCCTCTAGATTTCTTCTTTAAGCAATATTATGGCAGAAAAAAATGAAAGAAGTAAATTTTGTTCGATGGAACGGCAAGCCAATACTCACAAGCGCGATGAATCCCTGTCTATATTCCATGGAGTGGCATTTAGTAATTAACTCCAAAGTCTCTTATTTGTACTTTTTCAACCATACTTCTACTCTTCACTGTAGCTTTTAATACAGACATGGTGAATTTTGCTTTTTGTTAAAAAAAAGTACTTTCCGAAATATCTTCAAAAGTCTAAGCTAGGAAATCAAACGTGGAATGAAAATGGTCTAGAGAAAATTAATTCTTCAAAATTCTCACAGAAGTGTTTTGGGTTCAGTGGTTTGCTTAAGTTGAAATTGACCTTATTTTCTTTAAAAAATATTCATACGTATGTAAATATAACAATGAAATTCCCAAGGCACCCAGGAAAATTTTGTGTCTGCATTTCCTATGTATAGTAAAAGAATGAAACACATTTCCTAAAAAGCCACAGGACATGTTAAGATTTTTATAATTCTTCTGCACATATCACATTGTTTAAATAATTTTGACAGCTAAGCAAACCCTTAATTTTTCCAAATATATTTTCCAAATAAACAGATTACACTGTCCCAATGGCAAACAGCTGCAACATGATATGGTTCCAGATTAAATTTTACTCTGAACCAAATAATCCAAGAAGCTCTGCATCAGTGTGCTGTTTCCATTTTCTTCACAGTATATTCTACTGCTCTGGAATTCATAACCTTTCCATCTTTCTCGTTTGTCAAATGGGGCTAATCACCAGGGAGGGATTCAGGTTTCGTGGGACTCAAAACGAACATATTTGGGGAGGCTCTCTTTAAGAAAAATAACACAAAAGTACCACCTCGTAGTAAGGTAAGGTGCCATATATGCTGAAGGGCCACTCACAAGCAACGTATCTTCACTCCTCTAACCTTTCTCTACCTTTGGGGGAGTGGATCGTTCTAGCACATCCCCTACACCGCAATCCATCATTTCTATATATCCCGCAACTTAGCAGGCCCTTAAAAAACAGTGGCTTCCTCCCCCAATTTGCATCGTTCACTTCACAGAGCAGAGAAACGGGTTACTGATTATAACAGATGATGTACTTAATTAGCTATGGGAATTCCATTCAAAAGCCATTTGTTGAGAGTTGAAAATGTGCGAAGGCATATATGTACATCAGTGAATACAACAGAATTATCTAAACAATGGCTGCTCATACAGAGCACAGTATTGGTATTGGAGACAAAATGAAAACTCCAAGTTAGAAAGTGCTACCTATTCTACGATAAATGGGAAAAATACAATCTGAGAAGGCTTAGAAAGCACACAAGTGGAAACAATTCAGAGCTTTAAAGGGAAAAAAAACATGAAGCACCCCAGTTCCTTTCAGATGCCCGGGAGCTTACTTCGGACATATGTGTAAGGAAAAGGGGGACGATCCAGACCGAGGTTTAACCAGAGAACTAGGAACTTCTGGCCGGTATGATCCAGATTTGTGTGTCTTTGCACCCTTGGCCTAACTGTGTCATGCTCCACCAGAGGCATTTGTAATATCCCAAGGGGCACAGACGGAATCTTATCACAACTTCAACCTGAAGCTGTTTGCAAACTCACAAAGTCAAAATGTTCAGAGCTCAAACAGAGTGGGTTCAGATTCATAATTTTCTTTATTAACAGCACATATTAAAACATTGAAAGGAAGCATTTAACATAAATTCGCATAGCTGGGGCTGCCATCAAGTGCTCTTGTTTGAGCCAAAAATCGAGTGTCGTTGAGCATGGTTCATTAGGTTATTTCCTGATCGATGGTAAATAATCCTGACAAGAGTGTATTGACTTCAAAAGTTTAATAACTTTTTTTTATTTTTTTATTTTTTTAATGTTTATTTATTTTTTTGAGACAGAGAGAGACAGAACATGAACAGGGAGGGTCAGAGAGAGGGAGACACAGAATCCGAAACAGGCTCCAGGCTCTGAGCAGTCAGCACAGAGCCTGATGCGGGGCTTGAACTCACAGACCGCGAGATCATGACCTGAGCTGAAGTCGGACGCTCAACCGACTGAGCCACCCAGGCGCCCCAAAAGTTTAATAACTTCTAAAATAACAATTTTATTGTTTGCAAAGAAACTGTGCCCTCAATCTCGATTTAATTCATCCGGGGCCGCAAGAGTTTCCGACTAAGACAACGACACGTTGAGTGTTAACAAAAAATGAAACCGAGCCGTCCGTTTTGACCGAGAAAGTAAGTATTCACCACAGTTACGGTGAATCCCCCGCTGAATAGATTCCCTCTGTCACTCTGATTTCTGTCAATGGGTTCGATGTGAGAAACCTTTAATCTTTGTAGAATTCTCCATCGGTCAAAACGAAACACGAGCTCTGACAAGAAAGAAAACAAATACACATTTGACTTCACTTCATCTGTAAGTCAGGCTCCTCAGTTCAGAATCGGATCGCACGCATCTCCCTTCGATCAGTGCCCCTCACGGGGATGTTCCAGAATTTCTGTAAAGGGAATGCTCAGGGCTCAAAATCTGAGTGCAAGACAGGCAGGATAACGTGTAGACCTCTCGACGTTTTGCTGTTTTTGCTTAGTTGGTATATTTGTTGCGGTGGGAACCATAGATAGGCCTCCTATGTCACCCCTCGCCACTGACACTGTCTTTTGGCTTTCCCCGGGAAGCCCGCTCTCAAACGCTCTTCTCTCCTGCCAAAAGCTGGCAGAAAATGGTCCCGACTAGGAAGGACTGGCCACAAACGCTACCTATCATTCCTCTCCACCATCCAACATACACGTGGGCTTCAGTGGCTTAGATTCTGACAGTATTTCGATGCTACTCTTTCATCATATAAAGTGCACCTTGGAATTGCTTCAGAAATACTGTTGGAGACACGATCCATTTTGTCCTGTCCAGCTTCCCTCAGGTAACAGTCATCACCGAACATGTGACAGGTGTTTCCAAAGGACCTTCACAGACAATGTTTCAACCCTCACAACGCCGGGATGGCTTTGCCTCTCCTCATTCTACACCTGACGAAAGCGAAGCTTGGAAAGGTTAACACAGAAAAGAGTAAGCGTGGCAAAGACAGTATTAGGTGTTCATCAAACGCTCCGTATGTTTCCTTCTGGGAGGCTAAGTACATTTCTCAGCCTCTCTGGGAGTTACGTGGGGTCACATGAGTACGTTCCGGTGAGTAAAATACGGTTAGAAGTGATGCGTGCCACTCCCGTGGCCTTAAAGCTTCCCACGCTTGCTTCTGGGATAAACTTGCCGCTGTGACACGAGGCTGTGTAATAGAGCGGAGTCACATCTGGACTTGAAAATGAGGGAGCAAGTTGTGTGAAAAAAGCTACTGCAAGTTGGGGGCTTTTTTGTTAAAGAAGGTAGACTACCTGCATTCTCTCCCTTACATTTCACATTCTTAGCACAAAAACCTACTGGGCCATCATTCTCTGGTTCATCTGCCACCACACTCCTATTTATCAGCCGAATCTCATTTTGAGATGCTGTCTCTAGAGCAATGCTGTCCTTCATTGCACGCCCTTCCCTCTGCTCTCACTACGTTTTGTTTATACCTGACACCTAGTAAGCAAGTGACCCGAGCGAGTCACTTTGCCTTGTTGGGCCTCCATTTCTTTGTGCTTCACCTCATTTAATCGTCACGACCAACACTGGAAACACGTACTCTTAGTATCCTCAGTTCAAGATGGAGAAATGGAGGCCCAGAGACTTGCCCAAAGTCACACGGGTATTAAGTGGTAGAACCTCTTTTATGCTTTCACACTTACAAGACTATGCTACGACTCACTATCCACAAGGCTGGTCTCCCCCACTGCCTTAAGTTAGGGAGCTGGAGTCTAGATAATTTCAGTGTCCCCTGTACTTAATATACTGCCGACCCAGAGTTACGCTGCAACAAACATTTTTGGAATGAATAAGTGGAGGGATGAATGAATCAGAACCAGAATCAGGTTCCTCTGTTCCAAGGCTTTCCTCCACTATATTCCACGGCCTCGTGTCACAGCTGCAAATTTCTCCCAGAAGCCAGTGCTTACGGGAAGCTTGCTACATAGTAGGCATTAAGGAAATATTTGCTGAATGAAGAAGACGGGTCATGACACAGACTTGATGCGAGTGTGACCGCCAAGGAAACACAATTCTTTAGAACTACAGATTCCCTCCCGGGAAGATGGTGCCTGCCTAATGGAAACACATTTTATACTTCTGAGTATTTTTGCAGGTTTTGGATATGCACGCTTGAGAATCCAGGCTAACGGGAGCCAAATAAATCTGCATAACAGAAGGTGAGGAATTTGGAGCTCTCAGTGCAGTTCTGGATTGAGGCTGTGAAGAGACGTGGGAGGAGGAAGACAGAAAGCAGCCATGATGGCAGCGTGAGGGTAGAGACTACGCGGGATGAAAGTGTCTGTGGGAACACTCCAGAGATGGGCGGCTGATGCATATTTTTAGAATAGGGATAGCTAATGTTGAACTCGAAACCGTTCGCACTTTACGAATGCAAAGTCCTCCTCCATATCTCGATGATTCCCAAATTTTGAATAAAGTCTACTACATTTTCCAAGGGTTTATGGCACGTTTGATGGAAATCAAGAAAGAGGCTGTGTTTCACATCTGAGTGGATACTGCGAGGGAACAGACAAGGGACTCCCAGAAACAGGACTCCAATGTCAATGGTGCCCATGAAAACCCAAGTTCTCCATGAACTGGCAAAAATCTTGGAAAAGACGCTGGATGTGTCATAAGGGTTCAAGTCACTTTGTCACGCGCCCAATGGCATGGTAACTCCCACTGACATCTGGGTTATTTGAGGTACTTGACAGGCCTAATTTTGATCACATTAATATATCAGAGATCTGAAAGCAGATTTGCCCTCAGTGAAATGAGATGCTGCAAGAAAAAAATATCTCACAGTCTGCATGGGCAATGAATTACAAAGAGCTAAATATACTTTCATGGACGGATGCCAAGGGAAAAAAGGAGCTAGATATTTTAAAACGTTTCCTGAGAGGAGATGAAATTAAAAAAAGGCTTGTGCAACTCACATTTAAGTGAGCAAGGAACAGCAAAATGGCAATTTTCCCCTTCATCCAGCACGAGGAAGCAGGCTGTACAGGAAGCAAGCAACCGCAAAGTAACGGACTTTGGGGTAGTGGAGGGAGAGACTTCCAGGCAGCAATCGGACTGGAATTTGTCCTTCCAGGGAATCCCGTAAAACTGTTTCCATGACAGCTGCAATGGGCTTTAATTTGAATGTACAGGCAGCTGCAAAGACATTTGCAGAAGCGAAAGAGTCACATTTCTAGCATTTACACAGATTGCATAATTAGCAATTAAGAGCAGGAACCGTTAGGGCACTAGGAATATCTGTACTTTGAAGGCTGAGTTTACAGCACTGCTGACACAGGAACTGAAAGCCCCCTCAAAGGCCACCCTTGGCTCTGATCAGGGCAGACAATGCTCTGATGTGGACACAGTCTACTTTGCCAGCAGAGTCCCGACACCCAGAGCAGATCAGCAACACTCCTCACGGGACAAGACGCGAGCAGTCCCCATTCCTGACTGTCCGGAGCTTTGCTGCAGCGTTTTCTGTGCCTCCAGCAGCATCGCGTCTTCGTCTGTTTTTTTTTTTTTTTTTTTAAACTCCACTTAAAAGAAGACGAAACAACCGTAACAACAAACGACTTCAGCTTTCCCTTCTGTTAACAGTTTGGGGCGGCATGACATGAGGAAGACCTTGAAGGGCTGAGCCAGTCAGGGACTGGGACTCATTTAAGGCCTGCGACAGCCCTGATCTCTGCCTTTCAGCTGGAAACAACACAGAGGCTTCCCTGTTTCGGACAGCCCCGTTTGTAACGTTAAAACTGGGCAGAGGCCAGCAGGGAAATGTTCCCTCTAGCCTTGTGCGACTCTAGTTAAGAATCAAGGGGTTCAGGGGCGCCTGGGTGGCTCAGTCAGTTGGACATCCCACTTCAGCTCAGGTCACGATCTCCTGGTTTGTGAGTTCGAGCCCCGCATCGGCCTCTGTGCTGAACTCTTAGAGGCTGGAGCCTGCTTCAGATTCTCTCTCTCTCTCTGCCCTACCCAGCTCATTCTCTCTCTCTTAAAAATAAATAAAGAAACTTAAAAAATTTTTTTTAAAATAATAACTGAAGTTGTGCCTGGATGGCTCAGTTGGTTGAGCGGCCGACTTCGGCTGGGGTCATGATCTCGCAGTTCGTGAGTTCCAGCCTCTGTGCTGTCAGCTGGGAACCCAGTTCAGGTCCTCTGTCCCCCCTGTCCCTCTGCCCCTCCTCGGCTTGCGTTTCTCTCTCTCTCTCTCTCAAAAATAAATACACATTGAAAAAAAAATAACTGAAAGAACCGAGGGGAGGTGAGAGGAGGGTTGGGTGAAATAGGTGATGGGGATCACTTGTCATGATGAACAGCGGGCAGTGTATGGAATTGTTCAATTGTATGTTAGTGCACCTGAAACTAATACTACACTGTATGTTAGCTAACTGGAATTTAAATGAAAACTTAATAATAGGAATGAAACAATCTTCCTATGAGGCAGGTACCATAAAGGGCACTTTCATTTAATTACACACTTAATTTTCAACACCATTAGATAGGTATTGTCATTCCCATGGTTAAGGTAAGAAAATAGACCCAGACAAAGCAAATTGCTGAATTTCACAAACTGGAACGTGGCCAAGGTGGAATTTGCACACAGCCTTATCTTACACTAAGTCAATTTTTTATATTCACCCACATTTGCTTACAACAGGTTGGAAAATTTCCGAACAACCTTTCTAATCAGGAACGAGGCCAAATTCTGGAACATCACTCACTGAGGACTGACAATGGCAACGGATCTAATCCTGAAGGTCCCACAGTGCCTAGCGCAGCATTTGGGACAGAGCAGGTAGTTAATAAATTCTTGTGGGTGGAACCATAATCACAAAGCCTACAAAAAGAAAAAAAAAACGCATGCCTCCATATAATTTATAAAGGACTGAATTACATTTAGTGGAGACGATCTACTGTCCTTACGACCAAAAGGAAGTATTTTTTAAGCACTTAAAATAAAAAAACTAACCTAACGTTATCTCATTTCTGGTTTTCCTCCCACTGTGTTTGCTATTGCGACAGCTGGAGCCTACAGTCCTCAACTATACAATGAGAATAGTGATCATACGTGGCTCATCTTATAGGGTCATAGGGAGAAACAAAGAGAAAATTATTCTAGGATACACGTCTATCATAGCACGTGCAATAATGTACTGTCATTGTTTTGTGAATGCCTGCCACCTAGGCCCTGAAATCCTTAAAGGGAGAGACAATTTATTCTACTTTGTGCTCTCGGTATCTCGCGATGTAAAAATCATTAAGGGAACGACTGATAAAATTACTTCATAAAATAACGAATGACGGAACACCGTTCTTGAAGAGCATCATGACACGTATAGTTAATGTGTGTTCTTATGTATAAGTCTATGGTAGAAACAACTATATACATATAGCTATGTGTATGTATGTTATACAGACACGTAGTCTATATAAATACATTAACCATACATCACTAGATATATACATATACATATGCATATACATAAAGAAGTGATTGAAATGTTCTAAAACTGAGTAACTTTTAACTTAAAAATCTCCTTTTAGTTACTTTGTAACTGTCAACTTCTCTCCCCCATCTGACCCTTCATCGCAGTGGAATTGGTGGTGGTTGCACCGCTGTTAATGTTACTAAATATAGTTGAATCATATACCTAAAAATGAATAAATTTGATGGGATGTAAGTTACACCTCAATCAACCTTTTTTTTAAAAGAATTTTTTAATGCTTATTTTTAGAGAGAGAGAGAGAGAGAGAGAGAGAGAGAGCATGTGCAGGGGAGGGGCAGAGAGACAGGAAGACACAGAATCAGAAGCAAGTTCCAGGGTCCGAGCTGTCAGCACAGAGCCCAACGGGGTGGCGAGGGGGCTCGAACCCACGAACTATGAGATCATGACCTGAGCCGAAGTCGGATGCTCAGCTCAACCGACTGAGCCACTCAGGCACCCCAATCAACCTTTTTATTAGTTGAAGTTTACATACAATATTGTGTTAGCTTCAGGCATACAACATAGTGATGCGACATTGACATACATTATGAAACAGTCGCCGTGATAAAGGTAGTCACCATCTGTCACCATACAAAGTTATTTCAACATTACGGACTCTATTCTCTATGTTACACTTCTCATCTCCATGATTTATTTATTTTATAACTGGCAGTTTGTATCTCTTCATCCCCTTCACCTATTTCAGTGCCCCCCAAACCCTCCCCTCTCTGATAACTAACAGCTTGTTTCCTGTATCTACAAATCTCTTTCTGTTTTGTTTCTTCTTCTGTTTTTCCGTTTCCACATATATTCTACATATAAGTGAAACCATACCATAGTTATCTTTCTTCTGACTTATGTCACTTAGTACCTGTGTTATTCAAGTTGAAAAAAGCTTTTGTTTTGTTTTGTTGTTTGGTAGTTTGTTTCAGTAGACCCCACACCCTGGACTTTAATCCAACATTCAAATTCCCTGTTAGGATCCTTTTACCCTGCTCTCAGGGGGCCTGCCATACTCTCTTTATTTCAAACTTTGTGGCATTAGGGAAAGGTCCCATGAACTACAGGATGTCCTCTGAGCTTCACTGGTCTCCAATTCCGTGTGGCCTCTGTGGTCCTATCCTGTGTTGTGGCCGACATTCCTGCGATGTTTTTGTCCTCCACGCGGGCACTTGGAGCTGACGTCAAAGGCCCCGCCACAGCCCATGGCCACGAGATCTCTGCGTTTGATGGCTTCCTTTCATCAATCCCAGACTAATTTCGGTTCACCAGTTCGCTCACCCATGAAGGGCTTGAGAAATTTTGGCTACCTTCTCTGTATCACGCTGGGATACGTGGGGTCATTGGCTGTTTGCCTTTGTCCTTAAATCCAGTTTCAGAACATCCTCCTCAGGTGTTTCTAACCTTTACACCTATGGGCTACCTTATTACTCAAATGTCATGCTAATTTAAGGACATCTTTATGATGCTTGCCATTTCCCCAGACTATTCTGTCTGGGGCATAGGTTTATGCTCTATTCCAAACAGAGAAAGCTAAGATACCCACATATGATCACTGTGCCCAGTTTTGGGAACTAATATCTGACAATTGACTCCCTTTGATTTCCTGCTATAATAATCTTAATCCCCCACTACCCTCTCTACCTCCTTCAGGCAATGGAGGACTCAAGAGGAGGGCTCAGGCTAAACACAAAGGAGAATTAAAAAAAGCAGCTCATCAATACATTCAAAAAATATCTGCAATACATGAGATTGTTATTTTTTAGACCTCTTCTAGGCCATAAAGGACATAAACTGTGGAGGAAATAATTAAATTGGAATGTGAATGACTTGGAGGTGTGAACCAATTTGGGTTTCAGATTCGAAGCGTGAATTTCAAAGAAAAAGATTGTTTAAAATAATACAGCGTTGCGGCGCCTGGGTGGTGCCGTCAGTTAGCCATCTAACTCTTGATCTCGGCTCAGGTCATGATCTCTGATTCATGAGTTGGAGCCCCGCATGGGGCTCTGCACTGATGGCACGGAGCCTGCTTGGGATTCTGTCTCCCCTTCTCTCTGCCCCTCCCCCACTTGTGCGTGTGCATGCTTTCTCTCCCCCTTTCTCAAAAATAAATAAACTTAAAAATTTTTTTAAATAGCATCAACACATTGGAGTTAATAAACCACACAGTATGTATATCACCTGAAGGCAACAAGTGAGAGGGATACTTTTCCCATGTCAAGGTAGATATTGCTATAACCGTGTGTCATTTATATATGATTGCCAGATTTGGAAGATTATGGGTCTAAGAGCTAATTTCAATTTACAGTCAAGAATATCCATATAATGGGATCATTAACACCAGAGGAGACAAGGCTATACGCTAACAGAAAATCTGCAGGTGTCTCAAAGATAACCCACTGTTTACAATAAGAGTGCTTTGCCGTAAGGGTATCAGATTAGTTGGCAGCAAAGATCTCTATCTAATCCGGGGCTTGGGAAAAGAGTCTTTTGGTGATGCTATAAACTTCGTTCTGACTACTCAAGGCAGTTGACAGCTATTAAAACTCAAGGCAAGTACAGAATAAAGATGAGTTGGTGTCAGATCCAGACCCTCCCGCTGTGGTCCCTACCTTTTGATAGATTGTGTAAATACCTTCACCAGAGTTCCTCAAACGGGCCGTGAGTTGTTTCATCCCAGGAGCATTCTACGCAGCCTCTAACCCACGGTCAGAGCAGCCTCCTCTGTTAACAAGCACGGCATTACACACATTTCATTAGCTACGTGTGCGCTATGGCACCAAAGAGGTTTAGAAGCAGCGATGGAGACCCCTAGTAGCAAAGGGGTTTCCATCTCATGAAGTGAGCCGTACCTGTAGGTAGTAGCTGCGGTATAAACAGGTTGTAGCACAACGGCCAGTGTCAGCGGGAGGGGATGCTCTACTTAATTATCAATGACGTGTGTCTAGGGGTGAGAACCTACAACAAACTTTGTATTTGTTAATCTTGGCATGTATATTATGATTCTAAGGCTGCAAAAACAAGCTGACTGTCTTTGCTGAGGAGGTGGGATATTATATACACAAGGAAGTGGGGCCGTGGAGAGGAATAAGAAACTGCTGAGCAAGCGGGGTGTGAGAAGGCATTTAACCGCAAATCTTTCCATTGCACCCACGACGCGTTTCCACTGCATGCTAGAAAGCGACTCTTAGCGAAAAGCATCGTCCCTCGGAAGTAACTTTTAAAAGACATTATTATGATTATGCCTGCCTTTAACTCCACTTAGGTAAATGTACCCTGGGTCTATCATCCTGGCCTGAGGGGCTCAGGCCTTTGGCTTAACCCTGGCGATCCAAAGTGTGCCACGTGAGCACCTCATTCGTACCATATTTGGTATTCAGAAAGAATCTGCCGGCTTACGGCATCCTAGCTAGAATAAAGGTAAAATGAGCGAACATAAGATTCGAAGTTGGGATGCAATCACTCTTTAACAGAGTCTAAACTTCAGTGATTTCTGTTTTGCAAATGATTTTATTAATTTCCTTATTCTCCTGTCTTCCTATCAACAGATATCCTACAATTAAATGCTTTTTTCTATTACTAGCCATGTCTCACAACTCATACTGGATAATAATAGTTTTCCAAGACATCCTTGTCTACTCTTCTCTACCTAGACGTTTGTATAAATAAGGATTAGAAGGGGAAACACTACTTAAAAGGCTGAAAATGATCTAAGCTTCAGTATCAAATTAAAGACAGGAAATATTTTTATCATGTTATAGCTTCAAGTGTCTCTAATTGCTGTATTTATTTCAGTGTAAAGGAATAAATGAAAAATAAAAATATTTCAAATGATAAAAAGCAATTATTTCCTCTTCAACATTTAAAACCAGGCTTTACAAAGGTGCCGCATTAAAGTATAATGTTTTAATAAGAGTAATTTTCATAATTACACCTCAACTTCACATCTCCATTTTAATTAGAATCTTCTGCTCTTCTGCAAGATTTCTATAGTCAGTTGCAAATGTATTACCAACTTCTTCATCAAGGTAACCAACCTTCAGAACAACTCAGTCTTCAAGAACTCCCAGAATACTTGAATGCTTTAAGTCGATTTTTGTCCTAATTGAGAGAATAAATGCTACCGTCTCAAGGAGAACCGTGATATAATTCAGCTAATGTCAGTGCACATATTTGCTTTCAGTTCTGAGATGATCATATTCTTCACAATCCCCACTTAGTGACACTGTCGTGCCGTTTCTCTTAGTTAATAACGACGGCCATCTGAGGAATAGTTACAGATTAAAGTAGAGTACTGAAAAAAAATGTAAAACAACCACTAGAAAAATGAGTTGTGAAAAGATCCTATTATTCAAAAGGACTCTCTTCACATTCTCTTAATATAGTCTCCTGTTTTGACCATCACAATCCATTCTTACCCTGACTGCCTTCAAGAGGAGCACCCAGGAAACCAGGGGTCTGGCTTTAGTCTGTTTCGTCTTTGATTGTTAATTCCCTTGATGACTTCCTGAGAAGATTCACCACCAATGACACAGCACATTTTACTCCCCATGCATGTAAATTCTCTGTAGCAAACAGCAACTGGTCTTCAGGGAAAATTAGAGTTCCACTGTCGTAGAGCTTCAGCCAGACTCTATTTACATTCATACGACACTTTCAGTTTCTGGAATTTTCATTTGTAAAATTTCATTTTAAGACCGAAGCGAATCGTCCTTTCCTTTCCCACTGACGACTGGGGCCAATAACTTGTATAAAAGAACAAATTACTCAATGGTTTAAACACTGCTTACAGCTATTAAAGGACACAGACTACAAGGCGTAACAGAGCAAGCGAGGCTCTGTGGAGTTGGAAAAAAGGTAAAAGGTGTTTTTGGATTTCTCTGCCTCTGTGTTACCTAACACCTATCAGACTGTCCTGGAATTATCCAAAGCCCCTTCCTGCCAATCTCAGTGTTGCCCCCAAATCTCCTGTTTAAGCCCATACTTTTAAAGCATGTTCTTCCCTTTCATCTCAACATCCATATTTTGGAGCTAGGTTTTGGAAAGAAAGCAGTAAGACTGCATTAAATCTCATTATCAAATGAATGGTCGGCATCTTTCTACTAGCCCTCATTCATTCATCCACTGAATGTGATAATGAATGCCTACTATGTATCAGGCGTTGGGCCTGGCTATGGAGATACAACAGAAAGCAAAACCAGACGCAGTTCCCAACATTATGGCTTCAAATTTAGTAGGGAGAGAGAGATTTTAATAAGCTAATTACAACGAGATAGACCTGGTATCACGAAGAGACTTGATCTAGTCTTGAACTCGGGGAAGGTGGACTTCTGAGAATGTGACGATTGAGCTGATATCTAAAGAAAGAATATGAAGAGGGAGGGGAAGAGTGTTCCAAAGGGTGTGAAAACGTGGCCAGAGGACAAATCATGGGGGAGCACATTTGGAAAGGAAGCTAGAGATATAAGTGGAAGCCACAGGACTTAGGCATTTGTAGGTCACAATAAAGGTCCCCTCCCCCGCCCCCGCCCAAGAATGATGCGAAGTTATTTAATTGTAGAAGGTTACAGATGATGATGGGATATGATTAGATTTGCAATTTGAAAAGATCAGTCCTGCTGCTGCATGGAAAGAAATTAGAGGGTAGAGTAGTTAGGAGGCTGGTGCAGTACTACATGAGAAAAATGATGATGGCATGGGCTAGAATAAGCATCCACGTGGAGATTTTAAATAGGCCATTAAAACATGGCCTCGGCGTTTGGAAGAGACATCTGGGCTAGAGATGCGATCCATCTCATTGGGGCAGTTACATTTTAAAACAGGATGTTTGTTCATTTAAACTGGCAATGGAAGAGATATATTTGTACAAAAGTTTCCTACACAGTGACGTTTAAATCCCACCACTGTCGATCTAGCCTGTATGCTGACCCTATCTTAGGGGCAGGGTAACTTTTTGAAAATGCGTATTTGATTGTAGCAAATCACCAAACAGAAGAACAATAGCATTGTGAACTTACAGGTTCTCTCCTTTCTACAGCACTCCCAGGAATCATGAATTGGAAGGCTGAGAAAGCAAATTCTAGAACAAAAATTAAAATACAAAACATGAATTTCATCAAAGCACACTGCCCCCATTCAATAAACCAAGGCAAGAATAAGAGAATTCGGAAGAATCTCCAAAGAATTTTGGAAATTATTTATTTATGACAACGTCCTATCGTCTCTCAAAGACTGACTTGTGGCTTTCAAAGATATACACGATGCAAAACAGGAGGATCTAAACTAAAGGTAGCACAAAATCAATGAAATGGAAGCAATGACCTTGATATTACCAATCACATTCAATGGTTAGATACCATGACTGGGCTCTGATTTGAGCACTCCGCATTTCTTATCAGCTAAAAGATGAAAAAGAAATGTCAAGTTGTACCACTTATATATGCTGAGTAAAAAATTGGGACATATCATCTGATAATGAGGTAAACTGTAAAGTTGAATCTTTCCCGGACTATCTGGAACATAAGGTTTTCTTTGCTGTATAGTTCTCATTGCTTAACAGAAGACAATGTGCGTGTTATTTTGGAGATCTATTTCTTCGTATTGAATTCAAGAACGTTATCGATGGACTCTACAATTTGATAGAAATCTTGGAATGCAAGAAATATAACTGACTGGCAAAATGTTCAGCATTGCCAACGGCCGGTCAGAGCTCCATTTTCTCCACGTGTGTAGACGTTCAGTCACTAGCTCATTTCATAATGAGGCAATTTTAACAAGCTTTGGCTTACCAATGCAGGAAGAGAGTCTCCTAGGTCTCTTCGCACATGGGCTGCCCTTCCCCTCACCATCAATTATTGATCCATTTGTTTTAGCTTAGTTCATAAAATGCTGAACTTTTCTAAACTGTAAGGAAGTTTCCTGAAACACATTACTAATAATAAACCACTTTAAATGTACTTTTGTTTAGAGGACGAAATTAATGTGTTGTGCTTTATAAATATGCACAAGCAAAACAGTATGATTTTTGTTTGTAAATGTACCTCTCATAAATCCTTAAGTGGCTTTGAACTCATATTTTATTTTAGCTGCAATATTTAAAAAAGCTGAAAGTGTGTTTTGTTTTGTTTTGTTTCCAAAAGAGATTTATGTTACGATGCAAATTATGTATCAGTTCAATTGTCTCCCACAACTCTGATGACGTTTTTATGAAACTGGAGGTACTTTAAGTTCTGAGAAATGTTAATAAACACTTCACTGAAAACTTTGTTATAGAAACATAAAATCTGGGGCACCTGGGTGGCTCAGCTGGTTAAGCGTCTGACTCTCGATTTCAGCTCAGGTCGTGATCTCACGATGGTGAAATCAAGCCCCCCGTTCCACACTGGGCATGGAACCTGTTTGAGATTCTCTCTCTCCTTCTCTCCCTCTGCCCCTCCCCTACTTGTGAAGCCCCCCACCCCTCTAAAAAAGAACAAAAGAAAACAGAAAAAAAGAAACATAAAATCTTAAATTAGCAAGCCACTTATTAGGTTTGCCATCACATCAAAAGGGCTATTTCTGCAGTCTTTCCTGCATGGGGACTGTAAATTACCTCTTTAGGACCCTGTAGCCATGAAACAGCATAGACTTTAAAGAGCAGAATACTCCAAAGTAAATCTTTCTTGGGACTGGTAGTTGAGATGTCAGAGAGAGGGACATTTACAAACGTAGTTTTTGGTTAGGTAATATAATAATGATAGATTTCATTTGTATGAAACCTTAGGATTTCGCAAAGCACTTTTACATATAATACTCTTGAATATGAATAACGTTCTGGTAACACACAAGATACCGATTCTAAGTGTTCTAAACCTTCCTGTCTTCTGTTTGTCTGCTTGTTATTATTGGCCTGAAGTGTCCAAGAGCTTTTCTCGATATCCCCATGAGTCCCTTGGTTGTGGCTATATTTAGCACACTATGAGGAACATTCTTGGCCTCCCCCATGTTTCCACCCTGGGTCATTTTAAGGAAGCAAATGGTCCTCAATCAAGACATACTAATTGTTAGTTCCTTGCTGATAGATGAATTACTTAATAAGATTCAATTCAACAGGACATTTACGGAGTCTCCACCATGAAAATCTTGTAGAGGGTTCTGAATATAGCTAACGGATAACCTCTGTTATCAAAGAACTTGAAATCCTGCAGAATTGAAGGAAATGTACGCCATTAAAAACAAAGCAAGGCAGAAGGAAATAATTGCTCTACTAGAAGTTTAAAAAAAAAAATTAAATAAATAAATAAATATTTTTGAGAGAGAGAGAGAGGCAGAGTGTAAGGGAGGGAGGGGCAGAGGGAGTTGGAGACACAGAATCCGAAGCAGGCTCCAGGCTCCGAGCTGTCAGCACAGAGCCCGATGCAGGACGCAAACCCACCAACCGTGAGATCATGACCTGAGCTGAAGTCAGCTGCTTAACTGACTCGGCCACCCAGGCGCCCCTCTACTAGAACTTTTAAGCAAGGTACTGTCACGGAACAGAGGAAAGAACAGGAGTTGTAGAAGTTTTCATGAATGAGCCATTGTTTGATCTTGGTCTCAAAAATTGCTAGATTTTATACTGAAGTACAAACAGGCAGAAGAAATACACCTTTTGGTACTGGGCATTTGGGAAATCCTGAAGAGGCAATCACAGCCGATCAAACTATTCTTTTGAAAATATCAAATGTGATATAAATACAGCAGTTTCTCCAGAAATAATTATGTCTCTGTCAGAAGCCTATTTCCAAAAGTGGTATTTTCAAAACTATGTTTCACACTTTCCTAATGGTCCCCCAAAGCCTACAAGCAGACCTTTAAACAAACATCTAATATAAATTTCCCTTGGTTAATTTCAACTCATTTTACATGACATTAGTAATCAGCTGCCTTTCTGTGAGCGCCTCCAGCATCTCCATACACGTGACTGTAGACCGGTGCTGCCTGGGACGATCTGCAAGCATCTGATCGTGTGGCATTTCTGGGTGGACCAGATTTGAGGGACAAATACTTGCAGTTTGCTGGGAATCCCATCTTTGCAAATCAGAAAGTCTTATTAAACATTTCCCGATGCTGTTCTATTACTGGAGAGAAAACAGCCTCAAGTATAGATCTTGTTCTACTCAAACAAAACTGAATAGCATGCTGCCTCAGTAGTAAACAGATGGGTTTGACTTAGGGCAGAAACAGCTTAGGCATTAGCCTTCTGTTCCATTATATATCTGGGGCTACATAAGCAAGTGCACTCATATTTAAAACCACGCATTACCATTCATGGAGCAGATCTGCAATAGCGCACCATATAAAGAAGAGGTTCTACAAGTTTTCTCTTTAAAGTGATGGGAGACTGAGCAGGTTCACACATTTGTTTATCAAATACCACCTCCCACTGTAACCCACACTCAGGGGTTATTTTCAATAGATTTTCTTCACTTACCTGAAGCTGACTTATTCTGGGGAATGATGTGTTTTTCGTTAACGTATTCAGAAATAGAAGCTACCGCATGACAACAAAATCATTCGGTAAGGGAAAATGTATTGGATGAATCCTTCGACACCACAGAGTCAAAGCAATGAGTTAATTGATTAATTGTTCCACTGTTCAACTACTTACAAAACGAGTACATGTAGGGGTGCCTGGACAGCTCAGTCGGTTAAGCAGCTGACTTCGGCTCAGGTCACGATCTCATGGTCCGTCAGTTCGAGCCCCGCGTCAGGCCCTGTGCTGACAGCTCAGAGCCTGGAGCCTGCTTCGGATTCTGTGTCTCCCTCTCTCTCTGCCCCTCCCCTGCTTGCACTCTCTCTCTCTCTCAAAAATAAATAAACA
Organism: Leopardus geoffroyi; assembly: GCF_018350155.1. NCBI lineage: Eukaryota > Metazoa > Chordata > Mammalia > Carnivora > Felidae > Leopardus > Leopardus geoffroyi. Next base: position 119,168,777 of record NC_059343.1, read on the forward strand.
TTACAAAAAGAGAGTACATGTATACTACATGTTCCTTACTCCTGAGTACACGCTGTTTAAATATTCAAACACCAAGATACCCCACAGAAACAACAACAAACCTGCACCAGATTTTGGTCACCAGAGTCAGCACTCGTTTTTGTCCATCTACAGGTCCCCATAGCATGTTTTCTAGAATAGAGTAGGTACTTATAAATATTGATTGAGGGGTGCCTGGTTGGCTCAGTTGGTTAAGCGTCAGACTTTGGCTCAGGTCATGATCTCACGGTTCATGAGTTTGATCCCCATGTCGGGCTCTGTGCTGACAGCTCGGAGCCTGGAACCTGCTTTGGATTCGGTCTCTTCCTCTCTCTCTGCCCCTCCCCTGCTCATGGTTTGTCTCTTTCTCTCTCTCAAAAAATAAATAAACATTAAAAAATAAATATTGACTAAACTTGCTTACACAAAAATTATAACACTGTGTCTACACGCTGCTGCTAGAATTTTTCCAGATGTAATTTTTAGAGAGAATCTAAATTTTGAGAGAGAATCTAATCTTTACTTGAATCAACACTATGAAAACATCATCACGATATCCTAGATAATTAAAAGTCACCTCACATACACCTGAGAAATCCATTTTAAATTGTAAATATTAAATGCATTGTGATATTCAAATATAAAGTATGTTGACAGATAAGAATGAAAATATTAAACATAATATCAAATTTATTTTTAGGCATTTAAGAAAGTATAAATTTTCCTGGGATCTGATGAAGGATGTGGTATCAGTTTCATAGCTTACCTAATAAACCACCACAAACTTAGAAACTCAAAACAATTTGTGTTTATTATTTCAAATTTCTGCAGGGAAGTCATCTGAGCTGGGGTAGGCTGGGGTTTGCTGGGTTCCCTGACTGGGGTCTCGCGAGGCTGAAATCAGAGCCAGACTGGCCTCTTCATCTAAAAGCTCTGGGGCAGACATCATTGCCAAGCTCACTGAGGTTATCAGCAAAAATCAATTCCTTACGGTTGTAGATCTGATGCCTCCCCCTTTTTCTTGCTCACTGTCAGCCAAGGTTGGTCCTAGAGACTATCCACCTTCCTTAGCACGTGATCCTCCTCAGTTTCAAGCCAGCAACAATGGCACGAGCCCTTCTTACCTCTCATTTCCTCTTCTACAACCGGCTGAAGGAAATTCTCTGATGTAAAAAAAAAAAATTTTAACGTTTACTTAATTTTGAGAGAGAGAAAGACAGAGCACGAGTGGGGGAGGGGCAGAGAGAGACAGAGACGCAGAATCCCAAGCAGGCTCTGGGCTCCGAGCTGTTGTCGCAGAGCCCGACGCGGGGCTCGAACCCACGGACCGTGAGATCATGACCTGAGCTGAAGTCGGATGCTCAACCGACTGAGCCACCCAGGCGCCCTGAAAATTCTCCCATTTTAAAGAGCTCTCATGATTAGGTCTGACCCACCCAGATAATCTCACTATGGCAAACAGGAAGTCCCAGACACCAATCCCACATGAGGATTTCCACCATGGAAAATGGCAAAGATCATCAATGGCTAACACTGAAGTGGGAGCCCACAGACCTCCGTCTACTCACTGCATTTTCTATGGATTCGGAGTTAGCAATGCGGACTCGACATACAAGGTGCTGTTTGGAACAAGGTTTTCCTCACCCACAGAAGAGACATGGCAAGGTTAGCGTTGGAGTGCACACTGGCCTCCCGTGGCCAACGGTCCCTCCTGATGGATAGGACACACTATTCTCACACTCTATCACCTTCCTGCGTGGGGCTATCTACACCGGCGGGGCTGGCCAGGTGCCCTAGGAAGTACATTCTTAAGCAGTGCGAGAAGTTCACTGAATACTGAGAACAGGGGAAGGGTTTTTCTTAATAAGGAAGAAGAATCTGGGACCAGTGACAGCTGTGGCACCAGCTTCCCTACAGACGAATGTTCCAGTCCCAGGGCACTGATTTTGAAAATCCCTTCATAGTAGTACGTAGATTAATATTTGATGGAGTAACTGGAACAAGATGAAAGATGAGGACAAGGGGCCAGGAATCTTGGGGGTCACGGAACGATTAGCCAACCACAGGTAAGTTCCACAAACTGAGGGTGTAATCTCTGAGAGGAGGCATTCGGAAACTAGGGGCTCAATAGAGGAGAGAAGAGAAGGGAGGGAAAGTCATCACAAAAGCTGTGTGCCATCTCAGGGGTATGCAGGTCAGCCTCGGTCAAGACCACAAGACACTGTGGAAAGAGGCCTCGCGAGAAAAAAAAAACAAACCAAAAAAAACCCACTGATAAATTAGGTCATATGTTTCAATGTTTCAAAATATAGTATTAAAAGGCCTTTTACCGTTCTGGCATACTTAATAATATTAAAATAAAATTGATTTCAGCCCCCTAAGCCCCATGGAGATTTAATGCTGGCACATAAAAAGCTATACAAAAGAGATGTAAGATGTAATTACAGCACCTTATATGGCTCAATTGAGGACAATATTTACAAAGTCCTAACAAACACGACCACTGGATGTTAATTTAATCAGAACTGAAACTGAACTGTATGGATAAAATGGGAAGAAAGAGGACACAGTTCAACGGAACTAAATCTTCATCTACCATAAAAGTCAATAGAAAATGTATACAGGTGAAAATTACAAACAGGAATCGAAAATGTTATTCAGAAATGTGGAAGAAAAACATAAGAGTCAAGAGACAAAAGAAGAGAAAATGTGCTTCATGGGACTTTTCCACTGTTGACACGTTAGTGCGCTTTGACACTAGATTATGCCCATAATTTACACTGAGAAGTATTGAAATAATTGCAAACACATATTCCATACACATGCACTTTGGTCAATGAGGATTCAAAAAATTACATTCCAAACTTACGGACATTAAACAGTCCCCGATCCTACCTTCAGAAGTGTCGCTACTAAATGTTAGAATTACTCAAAGGCATATGTCCAGCTGAACACTGTTAACATCATTTACAATACTTAAGAGACTGCATTAACCACTGGCTAATATATAACTTTACTAACTTCCCTGAAAGCAGCATTAACTAATAAATGCACGTATGATTTCACGCCAGACCTGTTGAAGCTAGCAAATACTCAATATTGTGCTAACCTTGGCATTATGATCATCTTCTGTCAAGTTCAAAAACACCATTTTGCTGACACGTCCTAATGATGATACCACCCTAAGTTATTTAACAAGCCTTTACTTCCAGAAAAGAGCAGTCAACACAGGCACCATCTATAAATATACTAATGATTAGCAGACAGTTGCCTAGACAGGCAATTTACTAGTCCCAGCACATATTTTCTGAAACAGCCCTTCCTCAGCAAGGAGGGAGTATTTTAGGATTTCACTTGAATGCCTCAATTGTCTCCCTTCCAAGCCAACTGAAACTCATGGATGATCTCAGGAGATAGCTTAAAAGAGATCAATAGGTTCAAGTGATACGAAGAAAGCAGAAAGAGTTATCAATGTTGCAATATTAACATGGTTAAGGTGACCCGGGGCTGAGGAAGAGCTTGCAACAACATGTTAGAGTCGAGGCCATTCTTGTGCAGAGTATGGGGACCCTGTTCAATAGGTTATACAGTAACCTAATAACATTCACACTGGAAGTCAATTAGCAAGCCATTCTATAGCAATGGAGCACTCAGTGAGATAGATTCCCTCATTACCAGAAACATTAGCACCTTATTATATTTTATTTTTAATGTTAGTACTTTTTCTTTTCCTGATTCATTCTGAATGTAGAGTATTATCATTGTCCTGCACAGTGTGTATAATTGTAAACTCAATTCGAGGGTAAATATTATGAAGGAAGATATTAAAATTCATGTTGCCTCTCCTTAATGCCTAGAAATGCACGCATACATATACATATACATATATACAACACAGCCACTGACTAATTATCAAAAAGTAATAATTTTGCATCCAAATGCAACTTTAAAAAATCTGCATTGCTTAGGATCATTTTAATATATCTAAGTGTCAATAAAAGTTTGTTTTATAACCAGCAGAATAAATTCTTAATTTCCTATTCGAAGTCCATTGGAAAGGGAGATTCACTTAACATAAGTTCATTTTACAAAAAAAACTTGGCTGGAACACATCACTTCCACTTAGGAAAGGATATCCCATACCAAAAGAGAAATCACCATATTCTGTGCCTGTTTTGATTTCCGAGTTTTCATCTCTAATACTTGGCTTAGCTAGTACGTTCAATAAAAAATGCACAGGCTATCGATTTTACATTTCGTTTGAGATTTTCTAGCTCCTTAAAATTTAAGTAGACCAATTCTTATTGTCAGCAAATATAAATACCCAGCAAGTAGATATACCATCTTTCATAATTCTGAAATGTTCTGAGGAATCACAGTAGAAAGGTCCTGAAATATACTATGCTAAAAGTATGTGTAAAACAGAGTGACAATATTGTGTGGAGTCTTTGAATGCCAAGAATACATACATAATTCAGTGAGCAAGAACGTAGAAGGGCAATAGTACTTTTCACACACTCAGTCACAAAAATGATTCCCCTTTTGACCTAAGGGAATTCCTATTTAAAGCAATTCAATGCATACACATTCTAGTTAAATTTATGTATTTATGTTTTTAATATAATTTATGGTCAAATTGGTTTCCATACAACACCCAGTGCTCATCCCCACAGGTGCCCTCCTCCATGCCCATCACCCACTTTCCCCTCTCCCCCACCCCCCATCAACCCTCAGTTTGTTCTCAGTATCTAAGAGTCTCTTACGGTTTGCCTCCCTCCCTCATTCTGGTTAAATTTATATAGACATAAAATATTTTGAATTTTTAATATTTTCCATCCAAATATTACTTTTTATCCTTGACTTTATTTGAGACTTATGCATACTGTACCAGAAAGGCAAAGAAATGACTTTGCCCGTATTCACAAAATACTGGTTTATCAAGTATTGCTATCACATGTCCAATATTTCAAGGGAATATCAATTCCTTCTTTGCTAATCCCCTTACAGCTTCTACGTAAGGATGGTGAATAATACAGAATTTGATTCTCTTTTGTAATTAGAGAAACTGAGGCACAGAAAACCCAAACATCTTGTTTCAGCCTTATAAAATGATCTCAAAACAGAGTTGTGATTCAAATTCAAATCATCCTGACTCTTGCTTATTATGAAGCATTAAGATTAGTTCACTCTTTGATGAGGGTAGAAGGACATAGTTTTTAGTAGACAGGTTCTCTAGTTTGTAGCCTGGGAAATGTGCCAACTTATAGCAAACATCATCATTCTCATATGTCAAATTTTTGTCCAATAATGAACATTTTACAACAAATTCCGATTGAAAAATGCATGGGTGAAGTTTGTTTTAATGATTTGCATGAATGATAATTCATTTCTGTCTCTTATCCACATTAAAAGTCAAATCAGGGGCTCACACCACATTGCAGATTGTTTTCAGAATGTCGAGTGACATGAATGCTCAGGTCGTACTGAGTCTATCATTTGGTTTTCCCCCTAAAGCTCTCCATAAGCCTTTTGTTCACAATCCTGACAAATTCTATCAAAAATTTTAAATACCATGTCACCACTGGACCTTTGTTGCTTTTTATATTATTAATTTTCTAGATTAGCGTGGCTCCTAAATGCCTTTGGCCAAGGAAGAAGATTGATATATCTTTTTCCTGGTTGTAGAATGTAAGCAAAACATAAAGAAACAAAATTTGCCAAAAGACATGAGCTCTAGTATTCTCACTGAACATTTTTTTTTTTCACAAAGATGATCTGTTACTGGTCAAAGTTCACTAAAATATGCATCAAAGGCATTAGAGTTACTGACAATTTGGATTATAGTTCAGATCTCTAGATTTGTGTGGACTTGAATTTGCAATTTGGAATGACAGTCCCATCTCGTGCTTTAAAAAATAGGTTTTTCTTTTTTTCAGTGAGAGAGAGAGGGAGAGTGCACGCAGAGGGAGAGAGAGGATCTTAATCCACACTGGTTGTGGAGCTGTCGCAGGGCTCGATCTCACAACCGTGACAATCATGACCTGAGCTGAAATCAAGAGTCGGTCGCTCAAAAAACTGAGCCACCCAGGTGCTCCCTTAAGATAATTTTTAAGCAAGAATGACTTTTCCATGCTCCAGTCGATTTTTTGTTTAACGTTGACCTATCATGTCCAATGTTTGTAACTCAATGCCTCTTCTGCAGTATTTTTCTTTTCTTAAAAGAACTCCTTCATTATTAAAATGTTGTCCTAATTCCATTTATATTCCAAGAAAGAAATTATACACACACACACACACACACACACACACACACACCCTATTTGAAACTTAATAAGACTAGCTTATCATGTGAAAGAAATGGCTTACTCAATTGTTTTGAATAGTAGCATCATCAAATGTTTGAATCCCAAGTTTGGAGGACCTTGCCTGTATAGATTGATTCAGTAGACCTGAGGTGGAGCAGGAAATCTATTTTCAGAAGTACATTCAAGAGTTTCTGTTGCAGCTGGTTCTCTAGACCAAATGTGTGTAAGAAAAGTTACAACTTGTGAGTTTTTATAACAGAAATAGACTATGGTCAAAATTATACCATGTCTTCAAGTTATACTAGTTAAAATTCCATGTTCTCCTGTGCCATTTCAAATCATTGATTTCAATATTCCCAACACTGTTTCACTTTAAATGCCATGGGGTCGACCAGATGCTGTCCGGAAGTACTTACTCCTCTGAAAATAAAATTTGGTGACTCTGATGCTTCCTCAAAGTGCTTGCTTTTAATCTCCAAAGGTCAATATCTCAAGTAATGCAATAGACATTGGCTAAATCATTCAAGGCTGTTTGATTTGTTTAGATTTAACCAATTTGGTGCCCAGCTATTATAAATACATTCTCTGTACACATAATATGCATAGTAAATAGGCACTGTTATTCAATGTTTCCTGATACAAGAATAAAGGTCATACCGCATTAAAATTTTCTTTTAATTAATCTTACATGATAAAATCTATTTTCAGCTCTCCAAGGCAGTAGAGCAAGTTTATCTAATCCATATAACTGTCGTGGTTTTACTAGATGAATTCTTAATAAGGACTTCCAATCGGGTTAAATTAATGATAATAAGAGAAAGACTGTTTTCTAATGAGAGTTATTGATTTCGTGGCTGACCGTAATGACTACACAATGTAAAAACTATGTGAGACCTAACAGAATTATCACATTATAAGTCAGGATTATTGAACCACTGAAAAAAGAAATGCACCCCACTAAGGTATCTTATCTTTATGAAAATAAGGACAGGGTCGAGATTTTCCTATTTCCATTTCAGCAAGATTGCAGCAAGGAATCCCACTAAAATGAGATAAGAGAAAACTTAAAAAACACAACAATGTTTCTTCTTCCTGCAGTCCCTATAGATGTAATTCAAATTGGTACTGAGGATACTGATTGTATCTGGCCAACCAACTGTGGTTGTTCTCAACTGAACAGTGATTTTCAGGGGTCTGAAGAAAAGCCCAACCGAAGTGCACAAACTTGGCCCTCTCTTCGGAAAACCGACAGACATACCTTTTAACGCTTCAAAATTTTTGAAAAACATGTAGCTTCTTGGCTGACCCTTAAAGAATACACACACTACAGCTGGTTAGAATTTTCCTTATTTAAATTTCAGGTCATTTATCTAAAGCCTGCCGTGTAGCTGCATTTCTCTGACCACAGGCTCCGGAGTCCATCTCCAGACGTGTCCAATTAAAATCGCTTCCGCTATGTGACCTTAGGGGCATGCTCAAACTCTCTGTGTAGTAGTCTCCCCCTGTGAAAATTGGCCAAAATAATAACGCCTGTCTCCTCTGGTAATTGGGTACTTAAATGTGCTAATCCAATACGTGCCATTGATGGATCATAGCAGCTCAGCTGAAGCAACTGTGTGCATTTCATCCCAACCACATGTTCATGGCGGAAGTATTTTCATCACGGAATTCAGCAAATGATACAGTCGGGTGTTTACCCATCAGAAAACTAGGTGCCAAAAGCACGTGCCAGCACACTGCTGATTCATACACTTAACGTCATGCAGAATGCAATGGCTCCATCCACAAGACGATCAAGTGTAATATTATGAGCTCTCAGAATACTATAACTGAAGAGTGCAAGAGAGATTTTGTCACTCAACAGAAATGTGCCTATAAACATCAGTCACTAAATCTAGGTGCGAAAAGCATGGAGCCTGCCTACTCCTGGAGGTTATGTTGTATTAGGGCAGACAGAAAAGAAATAAACACAACGTATAGTGTGTTAGATGAGATAAATGATCTAGAAGACAATAAAGTAAGTGAAGAAGATGGCGAATGGGGGGGGGGTGAGGGAGGGTTGTTTAGTAGAGTGGCCAGCAGGGAAGGCCTCAAAGAAAAGGTGGCATTTGAGGGTGCCTGGGCGGCTCAATCGGTTAAGTGTCAGACTCTTGGTTTCCACTCAGGTTGTGATCTCACAGTTTAGGAGTTCAAGCCCCGCACAGGGCTCTGTGCTGACAGTGCATAGCTTGCTTGGGATTCTCTCTGCCCTTCCCTTGCTCGCTCTCATTCTTTAAAAACATTAAAAAAAAAAAAAAAAAGAATGTTTAAAAAAAGAGAATGTGGCATTTGAATAAAGATGAGAATTTGGCATGTAAACAGATCCTGAGGCTAGCCGGAAGAAAACTATTCTAGGCAGAGTAAACAGCAAGTGCAAAGGCTCTGAGGTGGAATCATGCTTAAAAAGAAAAAAAAAACCCAAACAAAAAGAGACCAGTGTGGTCAAACCAGCAGGAAAGTAGTAGAAAATTAATTCAGAGAGGTAAACACTATGAGTTCTCTGGTTCTTTGGTTGCAGTAATGTTCTTTTTTTTTTCATTTGATTGTTTTGCTTTATAAGTGAAGTGAGAAGACACTGAAAATTTTCAACCGACAAAAGACATTTTCTGATGTATATTTTAAAAAATTATTTGAGTGACAGCATTGGCAACAATTTGTGAAGGGTAGAAGGGGAAGAAGCAGGGATAGCATTTAGCAGATTCACTGCGATGATCTAGGTCTGAGATGATGGTTCTTCGGAAAAGAGGGAGAGAAGTGGTGGGTAAAAACAGATGGATGTAGACAATTCTATTGCTTAACCATTATCGAAAATTGGGGGGGGGCACTGTGGAATTTGGGGGCTACTGTGGAAAACAGTATAGAGGTTCCTCAAAAACACTGAAAATAGAAATACCATATGATCCAATAATTCCACTACTGGGTATGTACCCTAAGACAGCAACAATAATTCAAAAAAAATGCCTGTACCACTATGTTTACTGCAGCACTATTTACAATAGCCAAGACACGGCAGCAACCTAAGGGCCCATCAGTAGATGAGTGGAGAAGGAAGAAGTGGTATTCCAGAAGAGGATGAGATCCTGCCATTTGAGACACCGTGGATGGACCTAGAGGGCATTATGCCAAGTGAATTAAGTCCAACTGAGAAAGACAACTACCATAGGATTTCACTCCTAAGTAAAACCTTAAAAAAAAAAACCCACAAATGAATATATACACAAAATGCAGAATCAGACCTATAAACAGGGAACAAAGTGATGGCTGTCAGAGGGGAGAGAGGCAGAGGACTGGGCAAAATGGGGGAAGGGCGGTGAGTGATACAGGTTTCCAATTGTGAAATGAGTAAGTCACAGAAATAAAAGGCACGGCATACAGAATATAGTTAATGATTCCGGTAATAGCAACGTATCCGGACACATAGTAACTACACTTGCGGTGAACTCAGCATAATGCGTCGACTTGTCAAATCACCATGTTGTATCCTTGGAACAATGTGTGTCAACTGTACTCAAATAAAAAGGTTTAAAAATAATTTAAAATTTTATAAAGAAATATGGGAGTGCCTGAGGGGCTCAGCTGGTTAAGTGTTCAACTCTTCATTTCCACCCAGGTCATGATCTCACGGTTCCTGAGTTTGAGCCCCGCATCAGGCTCAGGGCCTGCTACGGATTCTCTCTCTCTCCCTCTCTCTCTCTGCCCCTCCCCGACTCGCACTCTCATGCTGTCTCTCTCAAAATAAATAAATGTTAAAAAAAAAAAAAAAGGAAATATGAAGAACGGCTTTTGTTTCTTCAACTGATGAATATATCTAGAGTTGCGTAATTCTCCACTAAACATCCTTTGCACATGAAAATCGTGACACAGGACCCCATTTTATTGTTAGCAACACATACTATTGCATTAGTTAAAATAACATATTCTTAATTAATATAATAAAATTAAGGATTTATAATCTCTGAAAAAATGAGGGGCCTAAATTTTATCTTCATATTATTAATTTTCTCTCATGAATTCCTATTAAGTCTTTGAAAAACATGATGAGCAGCTACTTGGTTTCCTTGGTTTTGTAGGACTTGAAAGGAAATTCTTATTTGTCTAATAACATTTAAAATCATGTAATTGCCTGCAAATAAAACAATGTAGTTGGCACAGAAATGAATTTCAGCTTCATTTAATATTTCTCCAAAGCCAAATGTCATTTCCTTAATAATTATTTTTCCCTTATAAAATGCCTCCAAGTCATCTGCACTATCTTAATGTGAAGTACACAGTCTTAAACACATTTTGCTCCTATCTCAGAATAATATTTCCAGTAGTATTTCATATCCAACCATCAGGGAAGGATTCAGGGTTTGTTTGCCTTTTTCTCCTTCAATGTGCTCCACACATTTTGATTCCTCAGCTTAAAGAAATTTTCCCCCTTGGGGCGCCTGGGTGGCTCAGTCGGTTGAATCTCACTGTTTGTGGTTTCAAGCCCCATGTTGGACCCTGTGCTGATGCTACGGAGCCTGCTTGGTATTCTGTCTCCCTCTCTCTCTGCCCCTCCCCTGCTCTCTCTCTCTCTCTCTCTCAAAATAAATAAACTTAAAAAAAATTTTCCCCCCAAATCATCAATTGGTAAATTCCTATTTTTCTAATACAAACAACAAAGCCAATCTGATAGCACTTAAAAGAAAAAATATATCGGGGCACCTGGGTGGCTCGGTCCATTGAACTTCCAACTCTTCATCTGGATTTCGGCTCAGGTCATGCACGATCTCATGGTTCGTGAGTTCGAGCCCCACATCAGGCTCTTTGCTGACAGCACAGTGCCTGCTTGGGATTCTGTCTCTTTCCCTCTCTGCCCCTTCCCCCCTTGTACTCTCTGTCTGTCTCTCTCTCAAATAAATAAACCTTAAAACAAAATTTAAAAAAAAAGAAAAGAAAAAAATATGGTTTGTGTGGGGGGAAAGAAAATGGTGGAGATGAACAAAGGTACCTCATTTTGTTTTCCAAATATACTATAATGATTGGGGGGGGGCGTAGATGTTAAGTATATAGCGCTAAACATGGGCTCTGTGAGGGTAGGGGTTCCTTTTCATTCATTATTTTATCTTCAGCCCCAGCACGCTGCAACGGATCCCTAGTATTTGTTGGAGGATCCTGTGTGTGTTTTTTTCCAACACCACCAAGCGATTCTGTGACACCAGCTAGGTATCTTATAGTTCAACTCAGTTCTGACACTGTTACCTAGAGTTAGTGTCATATCCCAGAGGGCTCAGTGCTACTAGATTACATCCCACCCCCCTTTCAGAAACCAATCTCAAATCCACCTTGTTACCGTCTCAGGTTTGATTCATTTGCCAGAGCGGCTAACAAAATGCGGAGAAACATTTAATAAGGCTTGTCAGTTTATTATAAAGGATACACATGAACAGCTAGATGAAGGTCCAGAAGTCTCAGGAGCCCAGGAGATTTTGTCCCCAAGGAACTGGGATGCACCACCCTTTGGACAAGTGGATGCCCTCACCAACATAAAAGCTCCTCAAATCTTGTTTAAAGAGTTTTTGAAGAGCTTAATCTGTAGCCTGTCACCTTCCCTTCCCAGAGTGAGGCAGAAAGTTCCACCCCTCTAATCAACTGGTCCTTCTGATAACCAGGCCCCTCTTGAGGCTATTTGAGGACACCATCCTAAATCACCTAATTAGCATAAGCTTCAAAGGGACTCCTATGAGTGACAAAAGACACAACTATCACTCTGGAAATCCCAAAGGTTTGAGGAGCTTCATTCCATTAAGCAGGACAAAGACCAAATATATTTCTTATTATACTGCACAGCATATTAAAAAATAACAACAACCAGAGAGAAAAGGAAGTCTGATAACTTCCAAAGCCATTGTTATCTGTTATCGGTTCTGGGTCTTTGCACTCTGCTAAATATGGGACAAAAGCTATGAATCATTTCACCATAAAAACGGACATACACCAAAAATTTTGCATGCATTCTCATCGAGTTGTTAAGCACTGAGGATTTTTATTTACTCATTAATTCATTCGTAATATAAAAACATGGGGGAAAAGCTGCCAGAAACTGAACTATGCATTAAAGATAAATGCAATAAACGCATAGTCAAATGTGGAAAAAAGCAGAACTGAAATTTTACAGGTTTAGAGAAAGATAAACAAGAGGACCGAATTTATACTGGGCAGAGGGGGGAGGGGTATCAGGGAAGATTTCAATGAGATAATGTTTTTGAAAGGAGGAATGAGTAGGAGTTAGCTGAGGAAAACAATGACGGAGCGTGCCTGGCGTGCACGGCGGAAGTAAATGCTTTAGGGTAAGATCTGCAGCAGAAATCAGCTGGCATACTTTAGCAACACCCCAAACCTCACTCCGGGCTACCTTTACCAGGCTTTCTGTCACCATGGGTTAGTTTTGCAAGTTCTAGACTTTACTTAAAGGGACTCGGTTGGTGTTCTGTTCTCTTTCACTCCCAAACCATTTTGTTGAGCTTCATCCATGGTACTGTGTGTCATTAGTTTTTGTTCTTTCATTACTGAATGTGTCCCATTATATGACTCCCTCACAGTTCATTTATACATTTCTCCCGTTTATTCTACATTTGCATTGCTTCCGGCTGGAGGCCAATAGGAATAAAACTACCATCATCATGAACATACAGGTCTTTGAATGGATATGGGTCTTCATCCGGTCTGGGAGTAGGATGGCTAGATCATAAGGCAAATGCGTATTTAACTCCATAAGAAAGCCAAAGTGCTTTCCAAAGTGGTCATAGTCATGCTACACTACCACCAGCAAGATACTTGAGTTTCGGGTGCTTTATGGCCTTGTCGCACTTGGAAATGAATAACGTCTTCATCTTTACCATTCTTGTTGGTGTGTAGTGTTAATTCATTATGGTTTTAATTTTCATTTGCTTGATGACTAACGACGTTGAGCATATTTTCATGTGGTCATTGGCCATTTACCTTTTGGGGATGTATCAGTTTAAATATTTTGTCCGTCTTAACTGGCTTGTCATTTTTGTTGTGAGTTGTGTTTCAGCATAGCCTACACAGCAGGTCTTTTTCAGATAATTCGTGCTGCCATATATAATCATCGTTGCTGTATGTTGCCTATTCATTTGTCTTGTCTTTTGAAGAGCTGAATACTTTAATTTTAATGAAGTCTAATTTATCATATTATTGTGTCTTCAACAAGACAATTCTGCCTGCAATTAAGTTTCCAAAATATTCTCTAAAGTTTTCTTCTAGGAGCTTTATAGGGTAAGGTTCTATATTTAGGTTTAGAATCCATCTCAACTTAGTTCTTATGTATTGTAACTGGGAGTCGAGGCCCACATTTTTGAAAATGGACATTGAGTTGTTATAGAACCATTTGTTAACAAACAATTTTCTTTTTCCAATGAAGAGTTCTGGAACATTTGCCAGAATCAAATGACTGATTAAGTATAAGTCTATTACTGCTCCATTTATCCATGTGTTAAACCCTTATGTCAGTATTATTCTACCACAATTACTATAGCTTTATAGTAAGAACTGAAGTAGTCTTCTAAATGTGTTTTGTTTTCCAATTTTTTTTAATATATCCTACGTCTTTTTCATTTCCATATTAATTTTGGAATCAGTTTGACTATTTCTACCAGGAAACCTGACGGAATTAGGACAGAGATTTCACTGAATATGCAGAAAAATTGGGGAAGAAATGACCTCTTAAATGTATTGAAGTCTTCTAATCCACGCATTTTTCTTTCATTATCTAATGGTTTGTTCTCATACTGCAAAAAGATACCATAAAAATTTGTATATAGACTTTCTAGTAAATGCCTGCTAAATGAAATCATCAGTTTTCATAGGCTTTTAAAAGATAACCTGAAAATTTTCTACATAAACATTCACGTCCTCTACAGATAAAGGCAGTTTTGGTTTTTATTTCATTATGTATGTTTTTCTTTCTTTGACTTGCATATTAAAATTGCTAGGATCTTCAACAGAATGCTAAATAAAACGGTGGAGGTGGTTTTCCTTTTTATTGATCTCATGAGGAAGGTTGTTAAATTTTCACCATTAAATATTGTCAGCTGTAGGTTTTATTGTGCATACACTTAATCTTAGATAATGAGGTCCCTTTATATTTCTACTTTGCTTAGATTTTTTATCATGAATGCATGTTCAATTTTGATGAATGATTTTCCTGACATATTGAGATTATTACATGACTTTTCCTTTAACCTATATGGCAAATTACTTTGGTTCTTTAACAAACTCTTACATTTTAGAACACACCGATATTTACAAAAAAGTTGTGAGTACAGAAAGTTCTGAAATACCCCACAACAAATTTCTCCTACTGTTCTTACACATTTTTATCAGCTTTATTGAGAAATAATTGACATATAATATGTAAGTTTAAGGTGTACAATGTGATGATTTGATTCCTGTGTATATTGCAAATTAGTTACCACAATAAGCTTAGTTAACAGCTCAGTCACTTCACATAATTACCACTTTTTTTGGGGGGGTGCTGATACCATCTAAGGTCTACTCTCATAGCAACTTTCTTTTTTTTTTAATTTTTTTAACATTTATTTATTTTTGAGACAGAGAGAGACACAGCATGAACGGGGGGGAGGGTCAGAGAGAGGGAGACACAGAATTTGAAACAGGCTCCAGGCTCCAAGCTGTCAGCACAGAGCCCGATGCGGGGCTCGAACTCACGGATTGCAAGATCATGACCTGAGCCAAAGTCGGATGCTTCACTGACTGAGCCACCCAGGCGCCCCTCTCATAGCAACTTTCAATTACATAATACAGTACTGTTACCTATAGTCACCATGATGGACAATAGATCCTAAGAAATTTTTTTTTTTTTTAACGTTTATTTATTTTTGAGACAGAGAGAGACACAGCACGAACAGGGGAGGGTCAGAGAGAGAGGGAGACACAGAATCTGAAACAGGGTCCAGGCTCTGAGCTGTCAGCACAGAGCCCGATGCGGGGCTCGAACCCACGGACCGTGAGATCATGACCTGAGCCAAAGTCGGACACGTAACCAACTGAGCCACCCAGGCGCCCCTCTAAGAAATTCTTTATCTTACAAATATGCAAGTTTACACCATTTAACCAACATGTCCCCATTTCCTCCACTGCTCAGCCCCTGCTAACCACCATTCTATTTGATTACTAAGAGTTTCAGTTATTTTAGATTCTGCATACAAGTGAGAACACACAGTATTTGTCTTCCTCTGTCTGAATTATTTTCATGTGTGTATGTATGTGTGTATATACATATATACATATATACATATATACATATATATATTCTTTATCCATTCATCTAATGGACACATAAATTGTTTACATGTCTTGGCTATTGTAAATTATTATTATTATTGTATCATCATCATTATTATTATTGTAATGCTGCAAAGAACATGAAGGTGCAGGTATCTCTTCAAGGTTCTCATTTCATCTCCTTCAGATATATACCCCATAGTGAGATTGCTGGATCGTATGGCATTTCTAATTCTTTGAGGAACGTCCATACTGTTTTTCCATAGTGGCTTCACCAATTTCCGTTCCCATTAACAATGTACAAGGGTTCCCTGCTTTCTATACCCTCGCCAGCATTCCTCCTCTCATCTTTTTGTCTTGTTTTGTTTTGAGAGAGCGAGCGAGTGAGAGAGCGCATGGACAGGGGAGGGTCAGAGAGAGAGAGAATCCCAGGCAGGCTCCATGCTGTGAGCACAGAGCCAGACACAGGGCTCAAACTCACAGAGAGATCATGATCTGAGCCAAAATCCAGAGTCAGAGGCTCAACTGACTGAGCCAGCCAGGTGCCCCATTACCTCAACTTTTTGATAGCAGCCATTCTAACAAGTGTGAGGTGAGATCTCATTGTGATTCTGATTTGCATTTTCCAACGATCAGTGAAGTTGATCATATTTTACGTAGCATCTTTTCATGTATCTGTTAACCATTTGTATGTCTTCCTTGGAAAAATTTCCCCTGCCCATTTTTTAAATGCATTATTTGGGGTTTTATTTTCTATTGAGTTTTATGACTTCCTTATATATTCTACCATTCTACAGGTTATCTTTTCATTTCATTGCTTCTGTTGCTATGCAGAGCTGTTTTACATAGATGCCGTCCCATTTATTTTGCTTTTGTTGCTTGTACTTTTGGTGTCCTATCCACCACCAACCACTGCCAAGTTGGAAGTGGTGTCCAACCACTGCCAAGACCAATGTCTTAGAAGTTTTTCCCCTATTTCCCTTACGAGATCTATAGATTCTGGTCTTATTTTTAAGTTTTTAATCAATTTTGAGTTGATTTTGGTGAGTGGTACAAGACTGGGGACTAATTCCATTCTTTTGCATGTGAATATCCAATTTGCCCAGCATCACTTATCGGTGGGAGTACCCTTTACCCACTGAGTACTCTTGGTTTCCTTGCCAAATACTAGGTGACCATATATGCTTTGGGTTTATTTCTAGGCTTTCAATTCTGTTCCATTAGTTTGTGTTTCTATGCCAGTAACATACAGTTTTGATTCCTGTATCCGTGTAATGCAAGTTTGAAATCAAGAAGTGTAGGTCCTGGAGGCTGGGTCTGTGGGGGCTTGCCTGAACCCTAAAAACTCAGAAGCCCATCTGATCCCTGAGGCCTTGAGGGGCAGCTGGTGCTGGGGCAGGCCTGTGCCCGGTTTCATGGGAGCCCACCTGGAGTTTGGGATTGCAGGGCTGGTCTGGCTCTGGGACAGGCAGGGAGCCTGAGGCCACAGCATCCGGCTTGGGGCTGCGGCAGGCTGGGATCTTGGGCTCACTGAGTTCACAGACCCACCTGGAGCCTGGGTTCTTGGAAGCTGGTGAGCACCCTGGTAGCTGAGGCTACAGGAGCGGCCAATGGCCTTGGGTGCCTGCCCAAGGGTGAGAGCCTCCCACCGCGGGAGATTATGGAGCCAGAGGAGCCAACCGGTGCCAGGGTAAGTCAAGTGCCTTATGGGCACTACCTGGGGCTATGGGAATGGCCTGGTTCCAGGGAGGGGCTGCCCTGGATTCTTCAGTAAGTCCTGTGCTCACTTCACTTGCTTTCTCCCAAGGGGAAGGTGTCTCCATGCTGGGCTGCCCAGGCTTGGGGGAAGGGGACAGGGGTAATGTGAATGTATCTTTCTTACCCTCCTCAAGGTATCTTTTTTTCTGTGCTTCACCCAGGGGCTGTAATCCCTCACCCTGGGGGATTCAGGGGATTACCTGAAACCCTTAGCTTTTGTAACAGTACTTTTATGCATCGATAGCTGCTCAGATTGAGGTTTCTGCAAGGGACAGGGGAGAGAAATTCCTATACCAATACCTTGCTGATATCATTCACTTCTTGTACTGTTAACGTCTTAGGCTACATTTGTCACAAGGTAACAATAAAGATGTCTTTCTCCTAAAGTCCATACATTATTCACATGTTCTTAGTTTTTATACCTAGTGTCTTTTTTCTGTTCCGGGATCCCATTTCAACAAGATATTGCATTTAGTCATCATGTTTCCTGAGGCTCCTCAGAAAACATAGTTTCTAAGACATTCCTGTTTTTTAGCTGTTTTTTTTCCCTCTTTACTTTAGTTGGGACAGTTTCTTTTGCTGTACATTCAAGTTTCCTGATCTTTCATTCAGTAGTTTTGAATCTGCTTGTAAGCCCATCCAGTCTTTTTTTTTTATTTAGTTTATTTTTCATCTCTCACCATTCCATTTGATTGTTTTTTTATATTTGTAAGTTTTTTCTTAGTATGTTCCATATTGCCTTAAAATCCTTGATCACATTTATAAGCTATATTAAAGTCTTTGTCTACTTATTTCATAATTTCTGTTATTTCTGTGTCTGTTTCTTTTGTGTGGTTTTTCTCTTGGTTTTATGTTCCATGTTCCTGCTTCATTACGTATTCACTAAATTTTGATTGGTTGCTGGACCCTGTAATGTTATATGATGGGCTGTCTGGATTCTACTTTATTCCTTCACAAAAAGTTGGTTTTTTTTTAAAGTACTTCTCCAAGAGCCTAATATTTTTCAGGCTTATTTTAAGTGTTGTTATAGTGGGTCAAAAGTATCTTTTACTGCGAGGCTATTTTAGGTCTACTCCAGAGGCCAAACCATTCTAGTGTCTTTACTGAATGCCCTAGGTGCTGAAGGAGTTCTTTCCATCTTAGCTGTTGTAAATCTTAGACCTGCGCGAATTCTGGGAATTGTTCAGCATACGGCTTCCTGGCAGTTCTCTTCTGTCTGGCCTCATGGGAATTCTCTCTATAAATGTTTGGCTTTATGGGGCGCCTGGGTGGCTCAGTCATGATCTTGCGGTCTGTGAGTTCAAGCCCCACCCGCATCGGGCTCTGTGCTGACAACTCTGAGCCTGGAGCCTGTTTCAGATTCTACGTCTCCCTCTCTCTCTGCCCTTCCCCCGCTCATGCTCTGTCTCTCTCTCTCTGTCAACCATAAATAAACATTAAAAAAAAAAAAAGTTTGGCTTTAAATATTCACTTGAAGGGGCACCTGGGTGGCTCAGTCGGTTAAGCATTCGACTTCAGCTCAGGTCATGATCGCGCAGTCCTTGAGTTTGAGCCCCACATTGGGCTCTGTGCTGACAGCTCGGAGCCTGGAGCCTGCTTCGGATTCTGTGTTTCCCTCACTCTCTCTGCCGCTCCCTGCTTGCATGCACTCTCTCTCTTTTGCTCACGTGCTCTCTCTCTCAGAAATAAATAATAAGCATGAAAAAAATAAAAAAACAAAAATTCAGTTGAAGATTCATGGAAATGTCTATGTAGATTTCAGAACCCCTTTTTGTACATAGCTCTCATTTATTACTCTTCCCCACAAGTTCCAGTTGTTGAACCTTTCT
The DNA here is from genome assembly GCF_018350155.1 of Leopardus geoffroyi. Classification (NCBI taxonomy): domain Eukaryota; kingdom Metazoa; phylum Chordata; class Mammalia; order Carnivora; family Felidae; genus Leopardus; species Leopardus geoffroyi. The sequence continues at coordinate 119,188,020 of NC_059343.1, forward strand.
GAACTCTGCATCCTAAACGCAATATGACACCAATGACAAGATACCCATAGCCCTGAAAGTGCCTCCAGGGAGAAATCCTGGGTGATCATAGGACTTACCTCATTGGTTTTCCTTTTCTCAGTGATTATTCTCTTTAACTGTCTGCTTCCCAATGTCTGAAAGCTTGTTGAATAGGTTTTCTCTGTATTTTTTTTTTAAATTTTTTAACACAAGGGAAAAAATTCTGGAACCGATAACTGTGTCATAGCTCAATATTATAACTTTAAGGAATATTGTATGGTGAAGATAAATAGACTGTCTCACTTCATGGAAAGGAAGGAGAACTATTCACCATTATCGGAGATAATAGATGAAAACTGCATCTGTCCCAGGGAAACCCAGATAAAATATGAACCTTATTTGAAATAAATAGATTACGTGACTATTGGGTGCAAGATAGGTTGGAATGATAGGATTAAGTGTGGAAACAGGAAAACCAGTTAAGAGACCACTACACCAATGACCGTGGCCTGGACTGTGCTGATATTCACAGAAATGACAGAGAAGCAAACGTATTTAAGATAGTTTGGAAACTGACCTGCTGGAGATGGACTGAATGGTGAGCGACGGATGGGAAAAAGAAGCTAAGCAAAGATTAAAGTTTCTTAATTGTGGGTAATGGAATAACATGCTTCAATTTTCACATCGCCCCAGAGAAGGGGTCACTGCATGCCACTTAGGGCCATAGAGGAAGCACCAGATTTTGATCAGGTGGCAGGAGACAGGAGCCAGGGGAAAGTCGAGGCCAGAGCCTTTACTGAGATTTCCATGGAAAAGGCAAGGCGGGGCACAATAAACAGCATAGATTTGGCTGATGTATGAGAGGTAGGTAAGGAGGTGGGTGGGGCCACAGCCTCAGGATCCGTTGGTTTTGTGCCTCGCCTCTGCTACCTCTAAGAATTGGCTAGCCCAGGAGGGGCCATCTCTACTCAGCCGACAAGATTTTTAAGATGTCAAAAGGTCATAATATGCAGAAAATTTTAAAAAATTGATTAGTACGATAAAAATATTCAAATTTGAAGACCTGAGGAGAGACGAGGGATTCAGATATAAATTTCGAGCCAATGGCTTTTCGTTTGCAGTTGAAGCCAGGGAAGAATTTAAGATGGTCTATGAAGAGCATTTAGACAGAGAAAAGGTGAGAGCTCAGGACATATCCCATAAGACTTCTGACTTTCAGGCTGAGTCAGGGGAAGTGAAGGGACACAGAGGAGAAAAAAAGTCACCCAGGTAAGGAGAAAATCAGAGGAGCACGGTTTCACGAAACCCAAAGTAAGAGAAGGGGAATGCCTTCAACTGAAGAATGCATTCAATTCTGAATTGTGGAGTTCATTGGTGACCTGGGCGAATCAAGTTTTGGCGGAGTGGTGGGCAAGCAGCCCGATCTGAGCGGGTGAAGGGAAAATTGCAGGCGTGATCACAGAAAATGGGAGCAACTCTTTCGGGATTTCAGGGGTGGGCAGGTACAGATGATTGGTCAAATAATAACTTCTTAAAGTTGTAAAACACCTCTACATATTGAAATGCTGATGGGAAGGATCCTGTGTACAGAGGGAGGTTGAACAGGTCAGAGGAAAGGGATAAAATATTCCTAACAAGCAGTAGGGGTAAAATCAAGACTACGTGTCGGGGTGGGGGCGCCTGGGGTGGCTCAGTCGGTTGAGTGTCCGACTTCAGCTCAGGTCATGATCTCACACTCGGTGAGTTCGAGCCCCGCGTCGGGCCCTGTGCTGACAGCTCGGAGCCTGGAGCTTGCTTGGGATTCTGTGTCTCCCTCTCTCTCTGCCCCTCCCCTGCTCACGCTCTGTGTCTCTCTGTCTCAAAAATAAATAAAAACATTAAAAGAAATTAAAAAAAAAGACGTGTCAGGAAGCTAGGACAGGAAGTAGGGTGGTTTCTCTAGTGGGAGACAGCACACCATGAGAGTTGAGACTGGTTTAGGCTCCAAAGGCAAGATGCTCTTTTCAAAACCCCTAACCCTCTCTATTTAACTTTGGGTAAACTGATCAATCCACCTGTGTTTCAGTATCCTTCCTGGCCAAAGCAGGAAATAATTATAGACCCGACCACACGAGGTTGTTGTAAGTATTGAATGAAAAGCTTCGAAGAATGCCTGTGTGAACACCCAGACACCCACAGGGCTTAACATAGTGCCCTGCAGTTTGGAAGCATTATTTTGAACAATATTATGTAATAGGGGTGAAGAAAGAAAATACTCATGCAGTACAAACAAACCAGCCTGATTTAAAAATCAGAGGCCATTTTCTGACTAACTGAATGTCTTCACTAAATTACTTTACCCCTGATAGGTACTTTGTACTTCTTTAAAAGCTGGAATATAAATACTTACATGCATAGCTGTGATAAAGATTAATATCTAGGGGCACCTGGGTGGCTCAGTCAGTTAAATGTCTGACTCTTGATTTCGGTCAGGTCATGAATTCCTGGTTTGTGGGTTTGAGCCCCATGTCGGGTTCTGGGCTGTCGGCACGGAGCCTACTTGGGATTTCTCTCTCTCTCCCTATTTCTCTGCCCCTCCCCTGTTCATGCTCTCTCTCTCCCTCCCTCTCTCTCTCTCTTGCTCTCTCTCCCTCGCTCTCTCAAAATAACTAAAGTTAAAAAAAATCTCCCCCTCTCTCTCAAAATAACTAAAGTTAAAAAAAATAGCATCCTTTAAAAAAAGATTAATATCTAAAGCAGTTCAACTCAAAATGAGATCTGGATATCAATGCTAGTATAGCAAGTGTTCGATTCCAATCTGTGAGGAGTACAGAAATTGAGAGGAAGTGTTCAAAAACATTCGCAACAAAGTTACGTCTCTTAAGTTGAATAATAATTTTAAAAGGAGGCTTGGATCATTGCTTTGTGTTTCCATATGATTTTCATATTAATGCACTTGATTGGATTTTACAGAAGTGTTAATCCATATTAGATTAGGAAAAAAACTGTTCCAACAGTATAGATAATTTGAGAAATACAAATTTGAGACTAAAGCATATTGACTTCCTTTAAAACGGATGTTGGGGGCACCTGGGTGGCTCAGATGGTTAAGTGTCTGACTCTTGATTTTGGCTCATGTCATGATCTCATGGGCGGGATCACGCCCACGCTGGGCTCTATGCTGACAGCGCAGAGCCTGCTTGGGATTCTCTCTCTCCTCTCTCTCTGCCCCTCCCCTGCTCACTCACTCTCTCAATTCATAAATAAACTTTAAAAAAATAGGGGCGCCTGGGTGGCGCAGTCGGTTAAGCGTCCGACTTCAGCCAGGTCACGATCTCGCGGTCCGTGGGTTCGAGCCCCGCGTCGGGCTCTGGGCTGATGGCTCAGAGCCTGGAGCCTGTTTCCGATTCTGTGTCTCCCTCTCTCTCTGCCCCTCCCCCGTTCATGCTCTGTCTCTCTCTGTCCCAAAAAAAAAAAAAAAAAAAAAAAAACAAAACTTTAAAAAAATAAAATAAATGGATGTTGGAAAACTCCATTTATGAGCTTGTTTTTTGTACACACAGGATGGCTGGAGATTATTACAGAATAATAAGATACAGTTGCTTCCTCACAGGAATGTACAATCTAGTATTTCTAGTATTACGTGATACGACAACCAAGAAATTACAGAAAGGAACAACAATCTAGCCAAAATTATACTAATTAAAACAGACTGCCTGATGAAGTGATTATTGCCCATTTTTGGAGGGGTGACATAGGACCAACACATCAATTTGGTTTGGGATTAGAGTAGAATTATACCATTCCTTAAGCTTGAGTTTATACAATTGAGACAATTCACTAAAGTATTAATTCAACCAATATGTATTGAAAATTCAATAACCGGGCACTGTTGGATAGCTGTGAATATAGCAATGCATGAGATAGTGATGTTTTTTGTCATAGCGTTGACAGGCTTGAGTGGGAAAAGTTTTTAAAAATGCATTGAGTTACATTATTTTTAGGTAGTGATAAGTGCTGAAAATTTAAGACAGGTAAACTAAGGTACTATTTGAGATAGGATCATCATTGAAAGACTCTCTGTAAGGAGATCTAAGAGAAATAAGGGAGTTGGCTATGCTGATATTTAGGAAAGGAATGTTCCAGAGAGTGTGGGATAGCAAGGGCAGAGGTCTTGAGATGAGAACACGTGTGCTGTGTTTAAGGAATAGCAGTGGAGGGGTGCCTGGGCGGCTCAGTTGGTTGAGCATCCCACTTTGCCTCAGGTCATGATCTCATGGTTCTTGAGTTCAAGCCCCGCGTCGGGCTCTATGCTGACAGCTCAGAGCCTGGAGTCTGTTTTGGATTCTGTGTCTCCCTGTCTCTGTGCCCCTCCCCTGCTCACGCTCTGTCTCTGTCTCTCAAAGATGAATAAACGTTAAAAAAAAAAAAAGACTACCAATGGAGTCTTTGCAACTGGAGAAAGAACAGTGAAGAGGAGAGCGGTAAAAGATGAGGTCAAAGAAATACTGGAGACACAGATTTGCAGGGAATTTTATGCCAAGGTAAGGCTTTTTTGGCTTTTACTTGGATTGAAATAGGAAGCCACTTGTGATTTTTAGCGGAGGCATCAATGATTTCTCTTACATTTTATTTATTTAAAAATTTTTTTGGGGGGCGCCTGGGTGGCGCAGTCGGTTAAGCGTCCGACTTCAGCCAGGTCACGATCTTGCGGTCCGTGAGTTCGAGCCCCGTGTCGGGCTCTGGGCTGATGGCTCAGAGCCTGGAGCCTGTTTCCGATTCTGTGTCTCCCTCTCTCTCTGCCCCTCCCCCGTTCATGCTCTGTCTCTCTCTGTCCCAAAAATAAATAAACGTTGAAAAAAAAAATTAAAAAAAAAATTTTTTTTAATGTTTATTTATTTTTGAGAAAGAGAAAGAGAGAGTGCACAAATGGTGGAAGGGCAGAGAGACACAAGGAGATACAGAATCCAAAGCAGGCTCCAGGCCCTGAGCCGTCAGCCCAGAGCCCGACGCGGGGCTCGAACTCACGAACTGCGGGTCCATGACCTGAGCCGAAGTCAGATGCCTAACCGACTGAGCCACCCAGGCGCCCCATGATTTCTTTTACATTTTAAAGATAATTTTATGTTATGAAAATGGAGGAGTGCAAAAGAAGAGACAGGGAGAACGGCAAGGAAACTACTGTGACAGTCCAGGTGAGGGATTACGGATGAATAAGGACAGAGAAGGCAGGGTTGGTGGGTCCACTGTGGTGAGAAGTGGTAGATTCTGACCGTCGCACAAATCTCCCTGTAACGTGCACCTGAGGTAACTTTCCAGTACGAATTCTCACTCTGTCTAGTGCAGCGACAACAATAACACCAATAATAATAAAAACTATTAGCTGAGTGCATATTATGTTCCACACACTTTTCTAAGCAATCATGGAATAGTTGAAAAGACATAACATGTTTCACATTCTGCATGTGTCAGCCTATGTGCAAGGCTGTCTTTCTCCCATGAGATTATAAGCTTTGCAAAGGTAACGGCCATATCTTACTTATTCTTACCCCTCCTATAGTATGTAGAATTCTGCACCGAATGTAGAATTTACCGAATGTAGTATTTGTCGTGTTGATTTATAAAGGTGGGGAGAAGATTAATGAAAGAAATGCCCTACACTCAGCATGCCGAAAAAGGACGATCCTTGCAGAAACTGACGTGAACCCAAGGAAACCGGGCATTGTCGGCATAACCGATTCCACAGACTTCCGGAACTGGCACAGAACGGAAGCTATTTCACCAGCTTTCCCCAAGAACAGGCTCCACCGCCCCATGTAACTATCCTTCGTGGCACTCAACGGGTACAACTTTACAAACATGTGAGTGACCCCCGTGAATATGTGAACGAAGTCTGGATCCTCCACAAGAATGTCAACTCCAAGAGAAGAGAAACCGTGACTGATTTTCAACACGTTACCCCCACGCTTAGCACAGCACCTGGCCTACAAATAAGCAGTTGGTATTCATCAACTACATGTCTTGAATGAACGGTTATTAATTATTACTTAGTTTTATTTTACTACCTTGATTGAACTAATGAATATAAAGCCAACGACCATTACTGACGAGAAGGGTAGGCCCGCCACACAGCCAACACAGGTGATCCATGCGTTAATAATCCGTCTTTCCACTGGGCACAGCAAAGACTCCAATTACTGAACTTACTAAATGATTAGCTTTTCAACTGATACTTTGTTTCATCTGTGGGATTCCCAAAGAAATGACGTGATAGGTTTATTCAACCAATTAGCGGGTGTGATTCAATTGATAAAATTTGTTTTTCACAGCCTATCGATAGAGCCTCAGGTTTCGGTCAGAAAAAATAAATGCTTGTGACTAAATTCACAGGTCAAGGCCTCTTCTGACGGCATCATAATTACCTATAAAGTCAGCTCTCTTTTTTTTGCCATTAGCAGTGTAATGCTTTATCCTTGGATATTCACTTTTCTACAAATTAAGTCACACAATCAATCTCATTAAATAATGCATTATTTACATTATTTACAGTTTCCCTACCAGTTTAAGAAGGCAGATTTTATGTTCAGCTCAGATAAAAAAATTTACCTTGTTCCACAGTTCTCAGCTCCTTTTAGGTTCTCCAAGTAGATCTGTCCAACAGTAAAACATGCTGCCTGAGGAATTAGCACCCTTTAAGTCGACATGTTCAAGCAGAGGCTGAATTTGTGAACAGCCATCTGTCGAAGATATTGGATGGCATGATACAGATGATCTGAGAGGCTACTGTACTTCTATGAATTGTTATTTAAAAGTCCCCACCAAAACACAGATTTATAAAATATGGCTACCAAAGATCATTATTTTTAGATGCTCCTTTCTAATGGCTAGCTAATCTTTCAAAGTAACAACTGATGATTTGACAAAGACAGGATATTACCCCTGGTGTTATGATTGAAGAATCTGTTGATAATACTTTTCCAGCCACAGGACATACAGACTGAATATCAGAGTCAGCTGAAAATAATCTCTGGAACATATTCCTCTAAACCTATATCCTGCATCAGTGTTGGTCAAATCTCCTTTGGGGCATCAAGAAAATATGGAACTTAGATACATAGTTAAGATGATCAAATATGGAAATTCATAATATCTTTTAATGATAATAGGCAGGCTACTGGAAACCAGGACTATTCTTTCAAAGTCTGACTTACATACATTTGACCATTGCGGGGCATCTTCACATATCCAATCCAAAACCTTCCACCTGAATTTAGGGTAAAAAATATAAGAGAAATATCTCTCATACCATATATATATCTTATACTATGTACATAGTATTCTTCTATTCTATTTAGGAGACTTTTTAACAAAATAAAATTCATTTTTCACATAACCATAAAAGTTTTTTTTCAATTCGATAAAATTGTTTCTGATCCCCAAAGTAAACTAAAGATTTGACCAATAGGGAAGGAAGCCACTGAATTGGTGGGTCATTTCTTTGACCACACATTCTAAATCTCTGCTTCACCCCTTGGAAAGTCAATCACTGAGCCTCCGTATGAAGGAAACGAAGAGCCTTGGAGACTAAAAGATATTATTACATTCATTTGGTAAAATTATCATAACATCTAAGCATTGCATATCTTTAGTTTTCCACTGTTTCAGGCTTTGTATCATCTTTTTTAACTCATTATTTTCAGTAGGATATGTGACAAAAGGTCCAAGAGATTTCAAAGCTATGAATTACAGTAAACAAAAAGTATTCACTGAAAACACATCACACTTTGGTCTGGAAATATAAATGTCCCAACCGTAGTTATGCAAAACTAAGATCTTAGGTTGGTGGGTAGTTGTTTTGGGTGTGAATTGTAAGGCAATCCTCGCTTCTTGTATTGTAATCTGATGAGAATTCAGCATAAGTGCTTTCTTAAATTTATGAGTATCAAACTCTTTTTAATCTGGCTTTCATACATTTGTTATGTTTCAGGGATGTTGACCCCTCATGGCAAATTAGAAGAAAATCGAACTAACCTGCATTTGCATTGGTAATATCTTCATACAAGTAAAAGGGCTCATAAAAAATGTGTATGTTGATTCCTATTGTGCACTCTTGAAGATACACCAAGTAGAATACTGACCATCTCAACCTGAATAGACAATACTAACCTGAGTAAAAAAAATATATGTATATGCGTTAATCATATCATGTTGAACTGCAAAGAAGTGTGCGTATCATACGAGGGAAGAGATCAGCTCACGTGGCCATTGCAAGACAGGCCTATAATTATTGGTGGCCCAAGTAATATTTAGTTCTTCTGTACTTGAGCTGAACAAGGTAGATAAAAATTCTTTCGAACCCCGGCTCGATCCGTTTCCAGTTAATGTCTTTCTGCTTCGGATAACACTAGGAGTTTTATAATATAAAACGTCATACTCTGTGTCTCAGTATCTTTAGAGATTAAAACAATTCACAATCCATGGTTTAGTTTTAAAAGTATATAAATGGATTAACTCACTATATATCTAAATAGGACTGTACAAAGGAGGGGCAAACAGAGAGCATATGAACATCCTATGTGCTTTAGAGATATTATCTAGATTTTGAATTACTTATGCATTTATTTTATCTAAGCACCTCTGAAGATGAACTTCACCTTTGTCCCCTTGGTATCTCTAACCTATGGACTGGTTCAGGTCCCATGTGGCTTGTTCTCAATGCCTGACATATTTCTTGCAATAACTCAGGTTCCATTTCATACCACTGGCAGAACCTGCTACATTTAAGAATGAACAAAAAGCAGAATCAGACCTATAGATGCAGACAACAAACTGATGGCTGCCAGAGGGGAGGGGGTGGTGGGATGGGCAAAGCGGATGAAGGGGAGAGGGAGATACAGGCCTCTAGTTACAGAATGAAAAAGCCATGGGAGTCAAAGGCACAGCGTTAAGGAATATGGCCAACGATAATATAATCGCACTGTGTCTGGACACATTGTAGCCACGCTTGCGGTAAACAGAGCACAAGTATAAACTTGTAGAATGTTGTATACCCGTACACCCGAAACTAATGTAACGTTGTGTGTCAACGGCCCCCAAATAAAAACTTAAAAATAAAGGAAGTAAAAACGAATATACATTTCACTGATCAAAATGACATGACAACTGAATGGCACATAACAACAAGTCGATAACCTTGTACTGGACATCGCAACAAACGGTTCCCGTAACTAATTACCTAAATAACCAAGTAATAAAGAGAAAGAAAGTAAACAAGCTACTTGGCGGGCAGAAAAAAAATGTGTATTGTTAGCAACTTTTATTTTTCACTTAGTTTTCATACATAAGCCTACATTGAAGGCTACGCATACCCAGTAGAAAACATTACCACTAAAGGAAATACAGCCAGAAAGTCAGACTTATTCAGGGAATTTTCTCCTATTCTCACTTCTGTAAACAGGGCCATTAACAATTTAAAAAGGCCCAACTTACTGAGTGGAATGTACATTTCTACCAATTCCTTTTCTAAGGCTTAATTTTTTTCTTAGTTTGAAATTTTTTAAAAACTATCCAACAATCACTCCACATACGTTTTTAAAAAGTTCACATTTAATATACATTAATATATATATATATATTTATATATCACATTTTATATAAATATATAATTTAAAATAGGTTAGGAGGTTAGCCATATTAATGTGTGTCATAATGTGCAAAATTTTATAATGCTGCAATTTAAGAGCTGGAAAGTTATCATTAAATATTCAAGTGTACAGAGTAGCTCACATAATTTAATCAGGAACTTTGTTAACGACTTCAATGATTTGCAATCAAATAATTTTCCTCTTGTCCATTCCATTCCACTTGGAATATATAAATACAGATTTAAAAAAAAACAGAAATGACTATGATTATACCTATCTAAGGACAAAAATTTCCATATTTTTTGATTCCACAGAAGCAGCCTGCTGTGACTCAGAATTGAAAAACGTAGCTAATTTATCTCCTAAAATTCATTAGGTTTATCTCCGAAGTTCATTATGTAATATTAGTAGCCTTGTGCAAAATGCAACCATAAACAAAACTGATTGTGCCACTCAGTGCCTCACTGTTGAACGAGTAATCAAGACAAAAGGATAAAGTATCTGGAAGCCAACCAACGCCTACACGAAGAAAATACAAAAGTTATAGAAAATACAAATCATGTCTATTGAAAAGCATCAGGAACTACTGAAGAAGCAATGACCAGCGGGGTCAAGATTCTGAAGGGAGGAAAAACACCGAGAGGCCAGCTGACAAGCCAGTAGATGCTTTTACTCCCAGGAGGCCTTGTCATTAAAAGAGCTCAGGGCAAGAAAATGCAGTCTTTGACCAGGCAGACCCTGTTGCTGGGGAACGAAGATACAGGCAAAGAGTCTGTCAGTATCACCCACTAGAGAGAAAATTGAAAGCTTCTCAGCACGAAATCCCAGGAAGAAGGGCAAAGTAGAAAACTGGTCGTTGCCTACATATGGTTTTATCCTCAAGAAATTTACCAAATTCTGAAGCTACAAGCGGCAGGATGCTAAAAGCAAAGCTGAGGTCTTCCGCAAAGTTGTGTACAGTTTTCTGCAACAGTTTACCTTTGCTGAGAGACGAAAGTGAAAGCTCGGGACCGGCTAGGGAAAGGGATCCTAGTTATCATACTAGACTCTGTGTGGAAAACTCTAGATGGCCACGCTGATGTGGCATCGGTGTCCGCTCACAAATCTTTGCATGCAGGAAAATAACATCACCTGGGGCTTCAAATGTGTAACTAATGATTTGCCTTCAGTTAAAAAACAAAACAAAACCAAAAACAAACAAATATATATATATATATATATATATATATATATATATATATATATATATATATGTATATATATATATCAATCACTCCCACCAAGAGACAGGACCGTTATGACTAAAAGCAAGGGAAAAAACATCATACAGAAATGCCAGAGGTACCTCCAACGTTGCAGATGGAAGACAAAGATGGAAAAAAGAGAAAAAATGTGGATGATCTGAGCAGAAAAGTTTGGAGCCAGGACACAAGGCTGTTGCTGGGCCCATAATAGCATCTGCAGTTGGTGGCCTGTTACCAGAGACTTGGACAGGTGTGGATCTTGGAGCAGTGGGAATCCAGTCCCAGGGTTGTGCAGCGTCAACAGTTGGGATCAAAGTCTGTGGACCAGGCTCTGGAGGCACAAGTGGGCATGTCTCTCGTCGGGTCGCTGGCAGGAAGGACCCCTCCCTGACTGTGGCTGGCAGGACCTGGAGGCTAGGAGAGGTTCATTTCAGGATGTCCAATGGTGTATCTGCGAGTGTCTCCCGCTGCGTCCCTGGCCTAGCAGGACTGCTTGCTAGCGTGGCTGGGAGGGGTGAGAGTCCAGTCACAGAGCAATTTCAGAATGTACAGTAGGACCGAGTTCAATGGGTTTGCCTCCATGGGCTCCCAGACAATGGCCAAGAGGAGCTAGAACTGAGTCATGGGCCACTTCTACATCCAAAGCCAGGAGTCAGGTCTGTGGGTCTATTACCCCGGGCAGCGGTATGCGTGAAACTGTGCTGAAGTTGAGTCTACAGTCAGTGGGCACCTGGGAGAGCCCCAATTCTGACATCTTGCTGATGTCACCCCCTTGGAATGTGTTTCTTGCAGTGCTAAAAGTAAACACTCTCAACCTCGCATTCCATACGCAGCTGGATTATCTTTTCTAAATGAAGTAAAAATGAATATATTTCCAGACAGTAACTGAGACGTATGTCACCAGGAAATGTCCAAACTGTTCTTGGGGCAGAGAGAAAAGGATCTAAGGTGAAAAGATGAAAATCCAGAAAGGAACAAAGAGCAGTGGCAAAGGTAAATATAAATTAACATTTACTATTCTACATACGACTTGCCATGCCTCTTGTGTCTTCCAACATACCTGGAATAAAACTGCATGATGACAAGAATGCAAAAGTCCTGGGGTAAAAGGAGCAGAAGGTAATGGTGGGAGAGCTGGGAAGAGTAACATTTATTAGGCTCTAATAACTCAAGAAGCATGTTGTAGTATCTAGAGATCCACTAAAAGATAGGAAAGAATGTATAACTGACGTGTTTTAGAGGAAACTGATGTGTGGGTATAAGTTAGAGAGGCAGAGAAATGATGAATGTAAGAGAAGGTAAGAAAGAAAAATTAATATGGGAGGACCAGTAAAATAGAATCCGAGTTTGCCTCAAAGCAAATTTTTCTGACCGTGGAAATTTTCAAACCCTCCCATAATTCCATTAATTTGAAGGGCCAAGGTTCTACAACAGTGGGGTCTTTAATTCCCTTCTCATAACATCTCCATCCAGCAGACGGCAGAACTCCTTTTGAATGAGGAACTGATTCAACCATTTTTACGAGCTCATTAGTGAAGACGTACTGCAGAGAAAGCAAAAGATACAGTAATCCAGAACACGGAGTGCTCAGAATTACTATAGGACGTGAAGGTGATAATTGGACAGATTTGGCCTAAATGCAGCAGCACACCAAGAACAAAAGTACACAAGACATCGGAGTAAGTGCTGGTAAAAGTGAGTTCATGAAACCTTTCAGTACCCACCATATATTGTCGCTGACCTACGCACCAGGGCTACGAAAGTAACACATCATATCTCTTGCTCTCACATTCTTATAATCTAGTAAGGGAGACACAGGGAAACAAATAATCTCAATCCTGATTTGATATGTATATAAACCTGAATATGGTCACGTGCCTCCAAAAAGTAAGAAAGTAATGAGACATGCCAACTGGGTTTTGCAATTGAATGGGCACTGGTGACCTTAGTGAAATTAGTTCCTGCTGTCTGTAAGGAAGAGAGTAAAATTGTAGTGGTTGAGAAGGGCAAAAGTGGTAAGAAAATGGGGAAAGAAAATACTGACTAGTGATTAAAACATTTTGATTTAAAACTGAAAAATATTAAGGCAAGAGCTACATAAAATGAGGAGTTAAGGTGAAGAGGCTATGATAATGTGGTATGTGTTAAAGTGGGCAATGGGGATATATATTTATCAACTTAAGGGGGGGAAGGAGTAGGAAAATAAGAAGAGAAAGGGAAAAGAGAATGATCTGCTTGGGAGATGGAAGGGGACGGAATGAATAGTACAGGATAAGAGATTACATACAAGAGGAAAGATCCCCCTCCAAAGTTACCGGACTTTACAGTGGAACTGATTTTTCCTCTAGTTAAATGTTTTCATCTAAGTCTTTACTACTAGGCAAATACTTCTTCCCATTCACATTTTCATAGGATGTTCAGGCCCCAAAAGCACAGACTTCATATCTCTAAAGCTATTAATTCTTCTCTTTTGGCCTCTAACTGGATACCTAATTTGTCAGTTCAGGAATCATCCTCTTTGTCCTTTCCAAACCTACTGGATGTTGCCACGACTAGAAACCTAGGTTCTTCCAACAGGGCTATTAGGGGATAACAAACAAAAGGAGCCGGTGGTACGTTCCCCATGATGTGAGGAGGGTTCTGAGTTTCTGTGGGGAAGTGGATGGCATAGATATCTGCTGATGCTCAGTCAGTACAATATTGTGAGGGTTTGGAACCATTGCTGAAAGGCCAGCAAGTGAAAAGATCAGATCGGAATCACAGGTGCACACAGACGTCTGGTGTTTGCTGAGCATCACTCATCCACCGAAATCCAGTTGCGGGGAAGTGGCACTAGAGAATGGGTCAATCCTCCAAATCCCAGCAACACAACACAGGTCTCTCTCATACTGTACCAGTCACCTCACAACCCAGTGACTACCTCATTGCTCTGCCAAGAGTTGCAAACTCAAATGCCTACCTAGGAAGGGCAGGTAATCGAAAGAGACCATAGAACATACGTAAGACGAGAGGCCATAATGGGATCTGGATAACCCGAAAAAGATTGTATCCTACCTTAAATTATGCAAGTCAATTTTTCTTTCTATAGTGGAGGGAAGTTGTTAAGAGCATCGCTTAGAGCCAAGAGGAATCTTGAAACACGACACTTAGGGAATCTAGTCTTAATTACACTCCTCAAAGTCTCTAATAACAGTATTTTTAAGTCTCAGTCTTCAGACCAGCAAAGTGAAGCACGTGGGTGCCAAAACCTCCGAATTCCTATCCCTTCAAATTTTATGATTCTTTTTTTTTTTACCCAAAGGGAGTTTCATTTGATTATTCCTAAATATTGCTACTCATTTTGGCTAAAAGGAAAAATTGTACAGCACTCCCCACCTGCCAAAGAGTACATTTCAGTTTCCTGAGTGCATTAAAACACCTTAAATAAAGACAACCAATTACTGACACATTTATTGACATTTTCAGAAGCTAAACCTGGGGTGAAATGTTAGACTAGTAGGAGACTGTGTAATATTTGCAAGGAAAAATGTGGTTTGATAAGAAAGATGTTAAAAGCTTAACTATGAAATTACCAAGTATTCTAAAATTGAAGCACTTTCTGATATGATGTGAACAGTTTTAAAAACTTTGCCTTAGATGAATACAAACAATTCCACAAGAGTGGTAACAAAGGCTAGGGAGTCCGCGAGAAGGAAAAGTTCTGGAAGCTAGCAAGCAAAACAGAAGTATATGTCCTTACATTACTTTGTCTTTGCCAGAATGTCAGCTAGGCATAAAGGAATCTCAATGGAGCTAATCGAGGTCCCTAAGGAAGGAAAAGATGATTTTTAATACCTGATTAGGGAATGCATTAGCTCAGGCTGCCATAACAAAATACTATAAACTCAGTGGCTTGCACAACAGAAATTTCTCTGGAGACTGGAGCTCTGGAGACTGGAAACCCAAGACCTGTGTGACAGCATGAGCAGTTTCCAGTGAGAGCTTTCTTCCTGACTTGAAGATGGCTACCTTCTTCTTGGGGTTTGCTCACATGACCTTTCTTTGGTGTATTTGTGTGTAAAGACACTATTACTATCATGTTATCACCCTTATAACCTTATTTAACCTTAATTACCTCCTAAAACTTCTATCTCCAAATAATAGTCACAATGGGGATTAGGGCTTCAAAATATGAATTCTGAGTGGACATAATTCAGTCCATAGCAGGGGTGTGAGAAAGAAAGAAGCGAAGATTAATGTTTTTCCTTTATTTATTTATTTTTTTTTTTAATTTTTTTTTTCAATGTTTATTAATTTTTGGGACAGAGAGAGACAGAGCATGAACGGGGGAGGGGCAGAGAGAGAGGGAGACACAGAATCGGAAACAGGCTCCAGGCTCTGAGCCATCAGCCCAGAGCCTGACGCGGGGCTCGAACTCACGGACCGCGAGATCGTGACCTGGCTGAAGTCGGACGCTTAACCAACTGCGCCACCCAGGCGCCCCTGTTTTTCCTTTATTTAAAAATGACTAACATGTAATCCAAAAGGAATACTTACTGACTTCGGATCAAGATGGTAAACTGAGTATATGTATATACTGGCCTACCTTCCAAAAGCCCATTAAAAGTATGTACACAAGGAAATAAACATAGAACAGTAAGGAAAATGAAGGGTAATGAGAGATCATCCTTAGAAGGTAACATCTTCTCATCAAATTCTGTAAGAAAAAAGTAGATGTCAGCACACTAACGCATAGAACAAAGGGGAGGAAGCCACCATCCAGAATCGACACACGGGGAAACTTAAAACCGAGGTGGGAGCCAATCTTTCTAGTATAGCATTGGAAAAACCACACATTCTGGGTTGGAATGTATGCATATGGGATCAAAACAGAAAAGAGGGTAAATACGTAAGAGGGATGTGAAAGGAATGTCTGTATGTGATAACACCGACCACTTTCCATTCCTGTTAACATAGAATCAGCTCCGTGATCTTCACTAAAAGATTGTTCTCTAAAGAAATTACAAGTTTAGCCGCAAAGAGATGGGCGACGTGGTATGCAACAGAAGAACGTGGGTTTGTTATTAACCAATTTTCTGAAGCACAACAAAGCATACGCATTTGATTACACAGAACTCCTTTAAAGAAGGAAGGACACTATCAGGTAAACAATCCACGTTACAAATAAGTAACCTAGGCCTTCATTTTTTAAACAAAATCATTCATCAGCAAGTATAAGCATATATTTGAAGACGCTGATGGAAAAAACAGAAAAATTAAAGAAGATCAAACCAAATACATTTAAAAAAAATTTTTAATCTTTATTTATTCTTGGGCGCCCCCAAACCAAACATTTTATACTTGAGGAAATAGATGCAAGTCAAGGAAGAGAAAAGGAACAAAAAATCTAATTAGACTCCTCAAGTATATGTGAAATGATACCAACTGCACCAATAAAATACGGACAGAATGTTTTATGAAGGCAACTATACGTACAAGTAAGAATTTGTAGAAATTAAACATCAGCAATTTTAAAAGGGGAAGTCCTTAAAAAGGATATAACATATAGTCAAGGATATCTCTTAAAAATAAAGTAAAATGGAGGCTCCTGGGTGGCTCAGTCAGCTAAGAATCCGACTTCAGCTCAGGTCATGATCTCGCAATCTGTGAGTTTGAGCCCCACATCGGGCTCTGTGCTGACGGCTCGGAGCCTGCTTTGGATTCTGTGTGTGTGTCTCTCTCTCTCTCTCTCTCTGCCCCTCCCCTGCTCATGCTCTGTCTCTCCCTGTTTCAAAAATAAGTAAAACATTAAAAATATTAAAAAAAAAAAAAAAAAGAAATTCCAGAAAGAAAGAACAGAGAGAGGAGGTTACCAAAGGGGAAAAATATTACTTGTAAACAATGAGAGTAATAACTCTTTCCAGCTAGGAGACTCATCACGTACCAAAAAGGATGTATTCATTAACTCAACCAGCACTGATGCAGAGCCTACTAAGCTTAGGCCCTTTATGGATGCTGGGAACACAGCGATGAACGTAACAGATGAAACATGAAAATCGCCCTGTCCCTATGCAGCTTACATTCTAGATGAGGGAGACAACAAGTGAAGAAACAACTGATATACACAGGGTGTTGGATAGTGAGACCTGCTATGAACAAGAGAAGACAATAAAGGATGAAGTGCTGGGGCTTGGTATTTTAAATAGGTTAGAATAAGCCTCTCAAATAAAGGTCCTATTTGAACAGAGATTTGAAGAAATTAAGGGACTACGTATACAGACATCTGGTCGCAGAGAGGTCAATATACCTGGAACCGAATAAGCAAAAAGGAGGAAAGGCTTTGTAAGCCACTGTGAACTTTGGACGTCCCTCTCCATGAAATGAAAACTCGGGAGGGTTTTGAGGGTAGCGATGGTGATTTGCTATTTCCATTTTTAAAAGTCCTTCTGGGCTCTCTTGTAAGAATGGGCTACAGAAAGACAGGAACGGAAACACGGCTCTTGTTTTTGTTTCTTTCTTTTTGTGAGAGAGAGCATGAGCGAGGCAGGAACAGAGAGAGAGGGAGAGAGAATCCCAAGCAGGCTCCACACTCAGCATAGAGCCCACCGCGGGGCTTGATTTCACGAACCGCAAGATCGTGACCTGAGCTTAGTCAAGAGTCGGACACTTAACTGACTGGGCCACCCAGGCACCCCAGGGTCCTATTTTAAGCGCAAAGGATGAATGAATTCTAGATGAAAACACAGACCCTTCTACTTCAGCAAAAGTATCTACCAAGTCCTTCATAAAACAATGCTCACAACTAATGCAAAATGAGGTCAGGGACACCAAAGACTACCTTTAAAAGTATGCTTTCATATCCCCATCTATCAGTTTCTCTACTGCAGATGGAAACCATCTTATGGGCATTTTTTTTTTTATGATACTTAGTGCCTTTTTCACACTTTTAACAGTCTTAGGCAATGATACTATATTGATTCCTAAAATAGATCCAACAATTCAAATTCTAGGCTCAATAGGTTACATCACTCCTTATGACACTGGTAATACGTAATTAATTTTTGCTTTTAAAAAAAAATCATGTGATTTTGCAACACAGAAAGGTCTTTGCGAAATTTAATACCCCGACACTGAAGCCGGAAATCAGCATTCATTTTCTACGTGGAAGTGGCTCCTGAAACCAAATCCTATGTACCTTTGTTGCTCCTGGAATTGGTTTATTCTGACGAGTTCCCAAATCAATTCTCATGATTCTTATGAGATTAAGAAAAACACAAGTATGATAGATAAGGTAAAGAGAAATGACATCAGTTAACCCCATATTAGCTCATTTTCAGTGTATCTTCAAATGCACAGATGTTCTTCCTGTAATCATATTCCTCATTTCTTACTAAGGTGAAATTTACATGACATAAAATCAGTCATTTCAGGAACATTAACTATATTCACCACACTGTGCAAACACCACCGATATTTAGTTCTAAAACTTTTGCAGCATCCCAAAGAAACTATACCCAGTAAGCCATCTTGCTCCTTAGCCCCTGACAACAATCAATCCATTTTCAGTCTCTATGGATTTGCCACTCTGGACATTTCATATAAATAAAATCATACAATATGTGATCTCTTATGTCTGGTTACTTTGTCACTATTTTTTCGCAACTCATGTGGGCTGCACCACGTATCCGTACTTTGTTCTTTTTGTGGCTATATAATATTCCTTTTTCTCTCTGTCTCTCTGTCTCTGTGTGTACATATGTGTGTATACACACTTTTTTTTTTATCCCTTTATTAGTTGATGAATATTTAGGTTGTCCTCGCCTTTTGGTTACTGTGAATGGTGCTGCTATGAACACTCAGGTACAGATATCTGTTTAAATACCTGCTTTCGTTACATTTGGGTATAGATCTAGGAGTGAAATTGCTGAGTCATTCGGTAATTCCTTGTTTAACTTTCTAAGGAATCCATATGTTGCTTTTGAGTTTTTATAAGTCGGGAAAATACGAAGCCGTGAAACACACCCAGTTTTCTACATTCATTGTTCAATTTTGTCAATCCCTTAAGTGCAAATTTAGAGCCCAATTTGATAGTGTTGGCATCTTTATGAAATGAGACACATTACTAAGAAAAACACTAAGGACGTTGTTTTCTCAACTTTTCAATGAACCTATAAAATTCAATTACCACTTTTGATGAAACACAAGTTCTTCATAACTTAAGAATATGATCATTCTTAAAGAAGTTAAAATGCATCTGCATTGTCAGTAAATAACATCTGAAAAAGGGAAGCCTAGCATTGCCTTAACTGCAAAAAGAAGGCAGACAAGCAAATTAAACAAGATATATAGAAATTGAAAAAGAAACAAAAACTACCAAAAGTAAAAAAGACAAAAAAACCCCACTTGTTTTAACATACTTCTAAAGCAGAAAATAAACTACAACAGTCAATAAACATATGAAAATACACCCCACCTAGCAACATCTGAAGGAAGACAAAATAATACAAAAATATACTATCATTTAGCAGGCATTAAATTGGAATTGTTTTTTTAATTGCAATACCTGATGTTGGACAATTTGGAAGAAACTTATTTTTCCAATAAAAATTATACAATTTTGGGGGCGCCTGTGTGGCTCAGTCAGTTGACCATCTGACTCTTGACTTCGGCTCAGGTCAGGATTTCACAGTTCATGAGTTTGAGCCCCACATCGTGCTTTCTGCTGTCTGCATGGAGCCTACTTCAGATCCTCTGTCCTCCTCCCTCTCTGCCCCTCCCCTGCTCGTTCTCTCTTTCTCTCTCTCTCTGTCTCTCTCTCAAAATAAATAAGTAAACTTTTAAAAACAATTGTACAATTTTTAAAGTTTTTGTTATATATAATCTGGTAGTTTTTGCATTTATGCTCAGGGATTTCTAATTTTAACTTTGGCTACAAGGATGCCCATCAGAATATTGTTTATAATATCATAATGTATCAACAATCTAACTGTCCAATAATTAAGAAAATTGGAATGACCACAATGTGTCCTCACATTGAATACCAAGACAGCATTAAAAATAATGGGTGTGGGGTTTCATTAGAGGGTGATGAAAATGTTCTAAAATTGACTATATTAATGGTTACACAGCTCTGTGAATATACTAAACCTGTTCAATTGTACTCTTTAAATAAGTGATTTTTTTTATGATAGTTATCCCAATAAATCCATTACCATGAAAATCCACAAAATTAGATACAGGAAAAAATTAGAATATGAAAGTTAGTAACATCGGAAGAAATTAAGTGGAAAAACGCAGTTTACAAAATAGTATGAACGATATAATTTACTCCTTTTTATAAAATATATAAGAAAAACAATCACAAAAAATTAAAAAGCCTTCTTGCAATTGTAATCAGTAACAGAAGGTGAACACAAACCCAATTTTAATTAGAAAGGAAATATAACCACAATAAAGAAGATATCTGTAAATTATAAGAAAATACTGCCAACAAGCATATGATATTAATGATTAATTTTCAATTGAAGGGATGATTTTCTATATAAGATACAGATTATCTAAAGGGAGAAAACTTGAGTAACACAATGATATTGGGGAATATGGAAAACGTTCAAGTATTACCTCAAATGTAGCACTATGCTCATATTGCCTTAGAGAAAATATCTTTCAAAATTCAAGATCCTCTTAATATGCTACGTAAACAGTTCCGTCGCCTACAAAAATAACTAAAATTCACATTTTAGAAACCTAGTTTAAGCTAATACTGCGATCCTGCAGAAAGAGAAGACATAGACTATTCATACGTGTACAGATTAAAAAACATTTTTAATATATCTCAGCAAATCAAATCCATTTTTGTATTAAAAGATGCTATTCCCGATGAATACATTTTTAGTCCATCAATACATGACTTAATGTTATGAATTCTATAAGCAAGTTATAGTAACGTAATAAATTATATTTTCTTATCTACACTATAAGTAGGGAGAACGAGAAAAAAAGGTTTAAGCTCCTCTGGAGAATCCTAAAAGACATTTTATTTAGCGTCTGCACCTGCTGCTGCTACTCCTACGGAGCCCTTACTGTGTGTCAGTCACTGTAGAAAACACTTTACGTTCATTATCTAAGTTAATCTAACACGGGTTTGGAAGGCTGTGTAGCGTATGGAAGTCAGGCAACCAGTAAATGCAGAATTACTCCAAAGGCCGTCGTCTCAGTGCAATGTTGTCTTTCTTTCAAGGATAAAGGATATATATCTTTTTTTTTAATGTTTATTTTTTTAAATTTTTGATAGAGAGAGACAGAGCGTGAGCAGGGGAGGGGCAGAGAGAAAGGGAGATACAGAATCCAAAGCAGGTTCCAGGCCCCGAGCTGTCAGCACAGAGTCCCCAATGCGGGGCTCGAAATCATGAACCGCGATCTCGTGACCTGATCCAGAGTCGGACGCTCAACCGGCTGAGCCACACTGGCGCCCCAAGGAGATCTATCATGGTTCAAAAGCCAAATTACATCCACTGAAACAAAAGAAATGATGTCCACTATCATAATTGATATTTAATACCAGTCTTACTGACTTACCCAAGCTATGAAAAGAGTAAATGATTGAACTCTTGAAATATCGGCGATAAAATAACAATTACTTTTATGGTGACAGTATTACCTAGCTAGAAAAGACAGAGGCAATAACAACATATTAGTAACAGAAGACGAAGGATCATAAACTCAATGCACAGAATCAATAATTTCCTTATAAATGAGAAAATAGAAATATAGCTTATTCAAAATTATAAAATTATAAATACGTAAAAATATATAAAATAATGATAAAACATAAATACTGTATTTATTATCTTAAGAAATCTAAAGCATATTATCGAGAGACTTAAAAGGACTTTCAGAATTCTCCTTTTGGAGAAAGGAATCAATATACCCTCATTATTTTTAAAACAGCACCAATTATTCTGAATTTCACCGAAAACTAATGTTTAGAAGTTATGAAAACCAAGGGAAAAAGCCTTGCACAAGTGATCACTAAAACATGTAAATAAGCATATTAAAGAGTGGATGTATTATTCACACAAGTCTAGACACACAGAGCTGTGGAACAGAATATAATGTCTGGAGAACTGAGAATATTCATGAATGCATTATACGATAAAATATTTGTTTCAAATAGTCATGGAATAAAAAAATCCACTGGCTATACACTATTGTTATTTGTATTTTGATAATCACACATGAAATACATCACAGATGAGTTAAATAATTGAAAGCAAAAAAACTATAAAATATCTTCCTTAACAAGGAAAATTTAAAGAAATGATATCATCATATCGTGGGACTGTCATGAAAATTACAAAATTATGGTTCTCGGAAAATCTTTGACCAACTTGGGAAACTTGTGTGAGAAGTAAGGATAAAACAGAACTTTGTGAAATGTGACCTAACTCTGTCAAAATTTACTAGTGATTGACTTCTAACCAATAAAATTATGAGAACTCTATTTTTATTTTACCTTTATTTTCAAATTTGTTACAGTGAGTGCACATTATTTTTGTTATCTTTTTTAAATGTTTCCTTATTTTGAGCAAGTAGGAGTGGGGGAGGGGCAGAGAGAGAAAGAGAGAGAGAGAGAATATTCCAAGCTGGCACCACATTCAGCGTAGAGCCTGACGTGGGGCTCTGTCATGTGACTGTGAGATCATGATCTGAGCCAAAATCAAGAGTCAGACACTTAAGTGACTGAGCCACCCAGGTGCCCCTATTTTTACGTTTTAAATTACATTTTCTTGATATATGCCTTGAATAGCATAAAGTGGATACATTTTGTGGGTACAACGTGATTAGTATTGACAACTGTTTTACATACACGTAGCTACACAACAAGAAGGAGAATACTTTCTTTACCCTGTAAAGGTAGCTCATGCTCGTGTCCAGTAAATTCCTCACACGCTTGGACACAGGAAAATACTGACAGGCTTTATCTCGCTATATTTTTATCTAGCATTTCACATAAAACCATACAGAATGCATTTTTTCGTTCCTACTTTTTTCTACCATGTTTTAAGATGAATCTGTGTTTTGTGTATCAGTGGTTGGTTCCTTTCTTTTCCCTACGAAGTAGCCCATTGTGGATTTCTTTCCTGTCTTCTGCAACAAACTGCCACACGGTGGGTGCCTTAAAATGACAGTTTTACTGCCTCATAGTTCTCGAAGCTAGAAGTCCAAAATCAAACTGTTGGCAGCACAGCCCTCCCTCCAAAAGCTCCAGGGGAGAAACCTGCCATGCCTCTGCTAGCCAGTCGTTGGTTTTCCTTGGCTGGTGGCAGCACGGTTCTCATCTCTGCTTCCATCTTCACAAGGCTGTCTTCACTCTGTGTGTATGTGTCAAAAATTCACAGTTCTTAAAAGGACACCTCATTGGGCTGGGGCTCGCTCTAATCCATTATGACCTCGAAGGAACCTCATTACGTTGGCAAAGACCCTATTTCCAAAGAAGGCCATATTCACGGGTTCTGGGGCATCCGTCCCAGTCCACATTAAATATTAAGTCTTTGAATTCGTGAATGGCCTATCTTAGCAGGAATTCATGTCTTCTTAAATTTTTCTCAGCAACGTCTACTGTTCAGTGTATGTCTTGTGCATATTTTGTTACATTTATCATTAATCCATATACTATTATGCTACTGTAAATGATAAGTAAACGCTTTTGCAATTCGTTGTTGCTAGTGCGCAAAATACACTTGCTAGCATCACGCATTCCTTAGTAATTTCTACCTCCACGATCGTCTAATACTCAAATAAACAGAATTCCTTCTCAGGCTGTATACCTCCAGATCTTTTCGTACCTGGTTTCGTGTGCTGGGGTCTGGAGGACAATTCAAATGGTGAATGCGGATATACTTTCTTTGTTCCTGATTTTAGGGCTTAAGTTTTCACAAGTACAACTTTCCTAAGATGTCTCTTATGAGGTAAACACACTTCTCTCCTAGTTTGCTGAGGTGGGCATAATACTATGGTTTTCTCCACTTGTGGGTTAATGTATGGGATAACACTGATTTTCAAATTTGTTAAACCCATCTGACATTCAGGGTTAAAAAAAAACCCATCTTGTCATGATGTATTATACATTTTATACGTTGATGGGTTCTATTAATGTTTTCTAGGTTTTTGCATCTGTATCTATGATAGATGTTTGTAGTTTTCTCTTGCAATTTCTAGGTCACATTTCGGTATCAGAACAGGGCTGGCTTCCTACCGGCAGTTGAGAAGTGCTCCCTCTTCCATATGTTCGAAATATTGTAAGATTGGTATTGTTTATTTCTGAATTTTTTGTAATTTAGCAATGAAAATATTTGGGCCTGAAATTTCATCGTGGAAAATCTACTCTTTTTATGAATTCAGTAACCTACATTTCAATAAGCCTACTCAGTTTTTGCGGGTGACACACACTTGGAGTTTCACATTTCTCAAGTATGATCATTTCACGTGAAGCAAAGACGTTTAAGAGCTCCGGCTATATTGGGGGATTTAACTTCTAATATCCTATGTTTCAGAGGGCAAGGCCTTGTGAATTTTTCCTCTATGGATGTTAAGCTGAATGCCCTTAATCCCTATGACTTGTATTTCGGTTAGGTCTCCCCACTCATTTGGGGGAGCATGTGCAGTATCAGCTTGCACACATCTCTCTCTGGCTTTTGTTCCCTCTTTCTTTATAGCACCTGGTAGTGCCAGATTTTTTTCCCTGCAAGCTACGCTCTGAAAATTTTTCTCACATTTTATCCAGCATGGTTTTTAAATAAAAGGGTCTCCAAGCATTTTGGTTTAATTCACCATGATATTGGGACTGGAAGTCCCAGACTGAATAGTAACAAAAGCCTTTTCAGAATACCAGAGAGAATTCTATGGGTTTTCTCTTTTTATATGCTAATGTAGTGTTTCACATCTAAAAATTTCCTAATGTTGAGACATCTTTGAACTACTGGTACAAACCCTGTTTGATCTCAATTTATCACTTTTTTAAAACATATTGTTTCTGTTTGCAAATATAATATTAATGATTAGTTCATACAATTACATAAGATAGGTTTATAGTTTCCTGTCTCCTATGCTATTCTCTCTACAGTGGAATCCAATTCTCTATAGAGTTATGGTAAACTCAGAATGATTACTTAGCTTTACTGAGATAGAAGTCATATGCCATACAATTCAACTCAACGTATATTTCAGTATATTCCAAGAATATACACACACACCTCCCATCCTCATTATATATACACAAGTAATAATATTACATACCATCTACTAGATTCATCCTTATTGCAATTTGTTTTTCAATGTGCTTTACAACTTTCTAATATGAGCTTGTAATCAGTAGGAACTGGTTGAACGATATACAGGATTCACGTGTTGTCCATTCTGTCAAACTGTTGCTATAGATTGTTTCTCATTTGCTTTAATTTGCTCACCTGAAGGCTAATTCTCTGTTGTAAAAGTCATACACCAGGAAGGAGCTGTTAATTCATATTTCAAAATTGGATATGTGTAAGTCTAGTTCTCTAATTTCACATAGCTGCTTTTCCCTTCCTTGAGTCACAGGTAGATACAAGCTTCCTTTTTCATTTCTGAGCTAGTGAAAAGAATTGATAGAACTCTTTTTTTTTAATCCTCTTTAAAATGTTTATTTATTTTGAGAGAGGCAGGGGGAGGGGCAGAGAGAGAAAGAGAAAGAATCTTAAGTGAGCTCTGCACTGTCAGAGCAGAACCTGACACGGGGCTCAGGCTCATGAACCATGCGATCGTGACCTGAGCCAAAATCAAGAGTCAGATGCTTAACTGACTGAGCCACCCAGGCGCCCCTGTAGAGCTCTTTTCAGACCAGAGATGAATGCAGTGTTGCATGCAGAGACCCATCCTGTGGTTACAATGCCTCTTCTCCTGTATCTCTCTAGCTTACTCAAGGCCACAGAGCTTGATATACTGTTTATTGTAATCTGTAGGAAATATGTAATCCACAGTTTTGACTTGAACGGATCCATGTCTGATAACATGTAAAGATTTTCTGTTTGTCGTGCTGTACTATACGGGTTTCCTTTGCTATATTTCCACATTTAATAACTTATGTATAAGCCAGGTTTTCAGATAGGTCTTACATATAGCCTATATTTTCATTATACTTTTAATCAGCCTTTGCATTTTCTTCTAATGATGCCTATTTCATTTACATGTACTGATAAGAGATCAATTTGTTCTTAATAGAGTTCTTATTGCCATTGTACTGTTTCTTGTAGATTCCTCTTTTGCACTTTATTCTTTCATAATAATGAACCTAGGGAGATTTTTGTTTTTACTTTCTTGTATTTCTTCTGCTATTTAGAGGCTTTTTAATCTCTCCAGTTCTTACAATACTTATTTTTTAACTATCATTATAGTTTTACATAAAGTATTCAGTCCTTCTTAAAATTTTTTTTAATGTTTATTTACTTTAGAGAGAGAGAGAGAGTGCTCATGAGCTGGGGAGAGGCAGAGAGAGAGAGGGAGACACAGAATCCGAAGCAGGCTCTAGGCTCTGAGCTGTCAGCACAGAGCCCAATGAGGGGCTCAAACCCACGAACTGCAAGATCATGGCCTGAGCCGAAGTCGGACGCTTAGCCGACTGAGCCAGCCAGGCACCCTGTATTCAGTCCTAAAATACTAAAATAGATTTCTAGCACCCCAGGATGCTTCCTCCTTACGCCTCCCATTCAACCACATACCTAAAGTAATCACCGTTCTGACTGCTACAGCCATACCTTTCTTTTGCCTTCTTCATAGAAATGGAATCCTATAACAGGCATTGAGTTGTAGGAAGTTTTTCTTTCTTCTTTTATGTTGTTGCATATAGCAATGGTTTATATTTTTGTTGCACTGTAATATTCCGTTATGTAAATATACCACAATTTATTTCTTCATTCTCTAACTGATGGGCATGTGGGCTGCTGTGCACATGCTTGACTAGATCATAATGAACATGACTCATTTCTCTTGGTTATACACCAAGGAGTGAGAGTGCAAGGCCAACAAATGTGTGTAACCCAACAGTGCCGATCTGATTTCTGAAAAGCTGACAGCAATTTATTTACGCTTCCAGTAGCAAAGTGTGAGAGTTCCAGTCAACTCTCGGTATTATTATTGCCTTTGCAATTTCAGCCATCAGTACATGTTACTAGGGTAGCATTGTGGCTTTTACTTGCATTTAATTAATGACTAATGACTCTGAACTTCATTCTACGTGATTATTGGTCACGATCTTTCACCATCTAATTTTAAATTGCGTTGTGTATCTTGTCTTACTCACTCCCAGGATTTCTTTACATATTCTGGAGACAGACAGTGGTTAAATACACATGTAATTATCTTCTTGCTTTGTATGTATGGGTTTCCTTTTTAAGGAATAGAAGTTCTTAATTTTTCACAAGGTCTGACCTGATTTTTTAAAAATATTTTAACTACACTTTCATTAGATTATAGTTTGCGTGGTAGATTCTGCCCACATGTTTTCTTACATTTTTGTGTTATTATACTTAATGTATCTCCCCTTTTAAAGGGCATATAGTTGTATTCATTAGATCACTCTGACAATCTTTGCCTTTTAAATAGAATGTTTAGGGGCACCCGGGTGGCTCAGTCGGTTGAGCGTCCGACTTCAGCTCAGGTCATGATCTCATAGTTCTTGGGTTCGAGTTTCAGATTCTCTGTCTCCCTCTCTCTCTGTCCCTCCCCTGCTCACACTCTCTCTCTCAAAAACAAATAAACATTAAAAAAAAAAACGTTAAGTACATTTACAACAATGACTGATAAAGGAAAGCTCAAGTCAACCATTTTCTACTTATTTTATCATTTCCTATATCATTTTGGTAAATTCATTTCCTTTCACTCAATCATACATTCAAATACAGTATTTTTTCTTACATTAGGTTCTTGTTATTTGTTCTATTTTGCTTTTATTAGTATCACGAGATTAAAGGATACATCCTTAAGCTATTATAATCTCGCCTTTTCTTCAGTAACTTTACTATTTCTATAAAATGCAAGATTCTCACATAAGTGTATATACACCTGCAGTTACCCTCTTTCCATGCCTTGTGTGATCATTGTCATACATATACATATACATTTATTGTAAACCTCATTATACATTGTATTTTTTATGAAGTTCCTTGCCTGATACATTCTCTCAGCATCTTTTGAAGATTACTTATTTAACGTTTAGGTTTGCAGAATATTTTCCCTGGAGATGGCTATGGGCCGAATTGCTTGTGTCCTCCAAAAATGTAAATGTTGGAATCCTAACCTCCAATGTGCTGTATTAGGAACTGGGGCCTTTGGGAGAGGATTAGATAATGAGGGTAGTAGAGCCCTCATGAAGGGGACAAGTGCCCTTGTAAAAAAAAAAAGGCACCAGAAGGCTTTCTCTCCCCTCCTGCCCTGTGACTACACAGCAAGAAGGTGCTACCTATGAAGCAGGAATTGGCCCTGACCAGACAGTGAATCTGCTGGCATCTTGATTTCCCAACCTCCAGAACAGTGAAAAATAAATGTCCGTTGTGTGTAAGGTACTCGCTCTGTGGTTTCATTATAGCACCCAAGTAGTCTAAGACAGGGATAGTATCATAGGTTGGTAAGATTTTCTGTTTAGATGTGGTTTTATTCCTGCATTTTAACAATGCCTTTCAACTGCATTCTTCTTTCCTTTCCTTTTGGAGAAAATCCATCCTTTTTTTTTTTAAGTTTATTTATTTATTTTGAGAGAGAGAGCAGGAGAGGGGCGGAGAGAGAGGCAGAGAGGGAGAATCTCAGGCAGGCTCGGCGCCGAAGGGGGCTCGAACTCACGAACCATAAGATCATGACCTGAGCCGAAATCAAGAGTCAGACGCTTAACCGACTGAGCCGCCCAGGCGCCCTGAAATCCATTATTTATTTATTTATTTATTTTGAAAATCCATGATTTAATATTACTGATACTCACTTGAAAGGAACCTTATAAATGTTTTCCATATTTTTAAAGATATCCTTTTTTTCTTTCTTTTTTTTTTTTTTTTTTTGCTTTGTCTTTGAGAAATTTGACTAAGAAATGCATACAGTGTTGCTTTATTTGCATTCATTCTGCTTGGGATTCGCTGTGAATCTTGAATTTGTGAGTTGAGGCTTTCTATCAATCAATTTTAGATGTCACATCTTCAAATACTGCATCTGCTCTGTTTTCTCTTATTTCTTTCTGGAACTCAAATTACATATGTTACTTTTTTTTTTTTTAACTGCGAGCATATTTTTCTTATACTATGTCCATCTTTTAAAATTCTTTTGGCCCTGTGTTTCATACTAAGTATTTTCAATTCACAACTTCTTTTCACTCGTCTGCCTCCTGCAATGTCCCATCTTCTGTTAAACATATCCAATATGGCCTTAGTTTGAGATATTGTATTTATTTCTAGAACATGAATTTGGTCCCTTCTCATAAACTCTAATTACTTTTTTTTTTAATTTCCCCATAATTGTCACTATTTTCCTGAAAACAAAGCCATTTCTATTTCAAACTCTGTAAGGTAATGTCACTGCCTGAATGTAGTGCTATTTATATTGTCCTTAGTGGGTTCAGAAACATCTCATTTTTTTCATATTAACTTAGTCGTGGAATCGTAAATTGGCACAGATGCTCTAAAATGTAGCATGGTGATAAGAATCAAAGGAACTTCAATATTAATATGCTTTAATCTAAGTACATAAAAATACAATTAACAGAAGCTAGAAGATGCATGAAAACTTTTGAGTACATATATCCTCACTGTACCACTGTTAATATAAGCAAAATATGGAAAGCAATCTAAATGTTCAGTATATGAATCAACAAAAACATTACTGTCTATTCTAATTTATTATTGTGTGGTCACAAAAAAGTCATATTTTCAATGATTATTGAAGGACACAGAAAGCTTGTGTTAACATAGTATGTGAAGCTTCAGGCTGTAAACTTTATAACTGTACGTGTTTTTATCTACCACCATATATCAGCTGGGTGACTGTCATCTTGGTGAAAAAGAAATTCATTATCAACCCCTTTCACATGTTCAGTAGAAATGAAAAGATCGCCTCAAGATTACAGAAAATTACTAGAGACTAGTGTTTTTCTGATATTTATGATTCTAATGTTTTTATCCTACTGACATCTCAATTTCATATGCATGTCACTTTCCATGGCTGTTTTTTTCCATCTGCTGAGTGTGTGTGCGCGCGCGCGCACACACACACACACACACACACACACGGGATAAATCTTATTAAAATTTATCGCTGGATTTGTTTGAATTTTAATATATTGAATTATTTTCACTTTCTTCATTATTTTCTTCAACAGTTTTATGATGCCATTATATTTTAATCAAAAGAATTTTTAAAATTTAATAAGAACAAAGAAATATTGATGGGAACTATAAAGAAAATAATTAAACTGAAAATATGTGCTAGTTGGTAATTTTAGTCATATTCATCGAGACTCTAATTCATGATTCATATGATCAACTATGTAATTCTATCAGAAATAATTAATGTAGCAGCAAAAGTTAAACAAACACCCCTCACTGGTTAGCCAGATATAGGCACTGAAAGCAAACGTACCCTCAAAATCTTCATCATGTAGACAAGCACACAAAGTTGAGGATAAGCACATACTCAGATACAAATACACTCATTTAATTACTGAATCAGGCATGAAGAGTGTACTATGTACGTACCTTATATATTTGTCCTGATCAACTCTGAAACCTACACACACATGAAGTTTCACTAGTATATTTGAATATATAATTGTTATTGTCTGCACTAAATGAACTTCTTTTTTTTAATGTTTATTTTTGAGAGAGAGAGAGACAGAGACAGAGCGTGAGCAAGGGAGGCGCAGAGAGGGAGGGAGACACAGAATCGGAAGCAGGCTCCAGGCTCTGAGCTGTCAGCACAGAGCCCAAGGCGGGGCTCAAACCCACGAACCGTGAGATCATGACCTGTGTTGAGTCAGACGCTTAACCAACTGAGCCACCCAGGCACCCCTGCACTAAAGGAACTTCTTAAGCATATCATTAGAGCACAGACATATAAAATTTGATCGTATTATATAGTTCTAGCTTTAATTCTGAATTTAAGTATGTGTCTACAAACTTTCCTACACAGATATTGAGAACAGCATCTACAAAGCAGCAAGGCTGTGATAAAGAAAACTATAGACTCTGTTACAGATAACTAAAATTTAAAATATTCTCTGGGAATTATAGCTCCACAATTGTTTGTCCTTAATAAAACAACTTCAAAACAACAGTAAACTAGTGAACATATAATGCAACTATTTTTTTTAATTTTTTTCATTGTTTATTTATTTTTGAGAGACAGAGAGAGATAGAGTGTGAGTAGGGAAGGGGCAGAGAGAGACAGAGACACAGAATTCAAAGCAGGCTCCAGGCTCTGAGCTGTCAGCACAGAGCCCAACGCAGGGTTTGAACCCATGAACCGTGAGATCATGACCTGGGCCGAAGTTGGACGCCCAACCAACTGAGCCACCCAGGCAACCCTATAATGCAACTATTTTACAAGTCAAAATTTCAAAGTAAATAAATGATGTGCTATTTCACAGGGAACTATTTCTACAGGCTGGCCTTGTGTTAATTTCTGCCAAGTGAAAGTGACACACTTCACATTTGCTTGTCATGGAAACAGGGATGGGGTATGCAAAAATTGCCTTTACGAGGAAAAATTCACATTGGTTAAACTCTCGCAAGTCAGAAAAGCAGTTGCATTCTATTGACATCAGATACTTAAAAATTTAAATTCTCCCGCTAAGATTCTATCAGCTTGATGTGATCGATTTATACAAACAATCAAAACCACGGTAAGGTAATGTCTGAGAAAGTATCTGCTAATACTGACTCCCCACTAGACGGTTTGCAATGAGCTTTGTGAGCCCTCTTTCATTTAATTTCACAATAACCGTATAAATTATGACATGTAATTCAAATTTCATAGCAAGGAAATAGAGGCTTATGAAGGTTTAATAGCTTTACCAAGATCACAAAGCTAAAACTGAGAAACACAGAATTTTAACTCACATTTATTGGCTCGAAAAGTAATTCATCCTATAAAAACACGCTTTGGAAGCCTAGTATGTCATCACAGAATTATCCTTAAACACACTCAAACACACCCACATACATTCAACCTTTTTCACACTTAACCTTCCCTTCTCCCAATCTTGTCTCTCTGAAAGTTAGATGGTAGATAGATAAATAGATAAAAGAACAGAGAGGGCAAAAAGACAGAAAGAGATGGGCATACTATTCAGAAGAGGTTAAATTTTGCTTCATCCTTCCATCCCTGCAGACGATTCTCAACATGACCCTTGATTCCCAGCTACTCAGCATAGCAAAGAACATTTCCTGTGACTTCACGCAGGAGACTGTCCCCACTGCTGTGCACTATTAGAAAGTTCTTTACACTCAGTGAAAATTTTCTTTGCTGTAACTTTCACCTCTTAATGCTAGTTATGCCCAAATATTTCAAGACAACTAGCATGTCTCCCCTTATTCTTCTAGTCCCCAGGCTAAACACCCACGGAAGATTATACTGCAGCATTAATATCCCCACCTTGCAGTTCCTACACTCCCACCTGTCTTCTCTTTGTTCCTCCTCTCTCAAACAGTGGGCACAATGAGAAATTATGTCATCGGTGAACCAAGTTATATAATCTCACTCACCTCCTACTTCATTCACGCACATGGCTTCTTTGCAGACCTTTCAGGTAGCAAAGTACTATGGGAGTCAGAGGAAAGAAACCATTCAGGAATCTTTCTTCGACCATGAAGTTCTTGTTTTCAATCCCAGAGGTCACAGAGATATACAAGGCAAATATGACATAGGGAGCAGTTACTATAACGAATAAGGAAAGTTGCTACAAGCATGTTTTAGAAAAAAAAAAAATTGTGCTTTTCTTCTAGCTTTGCATTTACTAGCTATGTGTTCTTACACAACTTGCAAATATTCCCTCAATCACAATTGCCTCAAAAAGGGAAACTAACTCTTAATTCACATGGTTATTGTAAAGATGAGAAACCTATTCATGGCAGAGTAGAGCAGACTGACTTTATCTGAAAGCACACAAATGATCAAGTTCACTCATGTACTGGAATACTGCAATGACCAAATTAATGGTTAATTCGATTTAAAGGTATAGGCCAAATGTTCAACATGAAGGCTAATTCAGAAAGGGTGGAGCTTTTATCATATCGGAAGAAGGAGCTTCCAAGATCCCCGACAGTCATTTGTAGGCATTTATTTCATTCAACATGGTAGATTTAATCCACACATTAACCTCTGTTCTCAACCTAACTCCACTAAAATGACAGTAGAATATTTAAAGTCATAAATCTGTAAAGCCAGAGGACACAAGAAATGCAAAGCAATTTTGGAAAATGGAAAGCAGATGGACAATTGGAAATTGACTTAGCAGTCCAGAGAAATTTAAGTATCTGCAGAAGAAAAAGCCAACAAGTAAACCAGTTTGTGATGTAGCACCCAAGAAACACTCAGGAATTGCAGACATCAATTCCTTTTAAAGACAAGGATGTGAGTGGCGATAAAAAGAATTTGTAGTTACCCCTTCTTTCATACTCTTTGTGGAAATCTATTCAGCTAAATATCCAAGATGATCACTTGACCTACTTGTGGGTGATCCTACAAGTGATCAACTTTCTACTGCCCAGTAAACAACAAACATAATTCAGCCACATTCTCTTATCTCTTTACACAAGGGATCGAGTGTTTTCCAGTTTCCAGTCGCGTGTTCCTCATTTCCATTTGAGACCTCAACGTAAGCACTGTTAATGTTCATATTTCCACCAACATTCTGTTCATGACAATTTATACGTAGCCTCTAAGAACACAAAAGCTTTCTCTATGGTTCTCCTCTTTTCTTTCTGACATCCACCAGAATTTCCTTAAACATATTTGTGATGGTTACTCTTATCTGTCAACCTGACAGGGCTATGGGGGGATTTAAATGTTAATCTCATCAGAAGATATTTGAAAACGATATGAGATTAATATCCAAAATATATAAAGAACTCACACAACTCAATATCAAAAAACCAACAATTCGGCTTAAAAATGGGCCCAAAACAGGAATAGGCATTTCTCCAAAGACAGTCAGGTGGCCAACAGACACATGAGAAGATCCTAAACATCACTAATCATCAGGGAAAATGCGTATCAAAACCACAATATGATGTCGCCTCACGGCAGTGAGAATGGTTATTATCAAAAAGACAAAAGATGACAAGCATTGCCAAGCGGAGAAAAGGGAATCCTAACGCAGTGCTGATGGGAATGCAAAATGGTGCCCCCACTATGGAAAACAGTATGAAGTTTGCTCAAAAAATTAACAACACGACTACTCTATGGTCCAGCGATTCTACCTCTGGGTATTTATCTGAAGAAAACAAAAACACTAATTCATAAAAAATACACGCACCCCTATTTTCATAGCAGCATCATTTACAACAGCCAAGAGATGGAAGCAGCCGACGTGTCAACCAATAGATGAATGGCTAAAGAAGATGTAGTGTGTGTGTGTGTGTGTGTGTGTGTGTGTGTGTGTGTGCACGCATGCATGTGGGTATGTATACATGCATACATACATACCTACACAACGGAATGTTACTCAGCATCAAAAAAGTATGAAACTTGCCATTTGCAACAACATGGATGGACCTAGAAGTTATTATGCTAAGTGAAATAAGTCAGACAGAAAAAAGACAATACCATATAAATTCACTTTATATGTGGAAACTCACACACAAAGAATAAAAGAACAGCGAAAACAAGACAGAAACAGTCTCATAGATACAGAGAAATATCTGGTGGTTGCCAAAAGGGAAGGAAGTCGGGGGAATGGACCAAATAGGGCAAGTAGATTAAAAAGTACAAATTGGGGCGCCTGAGTGGCTCAGTTGGTTTAGCGTCCAACTCTTGATTTCGCCTCAGGTCACGGTCTCACAGATAGAGCCCCACACGGGCCTCTGTGCTGACAGCGTGGAGCCTGCTTGGGATTCTCTGTCTCCCTCTCTCTCTGCTCCTCCCCTGCTTGCGCACTCTCTCAAAATAAATAAACAAACTTAAAAAATAAGGTACAACCTTCCATGCATAAAATAAATCAAACCCGGGGATACAATGTACGGCATAGGGAAAATATTTAACAATATGTAACAATTTTGTATGTGACAGATGGTAATGAGGTTTATCATGGTGATCATCTCTTAACGTATATAAACGTTGAGTTACCATGTTGCACCCTTGAAACTAAGTTTGTCAACCATGCAACAGAAATATTAAAAAATATAAATATGTGTAAAGAGCTTCCCCCTAAAACATTACTCTCAACAAAAAAAAGTACCTCCACCGCAACATCCAGATGTGTTTGACCAAGTATCTGGCTACCAACTATGACAACTGCACACAGGTTTCAAAGGCACATCGATATTCATAGCAGCACTATTAAAACAGTCACAAAGTAGAAAAAACCCAATGTTCACCAACTAACGAACAAGTAAAATGCAGTCTATATAAGACAGAATATTTAGCCATAAAAAGGAATGAACTTTAAAGACATTATGCGAAGTGAAAGAAATGACACAAAAATCTACATATCATGTGATTCTGTTTAAGC
Organism: Leopardus geoffroyi; assembly: GCF_018350155.1. Classification (NCBI taxonomy): domain Eukaryota; kingdom Metazoa; phylum Chordata; class Mammalia; order Carnivora; family Felidae; genus Leopardus; species Leopardus geoffroyi. The sequence continues at coordinate 119,223,608 of NC_059343.1, forward strand.
GAAATTTCTAGAATAGGCCAATCCACGGAAATAAAAAGCAGATTGGTGGTTTACAGGGTCTAGGGAGAGAAACAATGGGAAGTGACTGCCTAAAGTGTACAGGATACCGTTGGGGTCGTCAGAATGTTCTGGATTTGGATAGGTGTGATGGTTGCACAATCATGTGAATATACGAAAAGCCACTGAACTGTAAGTTTAAAATGGTTGAAATACTGAATTTCATTAGGTGCACTTTACCTAAATAAAAAAAACTACACAATGGAATTTGCATCCACAATAATATAAGACAATTCGACAGCAAGAGGCACCAACATTCAGATAAAGGGTAACATATTTCAACAGAAATCTCACCAGAAAAAGATAATCAGAAGGTAAACAAGCATGTTATATGATAACATCATTAGCCGTCAGATAAATGCAAATGAAAAGTGTCATGTTTTACCGTTGCACACCAACTAGAACTGTTAAAATTAAAAAAAAAAAATAACGAAGACTGATAAACTCTCATATGTTGCTGGTGGAAATGGAAAACGGTAGAGCCGATTTGGAAATCTGTGTTGTTCCTAAAGTGTTCAACAGATATTACTACCTGCTCCTCTAGCAATCTTGATCATAGCTATTTACTCCAGGTAAATGATTCACAATACCTCGATTCATAGTAGAAACTAACTGAAAGCGGTATAGTGCCTCTTAAATAGTAATTAGATCAAGTGTGCTTCGTCCACGGAATCAGCTTCTGATAAACTTACAACATGGATGCATCTCTAAAGTTTTATGCTAAGTGAAAGAATGCAAACAAAATATTTAATGTATTATTCCACTTATATGAAATTTCAGAAAAGGCAAAATAGAGTACAGAAATCAGGACAGTAGATACCAAGGGCTGAGGTGCAGAGGTGTGATTAACTGCAAGATGGAAAGGAGTTCTTGCTGGGGCGCCTGGGTGGCTCAGTTGGTTAAGTGTCTGACTCTTGATTTCGGCTTAGGTCATGTTCTCTCGGTGCATGAGTTCGAGCCCCGCGTCAGGCTCTGCGCTGGCGCATGGAGCCTCCTTGGGATTCTCTGTCTCCCTCTCTCTCTGCCCCTCCCCAGCTCACATGCTCTCTCTCTCTCTCTCAAAATAAATAAAGAAAAAGAAAGGGAGTTCTTGCTGATCGTGGTGGTGGCTATAGAAAAGCATAGCTTTGCCAAAAGTCATAAAGAGTGTAGGTAAAATTTGTAAATTTTACTGTAGGCAAATATTAGAGCTGTAAATAAGAACAATGATAGATAAAAATGAATTCTCATCTAACACTGGTTAGAGAGATCAGTCATCAACTCATGAAAGCAATCTAAAGCGATTCATTCACTTACTCATTAAACAGCTATTTACTGAGCACCTACTCTTTACCTGGTGGTATTCTATACAGTGGTAGTACATGTCCTGTGGCTTTTTAGGAAATGTGTTTCATTCTTTTACTATACATAGGAAATGCAGACACAAAATTTTCCTGGGTGCCTTGGGAATTTCATTGTTATATTTACATACGTATGAATATTTTTTAAAGAAAATAAGGTCAATTTCAACTGAAGCAAACCACTGAACCCAAAACACTTCTGCTGGCCCTTTGTAATGTAGATATTAGGAACCACGTTGTTAATTGATTTAGCTGTTTCTCCCCATAAAATAGTACCTTTCACATCCACCGTCTCCCTGTTTAACAGTACCATTTAGCAGATACTTGTCTTTATGACCGTGTGTGTATACATTTCTTCTTCCCTAGATTGGAAACCTTGAGAAAGCAAGAATCATGGCTCTTTTTAAAATTTCCTTATTCTTTCCCCAACCCTGCCAGACTCAGCATACTACAGTCACTAAATGCTTTTCAGATGAACTGAAAATCTAGTCCTATGCCTTTGATAGACACATGTCTGCCAATGTACGGAAAACGCGCAGTTACTTGTTTCTGATTCTACTCCCCTCTGCAGTTTCATAGTGGAGTTCTACATCTACCATCTACCTCCCTCCCAGTTTTCCTCCCCATAAAAAAACGCAAGGAGGATGCTTAGATGGACACGAGGCTCATAATTCACTCCTGCCTCTCTGGTTAGACAATCACTGACTTTGTATTTTAAACCTCAGGAGGAATTATCACCTTAAAGCTTTCAGAGGGCTCCTTCTGGCCAAAGTAAGAAAGCGGCAGTGGGAGAACAGTCCCAGAAACCAAGTCTTCCTCATAAATGAATTTATTTTCTTCTAGAACCGCCTGCCCCACCCCTCCCCAGTAATCCGCACAATTATTCAAGTTGCCTCAATTGAAAACAGGCCCTCCAACTCAATGACTGACTTACTGAAACCTATGATTAGTCTGCAGAATCCAGATAGATGGAAACCCTGTGCCAGAGCACAAAGCATTTTAAGCCATCGCAAACATGCTCGTTAGAGAGTCAGAGAACTTCAGGTGCATCCGAAAAACTGAAGAGAATCTTGGGAATTTTAATAATCAAAGTCTGCCCCTTTAACATGTTTTGAGAACACCCACATTCATTCAAAGAGCAACTACTGAGACATTACTGTGTGCTTGTCACTGTTTTGGGAACTTGGGATACATCTGGAAATAAAAGAAAGCCCTTGGCTGTCATGAAGTCTATGATGATAACTGCGTGGACTCTGACATAGCAGTTACACTCTTATTCGGTTAAAAAATACAACCTAAAATACTTTGGCTCAAATACACATCTAGAAGCAGCAGAATTTAACATATGTGCTAATTCAAATGAAAAAGCCTACACATCGCGAAACCATCTGTTTCTGAGAAATCCAAATCATCTTCAAGCACTAATAACATGAGTATGGTCTACAGGGCCATGAATACTCTGGTTCATTCTTACCGTTTTAGTCGGCATTGCCATTCCCAACGTATCCCCTATGCTCCTCTTATAAATCCACACTCTTCGCAAATTGTCTGCCATACCATTCTCGTACAGGCTGTTGTCCCATCAAACGTGTTTCTTCTGCCCAAAATGCCCTCATCCTGTATTGCCCACCCATGCAACATCTCTTTACCTTTGGAGGCTCAGTTGCAGTCAATATCCACCTGTGAAGTCCTCTGCCACACTAAGCTACACCTGAAAAAGTCATAGTTCTTGTGTGGTGTTATCGTCCCATATACCTTCACTAAAACAAAGGGCAGAGTACAGGGTAATTATTTATTATTTTGTTATTAATTAATTTATAAATACACAGTGAATATGAGAATATGAGTTATAATAAATGTTGACCAACTGCTTATCGATAAAAGAAATTGAAAAATGCATATATCACTTCCCTTTTAAAAAATATACCACTTTGGACCTTATATTTACTCAGACATCAAAAGGGGGTACTTGTCCCCCCTAGCAGAATGGGAGACCCTCGAATAGTAATCTCTGGCATAGTTTCACTGTACTCAAATGAATTTTGGCCACCTAGCCAAAGTGCTTTAGAAAATGTATTGTTGGAGCACCTGGGTGGCTCAGTTGGTTAAGCATCTGACTCTTGATTTTGGCTCAGGTCATGATCCCAGGGCCGTGGGATCAAAGCCATGTGCTGGGCTCCACTGGAGCGTGGAGCCTACTTAACATTCTCTCTCTCCCTGTGCCCCTCTCCCCTACTTGTGCTCTCTAAACTAAAAAACAAAAATTGAAAAAAAAACGTACTCTTTCGCTTCCAGAATACAAGGGTGGAATTAACGAACATATTTTGTCTAACTGCCTAAGGGAGGTGGCAGGCAGCAAGAATATCCAACACCCTGTATTCGGAAAGGTAGCTATAGTTATTCCTAGACACTGGGCGGTTCTCTTTTCTAAATTATCACATCAGAATAACAATACTGTCTACAAGAATTTGAGGCTAAACTTGATTTGAAGAACTTCGTCTTTATGAATCAGTCCAACATTTTTGTCATATCCAGAAATTAAATGTGGCCTCATTTCATTATTTTGATGTCTAATTGGAGACAGTGCCCCCGGGGCGCCTGGGTGGCTCAGTCAATTAAGCAAGCAACTCTTAGTTCACCTCAGGTAATGATCTCACAGTTCGTGAGATCGAACCCCGGCTCAGGCTCTGCACGAACAGCGCGGAACCTGCTCGGATTCTCTCTTTCTCCCTCTCTCTGCCCCCCCCCGCCCCTGGCCCCCACTTGCTCATGCGCATTCTAGGGGCAGTTTACGTCATGGTGGTTTGCTTCTTCCAATTCGGGTGAGCGCATGTCTCAATTCAAATCTCCCTCCACAGGGGGCCGTGTGGCAAGAATCTGAGACTGTTCTCTAGGATCCCACACCGATTCCTGGCCCATGGTCACCAAGAAAAAGGGTTAAGAGGCGCCTGGTCTAGAGACCCTGAGCAGAGAACACTGCTAAGCTGGGTCCCGACTCCTGACCTCGGGAAACGGCATGACACTAAATTTGAGTTATTTTAAGCCAGTAAGTTTATGGTAATTTGTTACACTGCAATAGAAAATTACCTATGTCACAGCATGGTTATAAAGACTAAATGAGTGTAATATTTAAATCTGCATAAGTGCCTGTTAATGAAAAATGCAGATCTGTGAATCATTCAAGAAACTAAAAATGAAGAGTGTCTACATCTGCAAACTCATATAAAGCAGGGAGCAATACCGGGAAAATTTCCTCAACTCTCAATCTTTATTTCCAAATGTTAGACTCGAGACTCGTAATTACGCTCCTTGCCTCTTTCAAATCAGAACCATTGTGACTACCTCCACAGAGCTGGACTATAATTTATTCTCCATTAATCTAACATACATAATACCCTCAGAAACGGATTCAAATATATTCCTTTTTCGTCCAATACCCACTTAATAACAGTCCACTTCTCTTAAGATCTCTCCAAGCATAACAGCTCTATGAAACTGAGGAAATTCAACATATTTAATCAAATGTATGCAACCAAGATGAATCACTTTTTCACAAATTATTCTCAAATTCTGTAGGATGCTGCAAATGAAGCTTCAGTTCTTTTAAAAATTCATTTAGCTTCTTTTTCGACCTCCCATTATACTTAAAATAAAACATCTGTAGCGGTTTAGAAAGCTTAGACTATTAAAACAAAATAATCGACATTTTAGCGCTGATCTCAAGCTGTTCCAAGAACAATGAATCACCAAAGATGCCAATTTTACACTATGAAATAAAAACGTTTCATCCAATAAAAGTTTATGTTCCTGGTGGCAGCCAACTTATTATTTTATTTAGAAAGATTCATTTAACATCCAGCTGTTGTAGGCTATGTATATTTTGGAATATGCGAGGCACTTAGATATTGATTTACATGCATTAAGAACATCAAAGCAAGTTGATGATTTTCTTCTTTTAAATGATTGTTACATAATCAGGTTGAAGCCTTTTGCAAGCATTTTCATTGCTGGAGCATATAAAATTTAAATTTTACCAACTGACAAAAGAATTATCTCACAAAGACTCATTATATTTCTACATTCCAAATTAGATTGGAAAATAATGTATGCAATAAAAGAACTTTAACCTCACTAAATTTTATGACACGTCTTACCGGGTGTCTTGTATTATGTAATAGAACCTTCACTATCCAGTCTGCAACTGCCACTATCTGGGTTTAATCGGTCTGTGTTGTGGATTTCTACAAGAAGCACTTTTCATCCTGGGGGTGGCTGTATGCCAAAGGGAGGACTCCCCCAAGCAGAAATTCTCTGCCTGCTGAAATAATAACTGACCCGTCACGTAGTACGCATGCTTACACTCTCCCACACCGGGGATGTGAAAAAAATCTTCTTTACCAGGATGCTGACAGATTCGATCTACTTGGAGTGCCTGAGTGGCTCAGCTGGCGGAGCGACCAATTCTAGAGCGACCCACTCTTGATTGCCGCTCAGGGCAAGATCCCAGGGTCGTGGGATTGAGCCCTGCATTGGGCACCAGGCTCGGCACAGAGCCTGCTTAAGATTCTCTCTCTCCGGGTGCCTGGGTGGCTCTTTCGGTTATGCGTCCGATTCTTGATTTGGGCTCAGGTCATGATCTCACGGTTTGTGAGGTCGAGCCCTACATGGGGCTCTGCACTGACAGTGTGGGGATCACTTGGGATTCTCTGTCTCTGTTCCTCACCCACTTGTGCTCTCTCTCTCAAAATAAACTTAAAAAAAACACAAAGATTCTCTCTCCCTCTGCCCCTCTCCTCTGCTCGTGCTCTCATTCTCTCAATAAATAAGCAAGTAAATAAATTCAATCTTCTTTTTTGGGGCCCCACTTTCCCAACCTCAGGGAAGGGTCTCTGATATTTAACACATCACATAAATTGCTAAGGTGCATCACTGTCAAATTCTGTTGGGAACTCTAATCCCTTGGTGTTAAGAGTGGGTACAGGGTTCTTTTACCACAAATTCCAAGTCTACGCTAGGCTTATTAATTAGTATTCATTTCGTTCAACCTATCTATCAATCAGTTACTGTTAACTCTTAGGATGCTGTATGGTAGTGAGGTAGATGTCTTCACCACTGGAACCAACCTGTTTCACAAACCTAGTGAATCTCTTTCTACTCAAAGGCAGAAGAGGCTCTGTCTCTCTCTCTCTCTCCAAAATGAACATAAAAAAAAATAAAACTTAAAAAATTCAAAAAATTATTTTTTGAAATAATTCTGGATTTCCCATAAAGTTTTGAAGACATGTTTATTTCCATCTCTGATCCAGTTCCCTTTAATATTATCTTAATACATTTGTCAAAATTAAGAAACCAACGTTTGTTTCGTATTAAGCAAGCTCCAGACGTTATTCAGATTTCACCAATTTTCCCACTAACGTCCTTTTGCTGTTCCAGGACCCAATCCCGGATGCCACATTGTATTTAGCGCAATGTGGTTTTTGCCAAGAAACAAAAAGAAAATGAAGGTCTTCCACAAGCAGCAGAAGTCTAGATTCTTAATGCAAAAGCTTCTAGGGATAGGCAAGATGAGGGGACTCCCATTCTTTCCTCCATCGTCCACAGTGGCAGGATAAAAATCACTACTTCAGTAAAGTATCCTGCCACAAGAGTTAACAAATCCCTTTCTCATTTAACAATACGTTTCAACCATAAACATATCTTTATAATGAGATGTCAGGAAAGCGCTGTCAGAAAAGAGCTGTGATTTGCCACATCATATAAATACAGCTTTGACATTCAGGGCTAATTTTATTAGCTATAATCCTGGAGATCTTTCCACAATACTCTGTTGCTTCCCAGCCCTTCTCTGAGCCAACAGAGACTCACGGACTTGAGACAACTTAAACAAAAATAAAATTAGATAACAGAGTGAAACGATGAGGTAGGATATAAATAAATTAGCTGTTTTTTACATATGTATGAGTATATATTAGATAATACCTAACAGGGACAAAAATCGTACCAGTATTCTGAAATCAGTGCTGTCAACAGTCAACCAAATCCAATTATAACAGATTTAAAGAGACGTTCCAGACTCCATTTTGTATCAAATACTCTTTGAAATTCATCAACGATCAAGCGGTCTCTTGATCACTTTTTTCATTTGTACACCACTGACATTAGGATTCAAGGTGACATGTACAAGCAGTGTTTTCTTTGGCGGGGCGGGGAGGCCTGAAGTCTCTTTTCCTACTTTCTTGCTCTAAAAGGAATCCATGCTGTCCTTGTGGAATTATGTAATTAAGAGTTTAAATAGTTTATGCAAGTATACCACGGTGGTCATAGCAATAGGCTTCAGCTAAACATAGCAAGATAGTTTGTTGGAAGGTAAGAATTCAGTGTTAAACTTCGATATTAGGACTATGATTATTTTTATCTCAGAATGAGCCTGCTTCCAAGGTCCCGTGACACTAAAAAACTCAAAAGATTAAACCTGTTGCAGAATCCAAATCTTGTAATTTATGGAATATTTACGTTGGATACTCATGAAACTCACAGAATTTTTAATTTCTAAGAAAAGGTTCCACCTAAAATGGCTATGTGACATTCTGTTTCATGACTGGTAATCCGTCAAATTTTAAAAGTGCCTGGAATTACAAGTAGAAATTTCTTTCCCTCCCTTTTTAGAAGTCTATTAGAACATAGCAGTTTTCCTTTATAACTCGATTTCTACTGGAGGAAAAGAAGTATTCAAAAGAAGATGTCGGGAAAACATATTCTTTGCTTGTTTAATGATCCAAATTTCCCATGAATCTTTATGCATTTTGTCTATCTTTGCCAAGAGGGAACATGTCTAATGGTTTGTGGTCTACGCTTAGAACCAAAGAGCGGATCCCTAACTGAATAGAAAAAACATATCATGCCTCTCTTGGTTATTCCCCCTCTAGACCCGTCTTCATTGCAGAGCCTTTTGGGGTTGCTCAAGAAACATCTACTTTTGCGCTTGGGTCTCCCCCAGACTCCCCACCAGTTATATTCTTCTGTCTAGCCTAATCTCCCCAAATGACATGCTATTGACAAAGGAAATACTGGTGTGCTCATTCGTGTACAATTCAGTGTTTCTTCCTGTGTGGTGTTACGTGTGCTATTTCTCCGTCTACTGAATATTAGGAAAAGGTTTCAAATGTCATGTCTAGGGAAACAAAGACGTGACAAACCTCACGCAGCAAATCAAAGAATTCTCTATTACTTTTTCTCTTCCAGTCCTTGAGGAAATTTCAGTATATTTCTTAGCATAATTTTATGCACACTGGCACCTTACCAGAGTGCGGTTTGATTACCAGACAATAACGACTGACATCTGCTGTAATTTATCCCTCTTCTAAACTGGCTTCGCTACACATCTCCTCTGTCGCGTGGTCTTTCTGAAGTCCTTTTCCTGCTAAGACTACCTTCCAGCAAATTAAGTGTCACCCTACAAATCCATCGAGAACCAACCAGGTAGGGATGCACAGTGTCATTTCCCACATTCCACGTTCCTTCTTGCAAATAACAGTAACTGCTTGCTTACCTAAAGCTGACTGAACCAGCATCGTTTACAAAACAAATATAGATTGACCAAGAAATAAACTCCTATGTTAAACATTTAAAAAATCAAATTTTTCCAAATTTGATGGGGGCTAAGGGCTTCTTTGGACATGTTTTCGAGTGTCAGGGCCTTTACTGCAGAAGTCTCAACCATAATGCAAATATTACCGTTTTCAGTTTCTGCTTCTTTAAAGGGAACCTAGAAACTTGTGTAGAAGGCTGCATATAATACTTAGACGCTTTTGTAATTTCTCTCAATATTTTATACTTTTCTCCTCCCATATCTAATTTGACAACTCGTGTCTTAATGAGTCATCTTTGTACTCTTTTTAAGATATTCCTCGGGGCGCCTGGGTGGCTCAGTCGGTTAAGCGGCCGACTTCGGCTCAGGTCATGATCTCGCGGTCCGTGAGCTCGAGCCCCGCGTCGGGCTCTGTGCTGACAGCTCAGAGCCTGGAGCCTGTTTCAGATTCTGTGTCTCCCTCTCTCTGACCCTCCCCTGTTCATGCTCTGTCTCTCTCTGTCTCAAAAATAAATAAAAAAAAAACGTTAAAAAAATTAAAAAAAAATATTCCTCTCGTTTTTCCATAGAAACCTTTCAAATTCATGGGTCTTCCGCATACATCATATTTTACCTAAATTAGATAACTGTGATACTAAGTAGAAGCGGTATGATCAGGGTCGTGAACATACACAGCTACCTTTTGGAAGGCACACCACTCAGCTGTGGTGGAGACAAATGCGGGGTCACCTCAGGGCGCCCTGGGGGGTGCCAGCCTGCCCCAGGCACTCGTCCGCGTCTGCAGGAAGAGGTGTAGATTAATCTGATGAGGAAGTTTGCTGAGCTCAACAGCATTTTAGACACTACATGGGGCGGGGGGAGTGTGGCAAGGAGGCAGGAGGAAAGAAGAAACTTCTTCGGCAAATGAGAAAGGGATAGTTTTATATAAATATATGCATAAACATCACTTTATGTTTCTGAGAGTATCCGATCACCTGCAATCCCAAAATATCTCCTCTCAGACATGCTGTACTCTGAAGGAATTCTTTCCTGAGAAATGTCCCTGATGAGTTCATTTTCTAATTTGAACTTGAATTAATTACCTTAAGCAATTTCACAAATGCCCCCAAAATATCTTTTTAAAGATGTTATCGAAAGTATACTATGTAACTAGAGCTAAAACTGGAAAAGCGACAGCTTCACTTTCTCCCCTGTGTCTTTAATACGTATTCCAAGTTCCAGATATAGAAATAATGCAGCCAGTACCACCGGGTTCGACAAAAGAGATGTTGATTGAAATGACTCAAAAGTATCTTTTGGAGGTGAGAGTTATACTTTCATTTTGCCCACCTAACAGCATAATGCTTGGGAATTCTTCTCAGAATTAAGACTCCTGAAATTTTCCCATCCTTAAAATACACGTTTAAAGTTCCCCATTAGTCAACTTCTCACAGCGTGTGCTAAAAATACACCAATAGAAATTACATTCAATGAGATGCTCTCTCGCTAGGAGCCCCTATTTTTAGCAAGCAGGTGACGGTTCTGAAATTAAAGATTGCTTCTAATACATAAAACGTTCACACTTTAAAGTATTCGGTTCCTTTCAAACGTCGTCAAACTTTTCTAAGTGAGCAACCCCAGAGGCAGTCTTCTTCCAAGAAGAGCTATGAAAGGTCAACTTTCTTTTGAGGGCACATAATGCGAGATCACAAATATCAGGAACCGAAACTTGATTTTACCCGGGTGATACAGCGGTGCACTGCTCGTTCGGAAGGGTCGAGGCAGCAATGCCTACTTCTGGTTTTTGCTCGCTTCGCTGCATGCAGCCTGCCGTCACTCTCCCTGGTCTCCTCCCCATGGTTCAGGAGAGAATTTCCAAAAGGACATTTTTTTCCAAGGTCTATTTTGCCATCGCAATGCCAATTGGCGTTTTTTGAAGTGCAAAGCGTTGCGTTTGTAAACTAGGAAGATAAGGTCTAGCAACAGATTGAATGGGCTTTCATTCGCATTTACCTTTACTTCACTCTGAACCTAAGACGTTTGGCAGGTGCTGACCCCAGCCCATTGCCAAATAACTGATTTGTAAGCCTGTATACTGGACGATGCGTTCGTTCTAATTAAAAACAAAACAAAAACAAAACAAAACACCTTTGGGTAAAATGTTTAAGTTGAAAGCAACTTTTTTTGGCAAAATGCAGTTCATGTTCGATTGTCACTGTTATCACCATAGCGGCATAAGTCTTGCAATAGTAAGATGGCTTAAATTCCTGGTAATGTGCCAATAAGAACATTAAGATTTCTTTTCCATGGGCCAAAAACATCTAATGGTATCTGCAGGCTCATACGACAGAATAAGTACGTGTGTATATACACACTTATTTTTCCTTTGCGGTACATAGATTTCACATTCAAATCATATTCAAGAGCACAGATAGATTTCCTGAGATCTTTTTTCAAAAGCGAACAGCTTAAAAGCCAAGGTTCCTTGAGATAAATGCATATACTATTATAAAAACGGAGCTGACTGGAAAATTATATTTTTATAATATAATCCACTACTGTATCTTTGGTTACCTTGCATTTCAAAAAATGTGTATTTAACCGTAGGACGTACAGTCACGATGAAGAAACAAAGAACGGTACCTGCTTATCAAAAATGTTAACCATTTACTTGATATTAATATTTGACCTACCGTTCTTTTAAGTTTGTCTTCAGAGAGAGGGAGTGTGAATGGGGGAGGGACACAGAGAGAGAATCCCAAGCAGGCTCCACACTGTCAGCACAGAGCCTGACGCGGGCCTCACGCTCCCAAACCGTGAGATCATGACCTGGGCCGAAATCAAGGGTCAGACGCGTAACCGACTGAGCCACCCAGGCGCCCCTTGATCTATATTTCTTTGAGTAAACGCTTAGGAACGACTTGGAATAAAAGAGGAGAGAAAAAATCTCGAGGCATTTTCTAGTTTTAAGGACATCCAATTGATAAATACATAATATTAATTTTCTTACCAGGGAACATAAGCACAGAAAGCACATACGTATATACAAGACAATTATAAAGAGGATACATATAAGTGCCACCTGAGTCAAAAAAAAAAAAAAAAAAAAGAAAGTACTGACAGGATCCAATCAACATACATATATATCCCTCAAATAAATTTAAATATATACATATATATTGCTTGTATTAGTTTATTTCTTAACGACATGAATGGAATTATTAAAAATACACAATAACTGTTTTTTTCATTCAACACAACGCTTAAGATTGTGGATGCAAGATTTACCATACTATTCGAAATAGGTACAGGCCATTTATTTTCATAGCTGTATACTATTCCATTATAGAAATATACCCAGCCCTGGTTGTTTTGTATTCTGCAGCTTAAGTATTAAATATACTACTGATATGAACATTTTTGCAGATGTAGCCTGATGTATATATTTACTAGAATTACCCCAGGCCTATAGCAAGGAGTGCAATTTATGGTCATAGTGCAGGTATACCTTCCCTTTTCCCAAGTTGTAGCAATTTCTCATCCTACCATAAGTGTATGAGATTTCTCTTTGCTCCATAGCCAGGATAACTTCAATATAAATGCTTTAATTTCCACACTATCAGCACAGTGCCTGACGCAGGGCTCGATCCCATGGAACCATGAAATCATGATCTGAGCCAAAATCAAGAGTCAGACACTTAAACTGAGCCACCCAGACAACCCACTGAATTGTATTTTTTAAAAAATATATTCTGGGGGCGCCTGGGTGGCTCAGTCGGTTGAGTGTCCGACTTCAGCTCAGGTCACGATCTCACGGTTTGTGGGTTTGAGGCCCACGTCGGGCTCTGCGCTGACAGCTTGGAGCCTCGAGCCTGCTTCCTATTCTGTGTCCCGCCCCCCCCCCGCCCCTCCCCTGCTCACATTCTGTCTCTCAAAAATAAATATTTTAAAAATATTTAAAATAAATAAAATATATGCTGATTAAGAGTCTGTTGATTATGTATGTTCAACAAGTACTTCATTCCATTGTCTTTTTTCATTTTCATTTATATGTTTTGCTAAAGAGAAGTTCTTTAATGTGGACATTTTCACCAGCTTCCCTCTAGAAGTCTATTTTTTCTCTCATTTTTTGTTCATTTTGTTTTCCACACAAGTGAAATCTTACAGTATTTCTTTGTCTGACTTATTTCCCTTAGATTTGTACCCTCTAGGTCTATCCATATTGTTCTCAATGGCAAGATTTCATTCTTTTTTATAGCTGAGTAATATTCCATTGTGTGTGTACATACACACATGTATATATACATACATACACATACACACACACACACACACACACACACACACACCACTTCCTTTTCCATTCATCTACTGATGGATACTGGGTTGCTTCTCTGTCTTGGCTATTGTAAATAATGCAAGGGTGCACGAACCTTTTCGAATTTGTGTTTTTGCTCTCTTTAGGTAAATAAACAGTAGTGGAATTACTGGATCATAGGGTAATTCTATTTTTAATTTTTTGAGGAACCTCCATACTGTTGTCCAAAGTGCCTCCCCCAACTTACATTCCTACCAACAGTGCATGAGAGTTCCTTTTTCTCCACATCTTCAACTAAGTTATTTTTTAAATTATTTACTTATTTTGAGAGAGGGGGCAGGGGAGGGGCAGGGAGAGAAGAAGAGAGAGAATCCCAAGCAGGGTCCACACTGCCAGTGCAGAGCCTGGCGTGGGGCCTGAGCTCAAGAACTGTGAAATCATGACTGGAGCCAAAATCGAGAGTCAAACCCTTAACCTACTGAGCCACCCAGGCACCCTGTTGTTCGGGTTTTTAAGTTTAGCCATTCTCACAGGTGATATCTCAGTGGTTTCAATTTGTATTTCTGTGATGACTAGTGATGTTGAACATCATTTCATGGGTCTGTGGGCCACCTGTTAGGTCTTTGTAAAAAAAAAATGTCTATAGAGTACCTCCCCCTGTTTCTAGTTGCATTATTCGGGGTTTTTGGTGTCGTGTTGGACAAATTCTTTATGTTTTGGATATGAACCCTTTATCAGATGTATCATTTGCAAATCTCTTCTCCCATTCAGTAGGCTGCTTTTTGGTTTTGTTGATGGTTTCTTTTGATGTATCATATATGTATTTATGAATCATATACATAAAATGCGAGGGGAGAGTAAAACTTAGTGCTTTTAGAATGGGTTCAAACTTAAGTGGCCATCAACTTAATATAGACCACCACATGCATAAATTATTATTAGGGAACCTAATGGTGACCACAAATCAAAAACTTTTGATAGATACACAAAAAACAAAGAAAAACATCCAAGCATATCACTAAAGAAAGCCATTAAACTACAAGGGAAGAGCACAGGATAAAAAAAAAAAAAAAACAACTACAAAAACAACTGTAGAACAGGTAACAAAATGGCAGTAAGTACATACCTACCTATCAACAATGACTTTGAACATAAATAAAATAAATTCTCCAATCAGAAGACATAGGGTCAACGGAACAGATAAAAAACAAGACTCATCTATATGCTGCCTACAAGAGACACTTCAGACTAAAGACATTCAGATTGAAAGTGAAGGCATATAAAAACACTTACCATGCAAATGCAAGTGAAAAGAAAGCTGAGGTAGCAACATTTATATCAAATAAAACACACTTTAAGACAAAGACTGTAATAGGAAACAAAAAAGGACGCTACATGAGGATAAAGGAAGTAATCCGAGAGGATGTAACAACTGTAAATATTTACACACCCAACATGAAAACACTTAAATATATAAACTATTAACATACATAAAGGAAGAAATTGACAGTAACCCAATAAAAATAGGGGGTATTTTCTTTGAGGTGATTGACATCTTTATTGTTTTGGATTTGGGGGTGTGGGGGCAGGTGATCAGGAGCTCTTAGTGGGGCCACCTGCTTCCTCTTCACCATGATAGGCTTCTGGCCGTACAGGGTGGCACTGGCTTTCTGAATGGCGGATCTGGGCAGTAGTCCTTCTTGGGGATCATGTGCCTGATGCTGCTGAGGGTGGCCCAGGCTTTCTCATTAACGGTGGTCCACATGGAGGAGGTGGTAAGTTTTCGCTGGCCAGATCGTGGCTCCATGACCACCACTACACCTTCGCTGTTGGCCACCGGCTCCATGCCCACAGTCTTGTGGTATGGCCCATTGTAGCAGAAGGACATGTGGGCCTTCAGGTTATTGGGTTCAGTGCTGTATGTCTGCTGAATCCTCTGGATCAGGAGGGCGGGGCAGTTTTGCATGACCATCCACTGCAGTTGGGCAGACATAGCCATTCCTCTCACTATGGCGTTGGGAGACGGAAAGAGCAGTAATAGTAGGGGACATTTGCACCCCACTTAGAGCAATGGATACAACATCCACACAGAGAACACAGAAAAGGTGGTTTTGACTAATACATTTGACGAGATAAATCGAACAGACATTCAGAACATTCCATCCAAAAACAGAGGAGTGTGCATTTTTCTCAATTGCATTTTTCTTTATTCTAAAGTCCTATTTCAAAAACTATTTAATGGCTATGAATATCATGGTTTTCATCTAAAAGATGCATAGTCCTGGGCGCCTGGGTGGCGCAGTCGGTTAAGCGTCCGACTTCAGCCAGGTCACTATCTCAGGGTCCGTGAGTTTGAGCCCCGCGTCGGGCTCTGGGCTGATGGCTCGGAGCCTGGAGCCTGTTTCCGATTCTGTGTCTCCCTCTCTCTCTGCACCTCCCCCATTCATGCTCTCTCTCTGTCCCAAAAATAAATAAACGTTGAAAAAAAAATTTAAAAGATGCATAGTCCTGCCTTTGCATTTAGGTCTACAAGTTAAGTGGACTGGATATTTGCATGTTGAGTGAGGTAGGGTTATACTTTTCTCATTTTTGAAACGGATATCTAACCATCCAAGCTCAACTCATGGAAATGAACATCTTTTCACATGATTCTGCAGTTAAAATCCAAACGTGCATATGTGCAAGGGTATTTTGTGGGGCTCTATTCTATTTCATTGTTTTTTTTTTTTTTTCTGTGAACAGGCCACACTGTCTGAATTATCAAAGGTTTTAAATGAGCCTGATGTCTAGAAGACAAAATCTACCTGCCTTGTTTTAAGAGCGTGCTGTTAGTGGATCTCTGAATTTCAATATACATTTTATAATTTGGTTGTTACAAAAAAAAAAAGTGGGAGTTTATGGTGAATGCACTGATCCTATACATTTGCAGAAAATTGACATCTTTACAATATTGATGTTGACAGTGAACCTTAATTTCCATTTATTTCCACCTGATTTAATTTCACCCAGTTATAATAATACTGCCCTAAGAGAATTTACACTTTTCTTAAATCTAACATGTTTGTAAAATTATAAATTGTGTATTTTAAAAATATTTTTTTACTATTTTTTTTCTCATTTTAAAGACATTTCTCAGAGGGCTTTTAGGTTTAAAACAAAATTGAGGGAGGTACAGAGATTTCCCATATACACCCTGCACACATGCAGGGCACCCCTCACGATGAATGTCTCTCACCAAATAGTACACTTGTTACAATTGATAAACCTAACATGAACACATCACGATCACCCATAGTTTATATGATGATGATGATGGTTCATTCTCAGTCTTCTACATTCATTGTATGGGCTGGAACAAACTCATAATGATATCATGCAAGGTATTTTGACTGCCCTAAAAATCCTGTTTTCTGTCTATTCATGCCCTCCCTCCCACAGTAACCACTAATTTACTGTATCCATACTTTTGCCATTTCCAAAATGGTCATGTGGTTGAAATCACGTGGTATGTAGCCTTTGTAGATTGGTTTCTTAAACCTAGTGATATGTACAAGAGGCTGTTTACCATATTTTCAATGCCTGAGAGCTCACTGTCTGGAAGTATCAGTGTATTTACCCAATGACCTACTACAGAGCATTTTGGTTGCTTCCAAGTTTTAGCAATGAGATATAAAACTGCTATAAACATCTGTGTGCAGTTTTTTTCCCCCTACAAAGAGAGTTTTCAAATCTTTTGTGTAAATACAAAGGAACGTTAATTGCTGGATCCTACACTAACCACCAGTTTAGATTTGTACGAAACCACCAAACTCTCTTCTAAAGTTGTGCCATTTTTCATTTCCGCCAGCAGTGAATTAAAGTTGTCATTGCTCCACATCCTGACCACACTTGGTGTTGTCCGTGTTCCAGATTTTTGCCATTCTAATGGGCACGCAGTAGTAGCTCACCACTGTTTCAATCTGCATTTCTCGGATGATACAGGACGTGGATCGCCTTTTGATGTGATTTGCCAATCACATACCTTCTTTGTGAGGTGCCTTTGTCCCATTTTTTATAGGGTTGTTATGTTTTCAAATTGGGTTTTAAGAGCTCGTGGTACAGTTTGGATAAAAGTACTTTATCATGTGTTGTCTGCAAATGTTTTTCTCCCTGTTTATGCCTTGTCTTATTCTCTGGGTATTTTAAAGTACAAAAATTTTTAGTTTTAATGAATTGCAGCTTCTTTCTTTCATAAATGTCTTTGGTGTTGTATCTAAAAAGGCATCATCAGACTCAAAGTCACCTAGGTTTCCTCCTGTGATATCTTCTAGGAGTTTTGCGTTTTACATTTAGTTCTATGAACCATGTGGAGTTAATTGTTGTGACAGGTGTAAGGTCTGTGTGTAGATTTTGTCCAAGTGGATGTCCACTTGTCCCAGCACCATTTTTTGGAGACACTACCTTGCCTCCATTTTGTTGTGCCTTTGCTCTTTTGTCAGAGATCAGCTGACCATATTTATGGGGGTATACTTCTGGGCTCTTCATTCTGTTACGTTGATCTATTTACCTATTCTAATGCCAACACCACACTTTCTTGATTACCTTTATATTAAGTCTAAAAGGCAGTGTCAGACTTCCAGCTTTGTTCTTCAATTGCAATGTCATGTTGGCTCCTGTGGGTATTTTCACTCTCCCTGTAAACTTCAGAATCAGCTTTTCAATATCCACAAAAAGTAACTTTCTGGGTTTACAATTCAGATTATCACAAATCTATACGTCATTTTGGAAGAAAATGACATCTTGGCAATAATTACTATTCCCATCTAATAACACAAACTATCCATTTAACTCTCAATATAATTTTCCTTATGTAGATCTTGCATAAATTGTTAGATTTATATCTCAGTGTTTCATTTTTGGGGGTGCTCATGTAAATGAGATTGTGTTTTCAGTTTCAGGTTCCACTTGCTCATTGTTGGTAGCTAGGAAAATAACTGACCTAGGAAATATATTAACCTTCCTATAATCCCTTACTAGTTTCAAGAATTTTTGTTGGTTATTTTGCATTTTGTGCAAAAATGAACCATGAAAAGTTTTATGTCTCCATTCTGAATCTCTATACACTTTGTTCCTTTATCTTGCATTACTATATTAGCAAAGACTTCCAATACCATTGGAAAGGAGTGGTGAGAGGCGGTATCCTTGCCTTGAACCTCATCTTAGTGGGAAAGCTTCAAATTTCTCACCATTCAATGTGATATGACCTATATAGGTCTTTCTGAAGTCTTTCTCAAGTTGATAGATTTTGCCTTCCTTCCAAGTTTACTGAGATTTTATCATGAATGAGTGTTGGATTTTGAGAAATGCTTTTTCTGTATCTATTAATACGATCATGCGATTTTAACTCTTTAGTTTGTTAATGTGATGGATTGATTTTAGAAAACTGAATCATCCTTATACATCTGGAATAAGTCCCACTTGATAAAGGTGTGTAATTTTCTTTGTTTGGATTGTATTTGCTAACATTCTGTTGAGCATTTTTGCCTCTACGGTCATGAGACGTATTTGTCTGTAGTTTTATTTTGTTGTAATATCATTGTATGCTTCTGGCATTATGATAATGCAGGCCTTATACAAGGAGTTCGGAGGCACTGCCTCTGCTTCTATTCTCTGGAAGATGTTGTACTGGTGTAATTTCCTCCTTAAATATTGTACAGAACTCACCGGTGAACACATTTGTCCTGGCGCTTTCTATTTTGGAAGTTTATTTATTGTACCTTTACATTTTTAAATACATAATGGTGTATTCACATCACATGGATGTTCTTGCGTAAGTTTTGGCAAATAGTGTCTTTTCAAGGAATTGGCCCATTTCCTCATATTACTCAAATGTGTGAGCACAACGTTGTTGAGTATTTAACAGGCTTTTAGTTTCCACGGGACGTATAGTAGTGACCACTTTTCTCTCGCAGTATTACTAATTTGGTTCCAATTTCTTTTTCTCTTCTCTGAGTTTGGCTTTCCTTGATCTCTTTGAGGAACATGCTTTAGGTTTTCTTCATTGACTCTACTATTTCCTGTCTTCACTTTCACTGATTTATGCTCTGAGTCTTATTTTCTTCTGCTTACCTTGGATTTAATTTGCTGTTGATGCTTTTGTTTCCTAGGGTGAACGCTTTGATGAATGACTTTAGATCTTCTTTTAGAATATATGCCTTCAGTGCCAGAAATTTCTCTTCTGTGTATTGCTTCCTTTGCACCTCAAAACTTTTGTTAGTTTGTGTTTTCATTTTCATTTAGGGGAAATATATTTTAATTTCTCAAGATTTTTTTTTTTACATTTTTTAAAACTTTTATTTATTATTGAGAGACAGAGACAGAACATGAGCATGGGAGGGGACAGACAGAGAGGGAGACACTGAATCCGAAGCAGGCTCCAGGCTCTGATCTGTCAGCATAGAACCCGACGCAGGGCTCGAACTCACGAACCGTGAGATCATGACCTGAGCTGAAGTTGGACACTTAACCGACTGCGCGACCCAGGCGCCCCTCAAGATTTTTTTTCTTTGATCCATGTGTCATTTAGATCTGTGTAGTTTCATCTTCATGTTATTTTGAGAACTTCCAGTTACCTTTTTCTTAGTGATTTCCAGTTTAACACTACTGTGGTCTGATTTCTACTCTTTCAAATTTATTAAGGTAAATTTCATGCTCCCCAATGTGGTGTATCTCACTGGATGTTTACCTTTGAGAACAATGTGTCTTCTGCTGTTATTGGGTGAAGAATTCTAAACGTGCCAAATTACATACAGTTCGTTGTTGGTGTAGCCAAGGTCAACTCTGTCCTTTCTCATTTTCTGCCAGCTGGAACTACCCATTCCTAAGAGCAAGGTGTTGAGATCTCCGAGTATGATAGTGGATTTACTGGTTTCTTCTTTCAAAGTTACGCTTGTACCTAACGAAGTTTGATGATCTGTTTTCACTCATGTACACATTAAAACAAAAGATAACATCCTGATCTGGCTTTGGCACAAGAGTAAATCTAACCTCATAAAATGAGTTTTGGAAGTTCCCTCCTCTTCAATTTATCAGAACAGTTTGAGGTTTGGTGTAAATTCCTCTTAAATGTTTGTTAGTATTCATCACAGAAACCATTGGGTTATGAGCATTTCTTTGTTGGGAGATTTTAATATTAAAATCTCCTTACATGTTAGTGGTCAGTTCAAATTTTCTATTTCTCCTGATTTGGTCTCGGTAGGTTTTATGTTTCTAGAATTTTATCCATTTTTCCAGGTTATCCAATTTGTTTCCATATAATTGTTCATAGTAGTCTCCTGTGATCTTTTGTATTTCTGTGGTATCAGATGTAATGTCTCCTGTTTCATTCATATGAGTTTTTTGGGGTCCTCTTTTATACTAATCTACCTAAAGGTTTGTTCATTTTCTTTGCACTTTCAAAAAGCCAACTCTTGGTTTCGATGAGCTTTTCTATTGTCTTTTTAGTCCCTGTTTATTTGTGTTCTGATCTCCATGTTTCTAACATTGGGATTCATCTGTTCTTTTTCTAGTTACTTCACTATAAAATTAGGTTAACTGTGATCTTTACTTTTACTTGTTGGTGTTTATTGCTACAAACTTCCCATTTGAACTACTCTTGGTATATCCATTATGTTTTTGGTATGTCATGTTTCCATTTCCTCTTGTTTCAAGATACTATTCAATTTACTTTACACTTCTACTTTGACCTATGAATTGCTCAGGAGTGTGTTAATTTCCACACATCACACATTTGTGAATTTTCCAGCTTTCCTCCTGTTTGGATTTCTAGATTCTTATCTTATGGTTGGAATAAATACTTGGCATGATTTCCGTCTCCTTGCGTTTGCTAAGGCTTGTTATTACCCTTCTACTGCTTTCCATATTTATTTATCCAATCTTCAAATTTCACTTGGATATATATTTTATATGTTCATCTTATAAATATTATATTTTGAGATTTTTTATGTAGCATAGGCACAACTTAGTTGAAACATTGACATTATCAACCCTCTTACTTTTCAGTGTTATACAAATATAGTGAACATAAAGATCTCTGTATCACATGGAAAGATCAGTATTTTCACAAACAGAATGTACCCGTACACTGGAAATAAAAAAGAATGAAAAAATATTAAGAGCTAAAGAAGACTCTACATGTTCCCTTCCAAAAACTACCCCTCTAAAAAAATCACAATCGTAATTTCTAACTTCATAGTTATGTTTTGACAAATTTTGCACTTCACATAAATGCCATACTGTATAAACTCTTTGGAATAAGGATTTATTCATCTAACACCATATGTGGAAAACACTAACCATATTAAACATAGTTGTTAATCATTGCCAATTTTGGTATCCTAATATGTGATACATGATGAAATATTTATCCATGATATAATTAGACATTTGGTTGCTTTCCAGTTCAGTGCTGTTATGGACCTTCTAGCATGTATATTTTAGTTAACATATGTATGCATTCCTTCTGTGAGTAGAATTAGTGGATCATAGGATATTATGAAATTTTGCAGATATCAAATTTTCAGAGTTTATAGTGATTTCTCACCAATGTACGATCATTCTAGTTGCGTAACATTCTTCGTATTCCTTGGAAATTTAGTCTATTTTTTTATGTGTTTAGTCCAATTTTTTCCATTCTTATGAATATTTATGGTATCACATTATAAATTTAATTTTTATTTCCCTGATGTTCAATAAAGTTAAGGACTCTTTCATAGATCTTTTTTTTAAGTTTTTACCTAAATTCCATTTAATATACAGTGTAATATCAGTTTCAGACATACAATATAGTGATTCAACACTTCCATACAACACTCCATGCTCATCACAGCAAGTGCCCCCCTTAATCCCCATCACCTATTTAACCATCCCCATCTCTGGTAACCATCCCCTACCCCCTCCTCTCTGGTAACCATCAGATTGTTCCATAGTTAAGAGTCTTTTTCTCGGTTTGCATCTCTCATTTTTCTCTTCCCTTTGCTTGTTTCTTTTCTTAAATTCTGCATGATTGAAATCATATGGTATATGTCTTTCTCGGACTTATTTCACTTAGCATAACACTCCCTAGCTCTATCTATTTAAGGGGCAAAAGATTTATGCGATCTGAAGAGAAACCAGAGGATCTAGCTCTGTTTAAATGTTGTTGCAAATGGAAAGGTTTCATTCTTTTTGCGGCGGAGTAATATTAAGTTGTGTGTGTGTGTGTATGTGTGTGTACCTCACCGCTTTGTTAATCATTCATTAAGTAATGGACACATGGGATATTGTAGATACTGCTGCTCTAAATACTACGATACATATATCCCTTCTGTATTCCTTGGGTTAAGTACCTAGTACTTCAATTACGGGATCGTAGGGTAGTTATATTTTTAACAATTGAGGAATCTCCATACTGTTTTCCACAGTGGCTACACCAGTTTGCATTCCCACCAACAGTGCAACACAGTTCCCTTTTATCTGCATCTTTGCTAACACCTATTGTTTCTTCTGTTGTTGACTTTAGCCTATCACTTCACAGGGTCAGAATGCCTATCGTGGTGTTGATTTGCATTTCCCTGATGATCAGTGATGTTGACCATATTTTCATGTGTCTGTTGGTTATGTCTTCTTTCGAAAAATGTCTGTTCGGATCTTCTGGCCATTTTTAATTGAATTACTCATCTTTTGGGTGTTGAGTTTGATTAAATTCTTTACAGATTTTGGATACTAACCCTTTATCAGATATGTCATTTGCAAATATCTTCTCCTATTCCACAGGTTGACTTTTAGTTTTGTTGACTATTTTCTTCCATGTGCAGAAACATTTTGTTTTGATGAAATCCCAATAGTTTCTTTTTGCTTTGGTCTTCCTTGCCTCAAAAGACCTATCTAGGAAAAAAGATGCTCTGGCCTATGTCAAAGAAGTTACCGCCTTGTTCTCCTCTAGGATTTTTATGGTTTCAGGTCTCAAATTTAGATTTTTAACCCCTTTCTAATTTATTTTTGTTAATGGCATAATAAAGTGGTCTAGCTTCATTCTTTTGCATGTTGCTGTCCAGTGTCCCCAACACTATTTATTGAAGAAACTTTTTCCCACTGGATATTCTTTCCTACTTTGTCAAAGATGAATTGGCCATCTAGTTGTGGATTCATGTGTTTTCCTTTCTGCTCCATTTATATAGGTTTCTTTTTTGTTTAAAGTTTATTTATTTAGAGAGAGCATGCATGAGTGGGGAAGAGGCAGGGAGAGGGAGAGAATCCTGATAGCACAGAGCACAATGAGGGGCTCGATCCCCAAAACCAAACTGTGAGATCATGTCCTGAGCCAAAATCAAGAGTGAGACACTTAACTGACTGAGCCACCCAGGGGCCCCTAAAGTTTCTATTTCTGGGCCAGTACCATACTGTTTTGATCACTATAGCTTTGTAATATAACTTGAAATCTGAAATTGTGATAAGTCCAGCTTTGCTTTGCTTTGTTTTATTCGGGGACTTCTGTGGTTCCATACACATTTTAGGATTCTTTGTTCTAGTTCTGTCAGAAATGCTTTGGGTATTTTGGTAGGGACTGCATTCAATGTGTTAGATTGCTTTGAGTAGTACGGACATGCTAACAACATTTGTTGTGATCCATGAGTATGGAATGTCTTTCCATCTCTTTAAATCTTCCATTTCTTCCATCCATGTTGTATACTCTCCAGAGAGCAGGTCTTTCATCTCTTTGGTTAGGTTTACTCAGAGGCATCTTATTGGTTTTGGTGCAATTAGAAACGGGGTTGGCCCCTTAATTTCTTCTGCTGCTGCTTCATTATTGTGGTATAGAAATGCAACAGATTTCTGTGCATTGATTTTATACCTTGCAACTTTACTGGATTAATTTATCAGTTCTAGCAGTTTTGGGTGGATTTTTCTTGGTTTTCTACAAAGATTATCATGTCGACTGCAAATAAGGACACAGATTGACTTCTTCCTTGCTGATTTGGGTGCCTTCTTTCTTTCTGTTGTCTGATTGCTAAGGCTAGGATGTCCAGTACTATCTTAAGTAACAATGGTGAGAGTAGACATACCTGTCTTACTCCTGACCACAGAGGAAAAGTTTCCTGTTTTTTTTTTCCCCATTAAGGGTGATATTAGCGGTCGGTTTTTCATACATAGGCCTTTATTATGTTGAGGCATGTTTCCTCTAATCCTACCTCATTGAAGGTTTTTATCATGCATAGATATTAAAGTTTGTCAAATGCTTTTTCTGCATCTACTGAAATGATCATATGGTTCCTATCCTTTATTAACACGGTGTATCACATGGACTGATTTGTGAATACTGATCCTCCCTTTCAACCCAGGAACAAATCCCACTCAATTGTGGTGAATTATTTTTAACTGTATCATTGGATTCAGTTTGCTACTATTTTATTGAGAATTTTTGCATCCATGTTCATCAGGCATATTGGCCTGCCGTTCTCTTTATTAGCGGAGTCATTATCTGGCTTTGGTATCAGGTAATGATGGCCTCACAGAATGATTTTGGAAGTTTTCATTCCTTTTCTATTTTTTGGAAAGGTTTGAGCAGAGTAAGTATTAACTCTTTTTTAAATGTTTGGGAGAAATCACCTAAGCCATCTAGCCCTGGACTTCTGTTTGTTGGGAGTTTTTTGATCAGTGATTCCATTTTTTTTTTTGCTGGTTATCAGTCTGTTCAAGTTTTC
The DNA here is from genome assembly GCF_018350155.1 of Leopardus geoffroyi. NCBI lineage: Eukaryota > Metazoa > Chordata > Mammalia > Carnivora > Felidae > Leopardus > Leopardus geoffroyi. The sequence continues at coordinate 119,248,610 of NC_059343.1, forward strand.
TATTTCTTCCTGTTTCAGTTTTGGTAGTTTTTACGTTGCTAGGAATTATCCATTTCTTTCAGGTTGTCCAACTTTTTGGCATATAGTTTTCCATAATATTCTCTCATAATTGTATTTCTCCGGTTTTGGTTGTTATATCCCCACATTTGTGATTTTATCTATTTAGTTCCTTTCTTTTTTCCTTTGGTAAGTCTTGATAGTGGTTTATCAGTTTGATTATTTTCTCAAAGAATAAGCTCCTGGTTTCATTGATTTGTTCTATTGTTTCCCTATCATTTATTTCTGCTCTAATCTTTATTATTTCCTCCTTCTGCTGGCTTTAGGCTTTGTTGTTTTTCTAGCTCCTTTGAGTATAAAGTTAGGTTGTTTGAGATATTTGTTTCTTGAGGTTGACCTGTATTGCTATATACCTCCCTCTTGTTCATTTGTCTCCATGTAGATTTTAAATTTCTTCTTTGATTTCCTGGCTGACCGATTCATTGTTTAGTACCAGGTTGTTTAAGCTCCATGTACTTGTAGTCTTTCCAAATTGTATTCTTGTGGTTGACTCCTAGTTTCACAGCATTGTGGTCAGAAAAGGCGCATGGCAAAGCAAACTAGTGGCTGCCTGGAGGTGGGATGAAGACTGAAGGCAGGTGGGCACGGGGAACCCACGGCATTGGGTGGTGATAGGAATGTTCCAACAATAGAGTGTGCTGATGGTTGCATAACTATAGAAAATACTAAAGCTCATCAAACCAAGCACATTACTTGGCTAAATTTTGTGTTATAACTCAATAAAGGTGTTTTTTAAACAAAAAAAGGCGGGGGGGGAGGTGCATGGTATGACTTCAGTCTTTTTGTAATTGTTGAGGCCTGTTTTGTGACCTAATATTTGGTCTATTTTGGAGAATGTTTCACGTGCACTTGAAAATAATGTGTATCCTGTTCTTTTAGGATAGGATATTCTGAATATCCTAGTCCAGTGTGTCATTCAAAGCCACGGTTTCCTTGTTGAGTTTGTGCCTAGATGATCTGTCCACTGATGTAAGCGGAGTGTTAAAATCCCCTACTATTGGGGTACCTGGATGGCTCAGTCGGTTAAGCGTTCAACTTCAGCTCAGGTCATAATCTCACAGTACATGAGTTCAAGCCCCACCTTGGGCTCTGTGCTGACAGCTGGGAGCCTGGAGCCTGGAGCCTGCTTTGGATTCTGTATCTCCCTCCCTCTCTGCCCCTCCCCTACTTGTGCTCTCTCTCGCTCTCAAAAATAAACAAACATTAAAAAAAAATTAAATCCCCTATTTTTGTATTATTATCAAAGAGTTCCTTTATGTTACTCATTGTTTATATATTTGGGTGCTCCCATATTGGGTGCATATCTACGATTCTTGTATCTTATTGTTGGATTGTTCATTTATTATATACTGCCTTTTCTTGTCTCACTACAGTCTTTGTCTTAAAATCTATTTTGTACAATATAAGCATTGCTACTCTGGCTTTCATTTGACATCCATTTGCATGATAAATGTTTCTCTGCCCCTCACTTTCAATCTCCAGATGTCTTTAGGTCTAAAAGGAGTCTCTTGTAGAGACAGCATATAGATGGGTCTGGTTTTTTTTTTTTTTTTTTTTTAATGTATTCTGACATCCTATGTCTTTTAATGGAATGTTTAGTCCAATTAGATTCAAAGTAATTACAGATTGGTATGTAATCTGTGCCATTTTATTACTTGTTTGGTCTTGTTTCTGGAGATTTCTCTGATCCTTTCTTGTCTTTTGTCACTTTTGGTCTCACCTTTGAACTCAAAGAGTCCCCTTTACAATTCTTGTATGGCTGGTTTAGTGGGCAAGAACTCCTTTAGCTTTTGTCTAGAAAAGTCTTTATCTCTCCTCCTCTTCTGAAGAATAGCCTTGCTGGATAGAGTATTCCTGGCTGCAGATTTTTCGCATTCAGCACTTTGAATATATCATGCCACTTCCTTCCAGCTTGCCAAGTTTCTTTTGAAAAAACTCCAGCTAGCCTTATGGGTCTTCCTCTGTAAGTTAAGGACTTTTGTCTTGCCTCTTTTAAAATGTTTTATCACTATATTTTGCAAATTTAATTAAAATCGCTCTTGGTGTTGGTCTGCTTTTGTTGATTCTGATGGGAGTTCTCTGTGCCTCCTGAATATGAATGTCAGTTTCCTTCCCCAGAGTAGGGATGTTTTCTGCTATTATTTGCTCAAATAAATGTTCCTCGTCCCCCCTTTTCTCCTCCTCCTTCTTCTCCTGGGACTCCTATGAGATGAATGTTATTACATATCATGGATTCACTGAGTTCCCTATGTCTATTCTCATGTTTCATAATTCTTCTTTTATTCCGCTCCATTGCTTTCCATTAATCTGTCTTCTAGGTCACTAATTCATTCCTCTGATTCTTCCAGCCTGCTATTCATTGCATCAAGCCCGTTTCCAATCTTGTTCATTGCATTCTTCATCTCTGATTCCTTTTTAACTTTTCTGTGGTAAGGGAATTACTGATGTCCCATATTCTTTTCTCAAATCCAGTGAGTATCCTTATGATTGTTGCTTTAAATTCTCCATCAGGCATGTTATTTATACCAATTTTGTTTAGATCTCTGGCCGTGGCCTTATCCTATTCTTTCATCTGGGATAAATTCCTCCATTTTTGCATTTTGTCTAAGTCTCTGCCTGTTTCTCTGTGTTGGAAAAGCCAGTTAAGTCTCCTGCTGCTGAAAGTAATGGCTTGACGAAGAAGAAATCATGTAGTGCTTCAGGGAGTGTCTCCAGTATATGCTGCAATTTTCTTCTGGCTGCCCTATCCTTCAGGCCAGTCATCTGCAAGAGGCTTTCCTTGCCTGCAGTGGGCAGGGTTTTGTCCCCGGCCTGAATGTGACAAATTTTAACTAGGTGTGCTCTTGTCTGCTTATGAAAGGAGACCTGGCAACACTTTGGACAGAACTGAGGTCATGCAGAACTCTCTGGTGAGGAGAGGTGGTGTGCGCAGGGGTTTCTACTGGCCTTTTGGGGAAGGGGCCCACCTCACTGGAACTAGGCTAGCTTGACTGAGAAGGGTAGCCCCTCCACAGGGCAGGGTGGTAGGGCCTGGTGTAAGCAAGTGGCTTGGCCAGTGGCCCTGTGCTGCTTCCTGCAGGTGGGGTAGGGGAGGGAAGTGTGGTCAGCCAGCTCCTTCCCGCCAGTCCCCCCACCCCCCAGAGAGAGGCATCTCCATGAATACTGCCACTTAGGAACACGTTCCGAGAAGAGTGACCGGTCACCCCACCGTGTGCCCTCGGCTGTCTCCACGTCATCTGCCCCCTGGGTTGTTTGTCTGCCTTCTCTCCAGGAGCAGCACAGTGCCCTCAGAACTAACTCTACCCCGACCAAGGCTGTTGACCTTTAAAACTCAAGGCTTTAAGCCCCGCTGGCTGCAAAACCTCACAAAATTCAGCCCCTCCTACTTTCCCAGCCAGTGGCCCTGGGGAAACATTCTCCTTGTGCATTCCCCTCCGTGCTCCTCTCCAGACCTGCTCCATTACCGCCTCCCTCCCCTGAACCATGTCTCTGCACTTCCTACCTTCTTTGATGTGGCTTCTTTTATCCCTTTAGTTGTAGAGTTTGCTATGTCAGTCTTCAGGTCTGATTTCTGGGGTATTTAGGATGATTCGAGAGTTATCCAGTTTTGCTTGTGGGAGGAGACGGGCCTAGGGTTTTCCTACTCCACCACCTTCCTCCCCCAAAAAGCAGTCTACTATTTTAATGTTCTTTCTTGTAAACTTTTCATACAGGTCTTTTGCTGAGATTTCTATTGGGTTGCCTTTTTCTTAAAGATTTATACATCTTCTATGCAAGTCCTTTGTAGGTCAATTATTTACACATATATTAAAAAATCCATTTTTTTCAAAATTTGTGGGTGGTACCTTTTGAGTCCTATTTGGGAAATCACTGCCTAATCCAAAGCAACCAAGTTGTTCCCCTAGTTATTCTCATTTTCTACATGTTGTATTGTATCATATACCAAATGCAAATCAGCAATTAGTCTGGAACTAAAATTTGATAGGATATGTGTTCAGCATACAGTTTTTCCATATGTACATCCATCTGATCTGGCATCAGTCATTACAATAATCCTTCTTTCCAACTGAACTGACTGGTAGCTTTTCCCACAAATAAGGTGAACATTCAAGTGTCGATCTGTTTCTGCACTCTATTCTGTTACATTGGACTATTTGCCTATTCGCTCTCACGGTAACTTCAAAGTCAGTCTCAATTTCTGTTAGTTTGTACCCTCTGTTTTTTCCCCATAAACATCATTTTGCATAGTTTCCTTATTAGCTACGTTAAATACATAATAAACATAACAATGCACCCACCATACAGCCAATATCTTCACATCAATTCCTAACAGCATCTATGCATCAGTGGAAATTTTTACTAGGATTGTAATGATATTTTTCATTATTTTTCAGAGTATTGATGTCTTTTCCAAAATGTGTTTTGAATACAAGAACATAGTATCTTCTTCTATTTATATTTGTCTGCTTTCATTACTGGAAAGTTTAATTTTCAAGTCAAAGGTATTACAAATCTATTTATTCTTAGATATTTGTTGATTCTATTTAAATGCTAATGAAATTTTTTATCCTATTTTTTAAAGTTTGTTTAAGTCATCTTTATACCCAACATTGGGCTCGAACTCCCAGCCCTGAGATCGAGAGTCACATGCTCTTCTGACTGAGCCAGCCAGCTGCCTCTTAATCTAATTTTAAATTTGTTACTTATATAAGACATATATTTGCTTTTGTTTTGAACCATATACTCAAAAACCTTGCTAAATCTACTATACTACAATAAACTATATATTATGCAAACGTTGGTCAGAGAATTCTTTTGAATTTTCTAGGTACACAATCATATTGTCTTCCAAGTAATTACAGTTTAATTCTTGATTTCCATTTCTTCTGCTTTTTCATTCTATGCCTTCTTACACTAGTAATGAGTCTATGTGTTGATAGTATAGGCATCCTAGTGTCCTTGCCCTCACAGGAAACATTTCAATATTCAACTACTAAGAATTAAATTTCCTACACATTTTTTTTAAAAAAATTTAATGTTTATTTATTTTTGACAGAGAGAGAGACACAGCATGAGCGGGGGAGGGGCAGAGGGAGAGGGAGACACAGAATCCGAAGGCAGGCTCCAGGCTCTGAGCTGTCAGCACAGAGCCCGACACAGGGCTTGGACTCACAGACCGTGAGATCATGACCTGAGCCGAAGTCGGAGGCTCAACCGACTGAGCCACCCAGGCGCCCCCCTACGCATTTTTACAAATATTATTCATTATATTTAAATATCCCCTTTTCAATTCCTTGACTGCTAAGAATTTTGTCAAACATAGGTTCATATCTCTCATCCTTTCCTCAGTATTCACTATCATAGTTCAAAGAAACCATCATCCATCCAGTTTTTCAAACCTGAGATCTAGGAACGGTCTTTGACAGCTCTCTATAATCGATCTAACACCAGGTCATTGTGATTTTATCTCAAAACATACCTCAAATCAATTTCAATCTCTCCATATCCACCACTATACCTGGTCCAGAGCACAATCATGTCTTGCTTAGACAGCTGCATCAACTTTACTAATCGTGTTTCCACATAACTCCTGTTTTGCACCACCCCATCTATTATACACATGGCAAACCATATTCCCTTGCTTACAACAGCCCCCAATAACTCTCCAGATGTTCTTAGAAGGCATAAAATTGTAATAAGGCCTATGATTATGGCCTGAAACTCACCTAGATCTTAGTATAATCCTACAGAACTTTCTATATCACTCTGAATTCGTTACACTGGCACTACTCCACTTCCTCAAATATACTGTTTGCCTTTTCCCAGGTAATTCACTTGATCCTGAAGAGACTTTGTACCACTTCGCATTTTGGTAGATATTTTTGTACTGAAACCTCCTAAATTCCAATCAGGTGAAAAATAAGACAGTCAAGTCACATTTCCATATGGCTCTCCTCTAGGAGATGGGTCCACAAGTGGAATAAAATTCCTGTTCAGTACTATCCCTTCCAGCATGCTACACCCTGATTGCTTTCCTATCATTCATCCCTAATGATATCGAAGACTCAGGAAAACAAAGGTACTTCTCCAATTAAAAATGGTCAAGTGAGCAAGAAACTATGTAATATAATACAGTCATATATCAAGACCCAGTTCTATGATTATCTTTGGTAACTTTCTTACTCAACACGTCTCCAGAGGCAAGGGAAACAAAAGCAAAAATGAACTATTGAGACCTCATCAAAATGAAAAGCTTCTGCACAGCAAAGGAAACAATCAGCAAAACTAAAAGGCAACTGACAGAACAGGAGAAGATATTTGCAAACAACATATCAAATAAATGTTTAGTATCCAAAATCTATAAAAAACTTATCAAACTCAACACCCGAAAAACAAATAATCCAGTGAAGAAATGGGCAAAAGACATGAACGGATGGGGCGGTGCAAAAAGACATCCAGATGGCCAAAAGACATGAAAAAAAGCTCAACATCAAAACCATCATGGCTTCACACGTGTCAGAATGGCTAACATTAACAACTCAGGCAACAATAGATGTTGGCAAGGATGCGGAGAAAGAGAATCACTTTTGCACTGCTGGTGGAAATGCAAACTGGTGCAGCCGCTCTGGAAAACAGTATGGAGGCTCCTCAGAAAACTAAAAATAGAACTACCCTATGACCCAGCAATTGCACTACTAGGTATTTATCCAAGGGATACAGGTGTGCTGTCTCAAAGGGGCACATGCACCCCAAACTTTATAGCAGCACTTCAACAATAGCCAAAGTATGGAAAGAACCCAAATGTCCATCAATGGATAAATGGATAAAGAAGATGTGGTGTATATATATACAATGGAGTATTACTTGGCAATCAAAAAGAATGAAATCTTGCCATTTGCAACTACGTGGACGGAACTAGAGGGTATCTTGCTAAGCAAAATTAGTCAGAGAAAGACAAATATCATATGACCTCAATCATATGAGGACTTTAAGACACCAAACGGATGAACATGGAGGAAGGGAGGCAAAACTAATGTAAAGACAGGGAGGGGGACAACACATGAGAGACTCTTAAATGTGGAGAACAAACTGAGGGTTACTGGAGGGCTTGTGGGAGGAGGGATGGGCTAAATGGGTAAGGGGCATTAAGGAATCTACTCCTGAAATCCGGGCACTATATGCTAACTAGCTTGGGTGTAAATTAAAAAATTAAAAAAAAAAAAAAAAGCATTTTTAAAAGGCAAAAAAAAAAAAAGGCCTACTGAGCAAGAAACTATGTAATGTAATATAGTCAGATATCAAGACGCAGTTCTATGATTATCTTTTTTTTTTTTTCAACGTTTATTTATTTTTGGGACAGAGAGAGACAGAGCATGAACGGGGGAGGGGCAGAGAGAGAGGGAGACACAGAATCAGAAACAGGCTCCAGGCTCTGAGCCATCAGCCCAGAGCCCGACGCGGGGCTCGAACTCACGGACCGCGAGATCGTGACCTGGCTGAAGTCGGACGCTTAACCGACTGCACCACCCAGGCGCCCCTCTATGATTATCTTTGTAAGCTTGTACAAATAATGCTTCTCTGGGGCTGCGCCACCCAGGCGCCCCTCTATGATTATCTTTGTAAGCTTGTACAAATAATGCTTCTCTGGGGCGCCTGGGTGGCACAGTCGGTTGGGCGTCCGACTTCAGCCAGGTCACGATCTCGCGGTCCGTGAGTTCGAGCCCCGCGTCGGGCTCTGGGCTGATGGCTCAGAACCTGGAGCCTGTTTCCGATTCTGTGTCTCCCTCTCTCTCTGCCCCTCCCCCGTTCATGCTCTGTCTCTCTCTGTCCCAAAAATAAATAAACGTTGAAAAAAAAAAAAAAACAAAAAACAAAAAACAAAAAACAAATAATGCTTCTCTAATTCTGGTTCCCTTGGGGAAAATAACAATGAGATCGACCTGAAAATAATCAAATAACACTTCTGCGAGAATCAATTAACATATACATTGAGAACACTGTAAACTGATCTACAATTGTTGTTTCTATTGTTGAAGATACTATTATTTCAGAACCAACCAGAGAGCTACGTTAGAAACCTTAGGTAAAACTGAGTAACTCTCAGAAAATGGGAATATCTGCTTGTACAGCAGGATAGTTACTGGCCCACAGCGTCTTGTATCTGGCACGAAATGTTTACATGGTAACACAACCATCAACAGTATTATATGCTCTAAGGCAACTTTTTCACCTTCCTGTACATCCATCTCTGCATCCTGCCATGCTTTTTAACCGGTTTCACAATAAGTCACATAGGTCATGATACAAAGGTCATATAGAAAAGGAGAATGTTTTCTTTTAAACACGGGCATCAGTATGTTTTAGGAGGAGTTCTATAAATAGTATTAACTGCTGAGGTTGTAGGATACAAGAAGGAGGCTTGATCATTAGGAACGAGGTACCTCATAATAAATAAAAGGATATACGACAATAAAGCATTTGTATTTCACAAGCCAGGGTATCTTGGACAAAGTACTTCAGCCTGAATAAATCTCGTGCAATATTTTCTGAATTAGACACTTCTGAAAAAGTGAAATTTGTCACTGATAAGTTACCCAGCAGAAAGCTTTTGTGTTCACCAACACTAGTAAAATGTGTCTACTAAGATATCTGTCTTAAGCCGATAAAAATAAGAAGCCATTATTAACCTCTTCAACCAAGTATTTTCCAGGACAGTTTTTACTAATGTGGGTAGAATGTTTTAAATGTAGCCTTCAGAAAATCCAATTACTCGGACCAGTCGGCAATAGCTATGTAGCTCCTGTGAATTAATCGGACTAAGGTGGTTGTTATTCCTTAGATACACACACACACACACACACACACACACACACACACACTCACACACACAGAGAATGTATTGTCCTTATCCCATAATTATCCCCAGTGCACATCATAATTTTCTAGAAGCGACTTCTTCCTCTATTAGCTTTTTGGACTGAATAGTATTTATATTTTTAATCTGTTCTTAGTTTCTTTTTCTACCTTGAATATATGACACTCTAATTTTTTTCAATGTGACCATAGAATTCTAAGGGTCAGAAGCCAAATCTGCTTATTTCTCTAGAGCAGTTCATGGCACATAGCAGATGCACCGTAAAGGGCTTTTTAGTGAACGAGCAAAAGAACAAATGAGTGAAACCATCCTAATTAGAATGACTCTTTCCTGCCATCTATGTCCATAAAGGATAATTACTGTTTCCCCATCTGGGTACTTTCTCTACTACTCTTTATTGTGCTCTGAGCCCAAAGAAACTAACCTATGTGGACTGCTTCAACATGTTTCCTTGAGAACTTCAGGCTTGGCTTGGGTGTGACAATCACTGGCCAGAGTTCAGGGTGAAGGAGGGATACTGCTATAGAAATATTCCTCCGATTTTGTCTACATGTAGTCATCTCACACTCGCTGTGTCCCTCAACCAAACGGCTCTCATCCCCTTATTCTTGGGTTTATATACTATCTTGCAGTGGTTTTCTTAACCCTGCACACACTTCATCAAAATCTCTTTGAATCTCTTTCTTTGGCTGAGCCATCTGCTTACTACCAACACTGACTGAGACAGTGCTTCAGAACGTCTTTATGGACATGAAATATACATACAATAAAATGCGTATGTAAAGAATATTGGCAAATGTGCACAACCACGTATCTAATGCCACCATCAAGACAGATTTCGCACAAACTGGTCTCCTTTCTAACCCACAGAGGACTTAGGTGCGTTCTTGAACTTCATATGAAAGTACCTATAGTAAGTACTATTTTCTGTCTACATCAGTTCAAGAAAATGTTTTTAAGATGCATCCAGTGTTTTTTATTGCTAAGTAGCATCCACTGTTTGACTCTCTAACATGTCAAAACGCATCGACCAAATAAACATTTGGGTTATTTTCAACTTTCACTATTGTCAAACTCTTTTCTAAGACTTTTCATTTCTCTTGGACGAATTCCTGTAACCAGAATTATAGGTCATAAAGTAGCTCTACAGTTAGTCTCTTGAGAAACGACCAAGAAACACTGCGACACAGTCGTCCCTTTGTACGATCCCACAAACATAGGAGCACTTCGATTTCTCCACATCCTTGCCAACGCTTGGTTTCAAAGTCTTTTTAATGTTTGTGATTTTAGAAGGCACATAGTCCTCTCATTGGGGGTTTAATTCCCATGTCTCTAATGTCTGATAATGTTGCGTACATTTGCATATACTTATGCACCATGTACATATTTTCTTCAGTAAAATGAAATTTCACATCTTTTGTCAGTTTATGAGGGTTTCTTATTACTGGCTTTTTGAAGTTCTTTATACATTCTAGATACATCCTTCATCAGATACATCTAACACAAATGTTACATCCCAGCCTACGGTCTGTCTTTTTCATTTATGAATATTGCCTTTTGATGAACAAAAGGATTTCATTTTGATGATGTCCAATTTATCAATTTTTCATTCTGGTTAATGCATTCTGAGTCCTAGGAAATATCTGTCAATACCAAACTTGTCAAGATTGATAAGCATAAAGATTAAGTTGAATACTTACGTTTTCTTCTGTAAGATCTGTAGTTTTAGCTTTTAAGTTACATCTCTGATGTGTCATAAGTAAAATTTTTCTTAGTATAAGATAGTGGTCAAGCATCATATTTCTCTGTATAAATATCCATTCACTTTGGCTTAATTTGTTGGAAAATCTAAACCTTCCCCTGTGAATTACCTCCATGCATTTATCAAAAATCAATTTACTGCATACATATGAATGTAGTTGGGATGAATTTGTTCTCTAGTCCTAGGCTGACACAAGACTGTCTTTATTATGTGGCTTTACGGTAAATCCTGAAATCAGGTAGTGTGATTCCATTAACCTTGGACAATTTTTTTCAAGATTGCTTTGGCCATTTGGTCTTTCATTTTCACATAAACATTAAAACCACCTCGTCAATCTCTACCCATGAGCTTTTTGTGATTTTGACTGGAATTACATTAAATCTATGGATTTAATTTGTGGGAAAATTTACATCTTAGCATTTTTAATTTTCCTAATGCTTATCTATTTTTGAGAGACAGAGCATCAGTGAGCATGAGCGGGGGAGGGGCAGAAAGAGGGAGACAGAATCCAAAGCAGGCTCCAGACTCTGAGCTGTCAGCACAGAGCCCGACACAGGGCTCGAACTCATGAACTGTGAGATCATGACCTAAGCTGAAGTCAGACACTTAACCAACCGAGCCACCCAGGCATCACTTTAGCAGTTTTAAATATTCTTTTCCATGAATACAGTAGAATTCTCCACTAACTTAGGTCTTCTCTCACCAATGACTTCCCTCACCCAGATCAATATACAGATCTTACATGTCTTTTGAGTTTGTTCCTATTTTTTTATACTATTGTCAGTGGCATGTGATTTCTTAAGTTTCATTTTCCAACTGCTTTTTGCTGGTATAATTAAATACAATTTTTTTTAAGTTTTTTTTGTTTTTTTTTAATTTTGAGAGACGGAAAGCGCAAACAGGGAAGGGGCAGAGAGAGAGGAGAGAGAGAGAGAGAGAGAGAGAGAGAATCTGAAGCAGGCTCCACACTGCCTGCGAGGAGCCCAATGCAGGATTCGAACTCACAAACCACAAGACCATGACCTGAGCTGAAGTCAGATGCTAACTAACTGAGCCCCAATACAATTGGTTTTCTATACTGACACAGTATCTTGCCAACCAGCCAAATATTAATTTCAATCCTTTTTATGGTGCATCCTTTACTTTTTAATATCAACGATCCTGCCATCTTTACAAAGACTGTTTTTGTTTTTCCATTCTATTATGTATGTCTTTTATTCTTCCTTATTACTACACTGGTTATGGATTTCAGAACAAATTTTCATAAAAGAGTAGACACCCAAGTATTCCCAAATTGAGGGAAATGTTCTATATATGAGCTGTAGGGATCGTTTATATGTATCCAGTTAATCAAATTCAGATTACTACTACTTTCTGTTAACAGTTTTTAACAAGAGTGTGTGTTAAAGTGCACCCCAAGTAGCTTTGTTTTGTTTTGCATATACAGAGATCCTATTGTTTTTAATGTAATCTCTTCTATTATGATGGTAAGCAACATTGAAAATTTTAAGAAATGCAGACGTCCGTTCACATGTGTGTCTGTATGTACATACATAAATATTTCCTAGCTCTATTAAGAGGGTGTAGGAGGGGTGCCTGGGTGGCTCAGTCAGTTAAGTGTCCGACTTCGGCTTAGGACATGATCTCCCAGTTCTTGAGTCCGAGCCCCACATCGGGCTCTCTGCTGTCAGCCCAGAGCCCACGTCAGATCCTCTGTCCCCCTCTCCCTCTGCTCCTCCCCCACTCATGTTCTGTCGCTCATAAGCAAACATTTAAAAAAAAAAAAAAAAAAGGAAGGTCTAGGAGCAGTAACATTTCCGTAGTAATCAGCACATCTAGTTCTTGGTGTTTTTGTTATGTTCTCTACCAAAAGGAACCAGACATCCTTGGAAAAATCGCTGATTCCAGACCTGAGGCAAAGAACGTACAAGATGAACTTGAAATATCTGGTGGCTCCTGAAAATAATGGAAATGCTCTCAAGGAGATAAAATTCAGCCACAAAGGCTCCCCCCTAGCCAGACTGGTAGTAATTTCAACATAAAATAATGACATTAGTAGATATGGCCCATGGAACAAGTTATCAAGCTAGGTTTCCATACTTACACTAATAAATACATGAATAAATTTTAATTATGTAACTCACCCAGAAAAGTTCACTATCATTTCTGAAAAAAAAAAAAAAATGGGTGGCCTGAGTGTTACCATGATTAAACAATGCATAGACCCAGGTCAAAGGGCATCCTACAAAATTATAAGACCTGACCTCTCAAAGCCTGTAAAATATTGAAAACCGCGTGAGACACATGAACTACTCTGGATTGAAAAACTCTAAAAGCATGTGACAACTAAATGTATTTAAAATGTTGGCTTATACTCAGGTAAAACACTGTGGAGGCAGTTGGCAAAATCTAAAGGAGACCTTCGTTCACAGATTGTGAGAATGTGCTATCAATTTCACGGTCTTAATTTGAGTAACTAATGGGGCACGTTAGGTGGTACCCTTGTTCTGAGGCAGTGCACACTGAAATTTTTAGTGGTTACAGTTTCTTCTCAAATGATTCCGAGACCAGTTGCATGTGTGTACTCAAACACCATAAACAGCACGACAGAGCAAGCTGGAGGTAGAACAAGTAGGGTAAAATGCTGAAAAGGGGCAGAATTGGAAGAATTTTCATGAAGGCTCTCTGTGGGTTTTTTATATTGGTCTCTCAACATTATTAAAAGCATTTCAAAATTAAAACACAAAGAAATAAAGCTCATCTATTGTGGGCAACATGATGGTGGGTGTTAAGGGACTAGGCGACTGCCCCAGAAATTGGTTGGCATGGGGACAAGCCTGCATGGGAAGGAAGCTCCTCCCAGGAGGAGATGGGCCAGAGGCAATGGCAAGGGGGCAACCGTTAGAAAGGGGAGGAGGGGAAGGGAACTACCAGAAGAGAAGGGGATCAGACAGAGACCTTCCACGTCTAGATGATGTTGATCAGCAGCAGAACAAGGAGTCTCTGGGTCAGGCAGCTTTGAAAGGTCATTGCACCTTGGAGGTCTTAGAACTATAGTGTCATACGATAAGAGTAAAACCTATCAGATGAGGTTTCATAGGGTATGCAAAGGATGAAGGCCCTCCATTACCAAAAAAAAAAAAAAAAAAAAAAAAAAAAAAAAGCTTATTTAGGCTATTCAAAAAATAACTCCATGTGTCAAAATCTGAGTTTAGAACCCGTAATCTTTTAAGCTCGCTGGTCTCAGCCTGGATGGAGAAATATAAAAAATCTACGGGCCAATATACAGGTTCCATCTTTAGCTCATTTAGACAACTGATATTCCTTTTATTACAAAGTCTGCCTTTAACTGGTTTCCTCAGTTGTTTTATGTTTGATGCAATCATGTTCATGGGCTTAAGTATACCAACTTGCTATTTGTTTTCTAGTAGTTTTTTTTTTTTTTCCCTGCTCTTTTGTGCCATATTTCGAGTTAATCAAATGTTTTTGGTCTTCTTATTTCACACCATCGCGTTTTAAACTAAATTACTTTGTCGTTTTTTAATGTTTTCTCTAAATGTTACAGTACGCTTAGGGCTCACGTTGTCCAAATTCACAGAAATGTTAGAATGTCACAATAGGAGGGGTGCCTGGGTGGCTCAGTCAGTTACGCATTCGACTCTTGATTTAGCTCAGGTCTTGATCTCAAGGTTTGTGAGTTCAAGCCCCACATTGAGCTCCTTGCTGACACTGTGGACCCCACTTGGGATTCTCTCTGCCCCTCCCCCACTCACATTCTCTTTCTCTCTCTCTCTCTCTCAAAATAAGTGACTTTTAAAAAAAGAATTTATAACGTCCCAACAGGAAAATTTCATATGCCACATTTTTGGTGTTATTGTTGCCGTATTTACATTACACGTGCAATAAATGCTACAATATAAGGTTATTATTTTTGCTTTGAAGAAACAATCATCTTAAAAAAAATTTTTAAAAATAATGCTTTTTCCATATCCATATGGATCTACTTTTTCTGGTGACCTTCACTCCTTCCTGTAGATCTTAGTTACTGTTTGGTGTCATTTCCTTTCACATTTCTCTACAATTTTATTTATCCAACAATGTTCCAATTTCTCTCTTTTCTAGTCTAGGGCATTTCCAATGGATAGCGAATTCTAGCTTAACAGGGAATCCTCTCTCCCTGCCTTCAGTACTGGAAGATTTCACTGTCAGGGCCCCTGGATGGTTCAGTTGGTTGAGCGTCTGACTTCAACTCAGGTCATGATCTCATGGTGTGTGAGTTCAAGCCCCACATCAGGGCTCTCTGCTCTCAGTGCAGAACCAGCTTGGGACCCTCTGCCCTCCCTCTCTCTCTGTTCCTCCTCTGCTCACACACACGTGCAGTCTCTTTCTCTCTCTCAAAAATAAACGTTTAAAAAATAATAAAATAAAAGATTTCACTTTCTGACCTCCGTTCTTTTTGGCAAGAAGTCAGCCATCACACATACTGTTATTCCAGTGTATGTAATTTGTTTTCTTGATCAGACGGATTTATTTTTTAGCTTTGGAAATTTCTGGCCAGTATTTGTTCAAATATTCCTTCTGCCCACATTACACATAATTAGGCCACTATATATTGCCCCCCCCCCAAATCAGTGAGTTTCTATCCATTTCTTCTAAATCTTCTGTTTTTAAAAATTGGATAATTTCTACTGACCAATATTCAAGTTCACTTCTTTTTTCTGTAGTCTACAAACAGTTGTTAAGTCTCTACAGTGATTTAGCATTTTAGATACTATTATTTTCAATACCCTATTTTCCATTTGGTTCTTTTGTATATTTTCCTTTTCACTGCTAAGATTCTCCACCCAGTCATACATTATGATCTTTTCCTTTAACATCCTTACCCGCTTATTCTAATATCTGGGACATCTCTGGGTCTCTTTCTCTTAACTGTGTTTTTAAAAGTAGTGTAACATTTTCTTTTATCATGTGTCTCATAATTTTTACTTAGGGCACTGTGGGTGATCATTGTAGGGTCTCAAATATATCGCCTTCCTTTAAAAGATATTGGGTATGTTGGTAGACAGTTATCTCCAATAGTTCTCAGAACAGTATGAAGTCTGGTGTCACCACTCAATGCCCATCTACACGTTAGGCAATGTTCTTAAAGCCTGTGCGTCCTTTGCCTTGCACGTGTGTATCCTAGTCCTTGGACAAAGACACCATGAATCATCTCACAAACTTCTGAGAGCCTTCCTCTATACAGTCACCACTTTCCTAAAACTACTGTAAAATATCCCTCTCAATATTTGCTCTTAGAGCAATGAGCATTTGCTAAAGGTCTGTGAAAATTCCCTCTAGATCAGATGTTATCACAAGAGATTTAAGTTTAAAGACTGGTTCGCTCATTTTATTGCTATATGACTTGGGGCAATTTATTGAATCCCAATGGCCACATCTGAAAAATGACAATAAGACCATTTATATCTTAGATCTCTAAAAGGTATTCTAAAACGCATCAATATTTCTAGGACAGTGCCTGACACAGAATAGTGTTTAATAACTGTATTAGTGGTAACAGCGTTATCATTTTTAAATGGCCAAGTGACCTTAAACATGGTTCTTAGCTACCACCTATAAAAATACAAAATCCAATGTTTTTCTCCATATGGAAATTAAACTTAACTTTGAAATTCCTGATTCTTTTGCACACGGTCACTTATTTTTGATACAAACGAACATAACGCACCCCTACCCACCACCGCGCAGCTTGAACGTGGCCCCGCCGGGACAGGGGTAGGACAGGGAAGCGCTGACATGCATCTCCAACATTCCCAGGCTGCAGCCCGGATTCCAGGCACTGGGATACGGCAGGGCGCGCGCCAACCTCTCAGGTTATGGGGAGGGGGGTTCTCTGCAGAGTCAGGGACTCTGAGGAGCTAGTCCCAGGTTCAGGTGCTCATTTATCTGCCCCAGTCAGCACGTCCCCCTCCACGAGGAAGCGTGAGGAACGATGCAGGGAAGTGTTTTTCTTTTTATGTTCGCACGTAAGGGGTAGCAGTATCGAAATTGACAAGGGGAGGCAACAGTCAGGACCCCAGCTGGTCACCGGCAGCTCCCGGCCACAGGATGGTGGCGAGGGGGACAAAACCCCAACGCTAGTCCTGCCCTTCTCATCCCCTTACCACTCGCAGATCGTGAAGAAAATTTTAAATAAAATTCCTGACTCTCAATGTATCTTGAAATACAGAAATTATCAGTAACTTTCTGAATCAACTCAAACTGCATTCACAGTCTAGACACAGACAAGCTTTGAATCTGGCCATTTCTCTGGTCATGGACATATTTAAAATTGTTTGATATTTAAGCTTAGTTCATACTCTAAATTCATCCGGAAAGCATCAGATAAAAATATGAGTAAGAAGTGAATACATCTGTATAGGACTCACAACATTCAACACGCACAGAAACCAATTTGTAATATTGGTAAACATTTAAAAAGAACTATCAATGGCAAGTTAATATTACCATGACATGCGCTTAAAAATAAGTAGGTCAGGGGCGCCTGGGTGGCGCAGTCGGTTAAGCGTCCGACTTCAGCCAGGTCACGATCTCGCGGTCCATGAGTTCGAGCCCCGTGTCGGGCTCTGGGCTGATGGCTCAGAGCCTGGAGCCTGCTTCCAATTCTGTGTCTCTCTCTCTCTCTGCCCCTCCCCCGTTCATGCTGTGTCTCTCTCTGTCCCAAAAATAAATAAACGTTGAAAAAAAATTAAAAAAAAAAAATAAGTAGGTCAGGGGCACCTGGGTGGCTCAGTTGGTCAGGCGACCGACTTCGGCTCAGGTCATGATCTTGCTACTTATGGGTTTGAGTCTCACCTCAGGCTCTGTGCTGACAGCTCAGAGCCTGGAGCCTGCTTTGGATTCTGTCTCCCTGTCTCTGTTCCTCCCCAGCTCGCACACTGTCTCTCTCTCTTAAAAACAAACATTAAAAAACTTTTATTAAATAAGTAAGCCAAGGGATTCTGGTTTGGTAGCTACAGCTTTTTTTTTTTTTCATGTTTATTTTTTGAGAGAGCAACAGACAGAGTGTGAGCGGGAGAGGGGCAGAGAGAGAGAGGGACAGAATCTGAAGCAGGCTCCAGGCTCTGAGCTGTCAGCACAGAGCCCGATGTGGGGCTCAAACCCACAGACCGTGAGATCATGACCTGGGCCGAAGTCGGATGCTTAACCCACTGAGCTACCCAGACGTTCCTCGTAGCTACAGCATTCTATAAACATCAGTTCTTTTATCAAGTTTAATATTGATTTATAAATCCAAATACATTTGGCTGTGACCTTAGTCTCATTGGTTCATGATATAAACAGGAAATTTAGAATTGATGTTAAAGGAGACATACTTCTTTTTGAGAATGTTCTCATGGAAATGAGAAAAATACCTGAAATTTTCCATATAAATTCTCTTATAACTCGGGTATCTTTTTTTTTTTTTTTTTTTGGTGTAGGATTTACAACGTAGTTTCTAGATAGAGAATTCACCTATTCTCCATTGCCACATTTGCTATCATAACTTATGAGGATTAAGCTAAAATTGTTAAGCTCTTTTGATTAGGATGTATCTATCATGGAAATCTAAATCTGCCAGATCATTACTTCAAACAATTTCACACTCTTTTCCCAACCATACTCATGAATTGAAATATCCTTCAAGTACCACACTATGATTTTCATGGGACACACTTTGAAATCCGTACTAAATTTTAATGAAGGATACAGAGCCAGACAGCAAGAGAAAGTGTATGCCTACATAAATCTTGAATGGAGTTGGGAGGGGGACAGTGGAACAACGACCTGAAGCAGAATTTTACGAATTACTTCTCCTGTAAAACACTGACTTACACTTGCATAGTAATGTGCGGCCTGAAATCATTACTACAGTATTGATTTCTAGTCACTAGAAATGATAGAGTGACATCTCTAAAAAAAAAATAATGAAAATAGTAATTTGTGGACAGTTTTTTATTTAAAAAAATTTTTTTTAACGTTTGTTTATTTTTGAGAGAGACAGAGACAGAATGCAAGTGGGTTAGGGGCAGAGAGAGAGGGAGACACAGAATCCAAAGCAGGCTCCAGGCCCTGAGCGGTCAGTACAGAGCCTGACGTGGGGCTCGAACCCCCGAAACCGTGAGATCATGACCTGAGCCGAAGTCGGACGCTCAACTGACGGAGCCACCCAGGTGCCCTGAGTGGACATTTATTTTAAGGTGCAAAAAATACTGACATTTTTTTTAAGTTTGCACATATGTATTAAAGACATTATTTAAGTTGTTTTTTCACTGGTTATTTTGAGTTTTTAGGAGTTTACAACAGTAAATATGGAGAATAGTGATTTCTTGTTCTCAAAATTCCATAAATCTGAATTAAACATAAAGGAGAGCAAAAAAAAAAAAAAAAAAAAAACAACAACCAGAAAAACAATGGGTCAAAGTCATTTCTTTACCCTCTTAGTGCCTAGCACATTGTTATTATAATTATAGGGACAAGCCAAACTGTTCCCCGAATAGAGAACTGAGGCAGCCTCCACGGTGAATGGATCTTGCCTTGGAAATGAAATCCTTAATCCAGAATTTTACTCTGCCTGAGGACCGTGTTGTATTTTCGCATGACGCACAGTAAGAAACACATGGTCTGTGGCCGGCAGCGAGTTGTCATTGAGTGAATTCTGATTACACAGCTATAGCTGGTACCCTCGTGGACTGAAAAGAAGCACCAGAGCTAGACCTAAATTAATTAGATGTAGACAAGTGCACAATCCGAAAACGCCATCTTCAAGTACAGGTCAAGTGTTTTCATGGTCTCTACCTCGCTACCTTTGTGCATGCCCACGCACCATGATGCTCTGACACCGAAAACTATTACATCCTGACAATAACGGAGTACTGAGCCAGGCATTTCAGTAGCTAATATAACTGAACTTCAGGGACCATATCAAAATAATGGACTTTCATAATTGAAATCAACAGCTGACATTCCAAATGTTTCACAAATTTAACATAGGAAAACTACATGAATCCTAAGAAATAAATATCAATAAATAAAGCTATTCACTACACCGGACTAAAATTAAATCTTGGCCCAACCTTTGCCACTTCCATGATAATAAGTACTGATTAGGGCATTTTTATATCAGATTATTCTAATCATAGAAGAATACCTTTCAAGCAATCAGAGGTCTTCCCAATTGCATCCCTTAAAATATCTACTACAGTTTAAGAAAGAAAATTTAGGGGCGCCTGGGTGGCTCAGTCGGTTGAGCGTCCGACTTCGGCTCAGGTCACGATCTCGTGGTCCGTGAGTTCGAGCCCCGCGTCGGGCTCTGGGCTGATGATGGCCCAGAGCCTGGAGCCTGCTTCCGATTCTGTGTCTCCCTCTCTCTCTGCCCCTCCCCCGTTCATGCTCTGTCTCTCTCTGTCTCAAAAATAAATAAACGTTAAAAAAAAAAATTAAAAAAAAAAAAAAATTTACTGGGGCACCTGGGTGGCTCAGTTGGTTAAGCCTTTGACTTCGCTCAGGTCATGATCTCACGGTTCATGCCCCGCATCAGGCTCCGTGCTGATAGCTCGGAGCCTGGAGCCTGCTTCAGGTTCTGTGTCTCCCTTTCTCTCTCTCTCTCTCTGTGCCCCTCTCCTGATTGTGCATGCTCACTCACTCTCTCTCTCTCTCAGAAATAAAAATAAATAAAAAGAAAGAAAGAAAATTTACTGCTATGCTGTAGAAGCCAAATATACATTTAAACATACTGAAATGTTGGGGCCCGTGGATGGCTCAGTCGGTTGAGTGTCTGACTCTGGACTTCAGCTCAAGTCATGATCCCAGGGTCATGGATCAAGCCTCATGTTCAGGCTCTGTGCTAAGCGTGGAGCCTGCTTCAGATTCTCTCTCTCCCTCTGCCCCTCTCCCCACTCGTGCTCTCTCTCTAAAATAAACAAAAAAAACATACTGAGATTTTTTTCAATTTTTACTTTAAATAAATATAAGTTTATTAGAGGTATTTCATTGCCATTGAGTGATGTCATTTGTCAAAAGCCATACTTTGCTACATATATTAAAATCAATTACCTCCACTATCACTTATTTATCGCTCATTAGCGACACTAAGTTTAAGTAAGAATTTGAGAATTCTTATTCTTTTTAGTGATTCATTG
Organism: Leopardus geoffroyi; assembly: GCF_018350155.1. Lineage (NCBI taxonomy): Eukaryota > Metazoa > Chordata > Mammalia > Carnivora > Felidae > Leopardus > Leopardus geoffroyi. The sequence continues at coordinate 119,269,485 of NC_059343.1, forward strand.
ATAATTCACAAAGGAAATGCAAATTTTATGAGTTAAATGTTAAGCACAAAAAGAATACACTTGTCAAATACACAAAATTAGATATAAGATCCAAAATTGTCAGCAAATGAATTTCAAGAGTCTATTACATTGGCATTTAGGCATGCAGTACACTAAGATTCTGGCTGCTTAAGACAGTAAAATACGATTATTAATCCATCAGGTACCAATTAGGTTTGACAAATGACTATATGAGACAGCCTTTTCTAAAAACTTGGGACCTGGGGCGCCTGGGTGGCTCCGTTGGTTGAGCGTCCGACTTCGGCTCAGGTCATGATCTAGCACTTTGTGGGTTCGAGCCCCCGCGTCAGGCTCTGTGCTGACAGCTCGGAGCCTGGAGCCTGCTTCCGATTCTGTGTTTCCTTCTCCCTCTGCCCCTCCCCCACTTGTGCTCGCTATCAAAAACAAATAAACGTAAAACAATTTTTTTTTAATAAAAAATAAAAAAATAAAAACTTGGGACCAAAGAGACGAATTGTCGAGAAATCGTTGCCTTTCTCATTCCAGAGGTGTTGGGAGAATAAAAGACCCAAAAAGGCACTTTCAGATTTTCAATGTGAGGAAATATTACAAAAAATCAAAAAATATATATATGAAACTGGGTTACATTTCCAAAGGCTCATTGGTACAACCAAGGCATGCATTTTATTATTCTCTGTCATAGGGTAGCATAACCCATTTGTCCTACAAAGGGTCTGGTATAATAAAAAGTGCCTGAAATTTGAGATCAAATACAGTTGACTCCTGAACAATGTGTAGGCTAGAGAGACTGGACCCCCACACAATCTAAACTCTGTGCATAACTTTTGATTTCCCAAAAACATAACCACCAATAGCCTACTGTTGCCCTCAAACCATACCAATAGCACAAACAGTAGATTAACATACATTTTGCATGTTATAGGCATTGTATATCATATTCTTAGAATAATGGAAGCTAGAAAAGATTAAGAAAATCATAAAAGCCATTTATGATACTGTTCTGTTTTTATGAAAGAATCTTTCAATAAGTGGACCCACACAGTTCAAATCCATATCATTCAAGTGTCAACACTATATGTAAGTTCTGCCTACAGGTTTATAACTTACTAAATGTAAAACATAGACATCTTACCATTGCTGAACTTCATGCCATGTAAAATGAAAAGATCTTATTAATATGGGTATAGAAGATAAGGCATGAAAATAATCTAGCACAGTATTTAGCACCCATAGTTGGAATATAACATACAGTTATTCCCTTTATCCCTTTCTGCTTTTTATATGTATGGACAAGTGCTCAATGGATCATGCAACAGATCTTGAGAAGAATCTTAAACCCTGCAAAAATTTAATTATGTTCCGCGAGATGTGTGGTGGTTCAATATTCGCAGATCAATGTGATACATCATATTAACAAGAGGAAAGATTAAAACCATGAGATCATCTCTATAGATGCAGAAAAAGCAATCCACAAAATATCTGTTCATGATCAAAATTCTCAAGAAAGTAGGTTTAGAGGGAACATATCTCAAGACAATAAAGGCCATACATGAAAAACCCCCAACTATCCTCATACTCAACAGTGAAAAACAGATTTTCCTCTCAGATCAGGAATAAGACAAAAGATGTCCACTTGCAAAACTCTTATTCCACGTAGTACTGGAAGTCCTAGCTGCATCAATCAGACAAGAAAAAGAAAAGACCTCCAAATTTGTAAGGAGGAATGAAAACTATCACTGTTTGTAGATGGCATGATACTATACACAGAAAACCTCAAAGACTCCACCCAAAAACTATTGGGACTGATGAATGAGTTCAGTAAAGCTGTAGTATACAAAATTAATATACAGAAATCTGTTGCATTCTCATACACTAATAAGAAAGCAGCAGAAAGAGAAATTAAGAAAACAATCCCACTTACAACTGCACCAAAAAGAATCTGAGTAAACTTAACCAAGGAGGTCAAAGACTTGTACTCTGAAAACTAGAAGACACTGATGAAAAAAACTGAAGATGACATACACAAATGGAAAAATATACCTTGCTCATGGATGGGAAGAATTAATATCATTAAGATATCCATCCTACTCAAAGCAATCTACAGGTTCAACGAAAGCCCTATCAAAGTACCAATAGCATTTTCCACGGAAGTAGAACAAATAATCCTAAAATTTGTATGGAACCACAAAGGACCTCAAATAGCCAAAGCAATCCTGAAACAGAACAAAACTGGAGGTATCACAATTCCAGATTTCAAACTACACTGGAAAGCAGTAGTAATCCAAACAGTATAGTACTGGCACAAAGATACACACATAGATCAATGGAAGAAAATAGAGAGTCCAGTAACAAACCCACACGTACATGGTTATTTAATCCACACCAAAGGAAGCAAAAAATATATACACAATGGGGAAAAGGTGGTCTTTCCAATAAATGGCGTTGGCAAAACTAGATGGCTAACGTGCATAAGAATCAAAATTTCTTACATCACATACAAAATATGAATAAGGCCACTTTCCTACATCATAGACAAAAATAAACTGAAAATGGATGAAAGACCTAAATGTGAGACCTGAAACCATAAAACTCGTAACAGAAAACATAGGAAGTAATCTCCCGGACAATGGTCTCTGTGGGCACTGGGTAGAAAATAACCTATGTGAACTACACCACAGTGAAAATCTTCTGCACGGGAAAGGAAACCATCAGAAAACAAAAAGGCAACCAAATGAATGGAAGATGGTATTTGCAAGTAGCATATGTGGTAAGAGATTAATCTGCAAAATGTATAAAGAACCCCTATAACTCAACACCAAAAACAAACAATCTGATCTTTACAAAGGGGCAGAGCTCCTCTTCCTTTTATCCACCATCGTGGTGTGTGCGATGGACCGTCCCTCACCATGTCCTCTCAAGACTTCCAGGATCAAGTAGTTCCCAGCCAAGAAACAGAAGCAGAATTGTCCCATCCCCCAGTGGATCTGGACGAAAATGGAATAAAATCAGGTGCAACTCTAAGAGGAGACCTGGGACAAGAACCAAGCTGGGTCTATAAGGAGCCACATGAGACGGTACACAAATTTATGCTGCATGAAGGTCACTTGGTTGGATCACCTCACTCTGTAAACATCACTATTACCTGACAACAGGCACGTTTTATTTTTGTTTGAAAATACATGAATAAAATAAATAAATAAAATGGGCAAAGGACCTAAACAGACATTTTTCCAAAGACATAAAGAGGGCCAACAGACACACAAAGAGGTGCTCAACATCACTCATCATCAGGGAAACACAAATCAAATTCACAGTAAGATATCACCTTATACCCGTCAGAATAGTTTGTATCAAAAATAAATAGGAGGGCACTTGTTAGGATGAGCACTGGGTGTTATGTGTAAGTGATGAATCAGTGGGTTCTACTTCTGAAATCAATACTACACTGTTAACTAACTTGAATTTAAAAAATTAAGGGTCTTTTTCCAAAAAAAAAAAAAGAAGAAAGAAGTGTTGGGGCACCTGGGTGGCTCAGTTGAGTGACTCCTGATTTTGTCTCAGGTCATGATCCCAGGGTCATGGGATCGAGCCCCATGTTGGGCTCTGCACTAAGCTTAGAATTCTCTCCCTCTTCCCCGAACCCCATTCTCTAAAATAAATAAAAATTAAAAAGAAATAACAAGTGTTGGTGAGGATGTGGAGAAAAGAACCCTCCTGCACTTCTGGCGGGAATGTAAATTGGTGCAGCCACTGTGGAAAACAGCAGGAAAGTCTCCCAAAAAATTAAAAATAGAAATGCGATATGATCTTGTAATTCCACTACTGGGTGTTTACAAAAAAAAAAAAAAAAAAAAAAAAACCCAAACACAATTCAAAAAGATTTCAAAACACAATTCAAAAACAATTCAAAAAAATGTATGTACCACTATGTTTACTGCAGCATGATTTACAGTAACGGAGAAACGGAAGCAACCCAAGTGTCAGTCAACAGATGAATGCCCACACACATGCTGGAATATTGCTCAGCTATTAAAAAACAATGAGATCTTGCCATTTCCAGCAACGTGAATGGACCAAGGAGGTATTAAGTGAAATTAGTCAAAGACAAATACCATGTGATTTCGCTTATATATGAAATCTGGGGGGGGGGGGGTACTTAAAACACCAACTCTTAAATACAGAGAACTAATTGTTGCCAGAGTAGAGATGGGGAGGGACTAAGGGGCAATAAAGATAAAGGGGATTAAGAGGTATACATTTCCGGCTATTAAATAAGTAAGTCGTGGAGATGAAAAGTAGAGCATAAGGAATACAGTCAATAATATTGTAATAATGTTGTATTGGAACAGATGGGGACTACATTTATCATGGTGAGAACTGATTAATGCATAGAATTTGGAATCAATATATTTTACATCTAAAACATAAGACTGTATGTCAATTATTCTTCAATAATATAAATAATAAATTACATAAATAAATATCTGCTTCCAAATGTGTAGCCTTCCCGGAAAACACACTAAGCTTTGTCTTTATGCGTTTTCATGGTCTATCATGATTCTTGCTCTTGTAGGCATCTTTCTATCTGCAGTCTCAATATTCTCCTGGGGGCATCATTGCAGCCATGCTTTCCATGCTAGACTATCCATCCTTTCTCCCAGCGTGTCGTATACTTCAAATGTAAAAATGAACACAGAAAACTTTTTGAAAATCTCAAGTACATCACAATACCTCTATCTTGAGAAGACACTGCTTCTCAATTGTGAATTTGATTTCAAAGTGAAAACAGTATGATCACTGATCATTTGTTCATGTGTGCAACGTGGAGAAAATCTTATTGCCTAATTTCTGCAATGAACAGAATTACACAGACACAGATTTTTGGTCTAATAAGCTAATAAGAAATAATTTGTATTCTAGTAATTAGTATTGCTTTGAGACCACACAATGACTTTGTCTTTTTCATTTTGAGAAAATCACTTTTATGCATAATTTTTGTATGCTTTCAAATTAAAGTAAACCCATTCAAACTTCAATGTTACTAATCTTATTTTTTCCCTAACCCAAATGTACTTCAAACGGTAACAGGCAATAATGAAAGTACAATGATACGTGTAAGAGAATCCAGAGATATACTTTATGAAGGACTCATTGGTAATTAAATGTTTTATCTTATTCTTAAAAAGAGTCACAGTAATGAAAGGCTTATTACGGTTGATTACTACTACTGCTAATGAATGATTAAAACAATTACACCTTACATTTAAATATCACTTAATAATATACAAGACTTTTGTACATATTGTTGCTGTTTTGTCAGAGCAGTACGAGTAAATGTGAAATTTGAAATACTATCCATATTAAGTTACATGAGCACACACTTTAAGACAGCTCGCTATTGTTTTCAAAATAACATGCAAATGTATGGTCATTGCATAAAAGACCAGGGTTCCACAATGGAACATGCACTTTCTGGCTTCGTACCCTTATCCGTACTATTTCGTCTACTTGAAACCGTTGCCTACGCTTGTTTAAACCAGCCCAAAGAGCATCAAGGCACGCTGCCATGGTAGGCATCCTTCCTCAGACATCAGTTCCGCAAGAGCATTCAAGTGCCTGCTTCTAACTTTTCAGAGTGCTTTGTTGCGGTTCTCACGGCACCTTATCAAGATAGAATACGTGTCTCTTGCCAGTATTGTGGCGGTATCTCTTTTCAAAAGTATCTCTGTTCCCTACTTCATCCTCATACTGCAGGAACCAGAGCAATGTTTGAAAACCCAGATATGATCATGTTACTTCCTACTGAAAACCTGATGATCACACATCTTTGAACTCTCTCCTCACTCTCTGTACTTCAGCCCCATTTGCCCTTTCCATTCCTCATAATCAGTCAATTCTTAACCACCTCAAGGACTTGAGGCATACGAAGCCTACCAAAAAAAGGGAAAAAAACAAAATGGAAGGAAACGGAGTATCTAATATCTTTAGAACCGTTGTATCAACATGGGACTTACTGGAGCCATTTTTTCTCGTCACCCGAATGCACTTAATCAAAAGTGACGTGGCGATCTCTCACGACAGAGTCCGTTAACTGACATTTAATGGAAACTATATTCAATGAACATTTTCTTTTTTCAATCAAACCCAAGCTCTGACCGCTGCACTAAATTAGAGGGCCAGAGCCCAAATGGTGGGGGTGGGAAGCACACAGAGGGAGTCAACAAGGAAGAAGAGTGTAGATGTACCAGGGGATCTGCCAGGTTATCCATGCAGGGATTCAGTATCTCAGACACAGGTGAACGAGGTAGTAATCCACTGTTTTGAACTAACCGTCAAGGTAACAACAGGATATCTGGATGAGATGGTAAATGTGTGTGATTACCACTGCTCCTACTCCTCCCTCCAGGGCCACAAAAAGTTGTTACTAATGGGTATCGTGTTGAGAGGAGCTCAGACTTGGTCTCGAGAGTTCGTCACAAACCACTACCCGAGATGATCGTATTACCAATCGAGCATCATTGCATTCAAGATTAAACCTGTTGACATCCTGTTTACAAATATAGGAACTGAATTAACTGACATGGATCAAATAACCAAGTTTCACGAAAAGAACATTTAATTTCAGAGACCAAGAATGAGGCAAGGACGGATACCTTCTTCCTGTTTCCTCTTGTTTGCCCTACTGCTGTTGACTTTAATGTCCCCGCCATCCTTTCTAATTGTGACATATAAATTCCTCTCTCTATACTGACTGACCCACTTGGGGTTTCGTTCACAAATACTGTATTCTCAGGGCCAGGCTGCAATCCGATCCCACAATCCAGGCAGTGGCCGTGTTTATCTATATGCCTAACTGATGCCTCATTTGAACATAATATTTTCATAAAGTACACTTTTCACTTTGAACTAGAGGCTTTAAAAATCAGTGTTTTGACACTGGCATAGCGTGTTGGGAATTGATGCTTCATCCTAGAATAAAAGAACAGTCAAATACATCTAAAAATTTCTATAAACAGCTAGTGTATGGAATTGGAAATCATTTCACACAAAATCAGGACATCTTGGTAAAATAAAAAAGTATATACACCTGTGATATGCAACATTCAACAACACATACCAGGATCTCCACCTCTGGGTGTTATCCCCATGACTGCATTACATTACACAGCAACGGTAAAGGGATTTTCAGATATCATTAAAGACCCAAATCAATGGACTAAGCTAAAAAGGAGATGATCCTGGGACTCCCTGGGAAAATGGCAAGGTAGGAGTACCCTGAGCTCACACCGTCCCACTGACACACCCAGATGACACTCACGTCTGTATAAATAGCCCGGAAAATGACCTGAAGACTGGCAGAACAGACTGCCCACATCTCAATGTAGACAAGAGGCCGTATTGAAGAGGGTAGGTCTAAGAGGGTAGGAGGGGCAGAGACAAATCCCCAGAACATCTGGCACTGAAAATCAGAGATGCCAAATTTCCCAAGTCCTTACAGTCAGTAGGGCTTCAACACCTGGAACTTTCAAACTCAGTGGGCTCGGCTCTGGGAGAGCCAGAAAGGCAAAAACCAGTCCCCATCCTTCCAGAGATAGCACAAAAATAGTCCCATGGAGTTACAGCAGAGAAGCACCAGTTTCAAAACCTCCTGGGGGATAGTGGGGAGAGATTTGTTTATTAATCTCAGAGCATGCGCTAGAGGGGCAGGGATCATCAGGAGACTTTTCTAGGAACAAAAGAGCTGACCGATGTCATTTCCGTCCCCTGGCCCCCAGCAGAGACACACTGAACACCTACAAAAACTAGCTCAGAACCACCTAGCGGGTTAACGTCATGCCCCAACCGCATTTTCCTATGGACGCAGCCCTTCCAGACAGGCCTCTGGTCGACGTCTGCTGTCACAGAAGACCCGCACGAATCGTGCTACCACCACACTCCCTGCCTGGGCACACCCGTGTGCAGATCAGGCCCTCCACGCAGGCCCGCCTCATCCAAGAGGGCTGCGAGTCCCAACCAACGTACACCTTGCTGGCCACACACACACCCTGCCGCCACATTCTCCTGTGGACCTGCCCCAGAACTATGTGCCTTTAGCCAGAGCCAATCCAAAGCAGTGCCATAGGCCCGACAGTGTTTAAGCAGCCTTCACAGGGGCCGGCACCGCTCCAAAGTGACTCCTGCCCCTGAGAAAAGGGAAGAAAACCACAAACATGAGCCCAGGTGAAGCCCCAGGAAGGGCCTGGGGCGGGTCTGGATGCAGGCCCCACCCACCAACAAAAGCTTTCCAGAGGACAGCAGGAAAGCACCAAGCAGACAGGATCAACTACATCTATGGCAAATGCTTGGTCTGACTCGAGCCCGATGTGGCACCAGAGTGCCTCGCTAATAACACAGGCACCAAACCACACCCACAAAAAGCAAAGACAGTCGTTGCAGAAGACTGGGATACAGGGAAAAGTGGCTCAGACACAGGGACTTAGACAGAATGAATATGGGACAGAGGAATATGCCCTAAATGAAAGAAGAGGACAAAGATCACAGCAAGAAACCTAAATGAAATGTAGATAAGTAATACACCTCAAAGAGAATTTATTTTTTTTTTAACGTTTATTTCTTTTTGAGACAGAGACAGAGCATGAACGGGGGAGGGTGAGAGAGAAAGGGAGACACAGAATCCGAAACAGGCTCCAGGTTCTGAGCTGTCAGCACAGACAGAGCCCGATGCAGGGCTCGAACTCACGGACTGCGAGATCATGACCTGAGCCGAAGTCGGCCGCTTAACCGACTGAGCCACCCAGGCGCCCCCACCTCAAAGAGAATTTAAAGGAATGGTCATAAGGATACTCACTGGACTTAAGAGTGGGATACACTTCACAAAGAAAGTAAACATCAGAAAGAACCAATCAGAGATGAAGAACTCAGTAACTGAAATTAAACATGCATTAGATGGAATCAATAGGAGACAAGAGGGAACACAAGAAACGGAACAGCAAATCGGAGGACAGAGTAATGGAAAGCAATCAAGCTTAACGGCAGAGAGAAAAACAATAAAAACTAAAAACAGACATAGAGAACTCACTGACACCATCAAGCACAATGTGTCAGAAGGAGAAGAGAGAAAAGGGGTCACAGGATATGTTTGAAAAAACAACAGCTGGAAACTGTTGCAAATCTGGGGAAAGGAACAGAAATCCGGATCAAAGAGACACAGAGAACACCCTCCCCCCCAAAAAAAACAACCCAGTCAGATCCATACCAAGACAAACAGTAATTAAAATGGCAACAAGAAGTGATGAGAGAATTTTAAAAGCACCAACAGAAAAGAAAAACAGTTACCTACAAGGGAAATCCCAGAAGGCTATAAGCTGATTTTTCAACAGAAATTCTACAGGTCAGAAGGGAGTGGCAGGATGTATTCAAAGTGCTGAAGGGAAAAACATCTGCAGCCAAGAATACTCTAGGCAGCAAGACTATTATTCAGAATAGAAGGAGGAAGAAAGAGTTCCTCGGGCAAATAAAAGTTAAAGGAGTTCATGACCACTAAACCAGCCCTACAAAAAATGCCATTTCCACTCTTTGAGTGGAACCGAAAGACCATTAAGTAAGAGTAAGACAATTAGGGAACACAAAAAGAATAAGATTAAGTACATCTATACACATCAGTCAAGGGATTTAGAAAATAAAAGGATGTAAAGTATGACAACCATATACCTAAACCGTGGAAAGAAGAGAAGTAAAGGTGTGTTCAAACTTAAGTGACCATGAAGTTAATATAAAGCCATGTGCAGAAGATGTTATGTACAAACTGAATGGTAACCATGTATCCAAAACCAGTTACCGATATGCAAAAAAATAAAGAGAAAGGAATCCAAGTATATCACTAAACAAAGCCAAAAAACCCTGAGAGAACAGATCAAGAGAAGAAAGGAACAGAAAAGAACTATAAAAGCAACTGTAAAACAAGTAACAAAATGGGCATAAGTACATACCTATAAATAATTACTTTAAATGTAAATGGACTGAATGCTCTAATCAAAAGACAGTAACAGAGTGGATAAAAAAGCAAGACCCATCTATAGGCTGCCTACAAGAGACTCATTTTACACAAAAAATACACATTTGGATTGAAAGTAAAGGGATGGAAAAGCATTTGCCATGCAAATGGGAGTTAAAAAGAAAGCTGGAGTAGCAATACTTACATGACACAAAATACACTTTAAAATAAAGACTGTAACAACAAACAAGAAGGACACTATAAAGTCATAAAGTCAACAGTCAAAAAGAATGATGGAACAACTGTGCACCCTACATGGAAGCACCCAAACACATAAAGCAGCTAAGAGCTAATACTGAACATAAAAGTAGTACCAGATAGTAATACAATACTAGTAGGGGGCTTTAAAATCCCACTTGCACGGAGTGCCTGGTATTCAATCAGTTAAGCCTCCAGTTCTTGATTTTGGATCCCAGTTCATGAGCCCCGCAGTAGGCTCTGTGCCGACAGCATGGAGCCTGCTTGGAATTCTCGACTCTCTCTCCGCCCCCTCCCCCACTCGTGCAATCTCACTCAAAATAAACATTTAAAAATAAAAAATAAAACAAAATGCCACTCACATCAATGAACAGATCATCCAACTAGAAAACCAACAAGAAAACAGTGGCTTTGAATGACACATTGGAACAAATGGATCTAAGAGATATATTCAGAACATTCCAGCCCCAAAAAACAAAGTATGCGTTCTTCTCAAATGTATATGGAACATGGTCCAGAACAGATCAAATATTTGCCCACCAAAAAAAAAAATCTCAACAAATTCAAAAAGATTGAAGTCCTACTATACATCCTTTCCAACCACAGCACTGAAATTAGAAATCAACCACAAGAAAAAAAATCTATAAAGAACATTTATACATGGAGGTTAAATAACGTGCTCCTGAACAATGAGTAGGTCAACCAATAAATCAAAGAGGACACAGAAAAATACAGAGCCAAATGAAAATTAAAACACAAAATCTTTGGGATTCGGCAAAAGCTGTTCTAAGAGGAAAGTTAAAAGCGATATAGCTCTATACCAAGAAGAAAAATCTCAAATAAACCACCTAACCTTATACCCAAAAAAAGCTTTAGAAAAAGAAAAAACAAAACCAAAAATGAGTAAAAGGAAAGAAATGATAAAGATTACAGCAAAAATAAAACCGAAATTTCAAAAACAACAGGTCACATCAGTGAAACCAGGAACTGGTTCTTTGAAAAGATCAACAAAATTGATAAACCTTTAGCCAGACTCATCAAAAAGAAGAGGAAGGACTCAAACAACATTGGAAGTGAAAGAGGATAAATAACACCTGAAACCACAGAAACACAAAAGATTATAAGGGATATTAGGAAAAACTATATGCCAGCAAATTAGATAACCTAGAAGAAATGAATCAATTCCTAGAAACATTTAACCAACTAAAACTTAAGCAGGAAAAATAGAAAATTTGAACTGATTACCAATAATGATTGAATCAGCAATCAAAAAAAACTCCCAACAAAGATAAGTCCAGGACCAGACAGCTTCCTGGGGGGAGTTCTACCGAACATCTATGAGTTAATACTTATTCTTCTCAAACTGCTCTAAAAAATAGAAAAGAAAGCTTTCAAACTTGTATTATGAGGCCAGCATTACCCTGATATCAAAACCAGATAAAAACACACCAAAAAACAAAACAAAAACAGAGGCCAATATCTGATAAACATAGATGCAAAATTAATCAACAAAGTATTAGAAAACCAAATCCAAAAACACATTTTAAAAAAATCATTCACCACAGGGGCACCTGGGTGGCTCAGTCCATTAGGCGCTCAACTTCGGTTTAGGTCATGATCTCACAGTTTGGGAGTCCGACCCCCACATCGGGCTCTGTGCTGACAGCTCAGAGCCTGGAGCCTGCTTCGCATTCTGTGTCTCATTTGCTCTCTGCCCCTCTCCCACTTGTGCTCTGTCTCTGTCTCTCAAAAATAAATGTAAATATATATATATGTATACATATATATGTATGTATGTATATATATGTGTACATATTTATATATTTTATATATATATACATATATATGTGTGTGTGTGTGTGTGTATATATATATATATATAAAGTCATTCACCACAATCAAGTGAGATTTACCCCTGTGATGCAAGGGTGGCTTGATATTTCCAAATCAATCAACACGATACCTCATATCAATAAAAAGTAAAAACCATATGATCATTTCAATAGATGCAGAAAAAGCATGTGACAAAGTAGACATCCACTCATGATAAAAAAAAAAAAAAAAACCTCAAAAAACAGGTTTACAGGGCACATACCTCAAGATAATAAAGATCTTTGATGAGTAAAAGCCCACAACTAGCATTATACCGAATGGGGAAAAACTGAGAGCTTCCCTTTAAGGGCAGCAATGAGACCAGGATGTCCACTCTCACCCACTTTTATTCAACACGGTACTAGAAGTTCTGGCCACAGCAATCAGACAACACAAAGAAATAAAAGGCCTCCAAATTGGTAAGGAAGAAGTAAACCTGAAGGGGCATCAAAGAATCTACCCCTGAAATCATCGCTGCACTCTATGCTAACTAACTTGGATGTCCGTTTTAAATAAAGAAATAAATAAATAAAAATTTCAAAAATGTTCAATAAAATTATAAACTCCTAAAAAAAAAAAAAAAAGTAAAACTGTCACTATTTGCAGATGTCATGATACTCTACATACAAAACTCTCAAGACTCCACCAAAAAACTACCAGAACTGATAAATAAATTCAGTAAGGCTGCAGGGTACAAAATCAATATACACAAATCTGTTGCATTTCTATACACTAAAAATTAAGTGGCAGAAAGAGAAATTAATAAAATAATCCCATCTCGCCCACTTATCATCGCGCCAAAAATAAAATAACCAAGGTGAAAGACCTGTACTCTGAAAACTATAAAACACCGATGGAAGAAACTGGAGGTAACACAAACAAATGGAATGATATTCCATGCTCATGAACTGGAAGAATGTTGCTAAAATGTCAATACTATCCAAAGCCAACTCCACATTTAATGCCATCTCTATTAAAATACCAACAGCATTTGTCACAGAACTAGAACAAACAATCCTATGATTTGAATGTAACCACCAAAAGACCCCCAGACAGTCAGAGTGATATACTACAAACTTTTAGCAGTCAAAACAGTATAATACTGACACATAAACAGACACACAGATCAAAGGAATGGAGGGCCCACAAGTAAACCCATGGTTATATGGTCAATTCATCTTCAACAAAAGAGGCAAGAATATGCAATAGTGGGCGCCTGGGTGGCTCAGTTGGTTAAGCGCCCAACTCTTTTTTTTTTTTTTTTTCTAGTGTTTATTTTTAAGAGAGAAATACACAGAGTGCAAGCAGGGGAGGGGCAGAAAGAGAGGGAGTCAGAGAATTCAAAGCAGGCTCTAGGCTCCGAGCTGTCAGCACACAGCCTGATGCGGGGCTTGAACTCATGAACCACGAGATCATGACCTCAGCCAAAGTCGGACGCTTAACCGGCTAAGCCACTCAGGTGCCCCAAGCGCCCAACTCCTGATCTCGGATCAGGTCATGACCTCCCAAGTTTGGCTCCTGGGATCGATCCCTGCATCGGGCCCTGTGCTGACAGTACAGAGCCTACTTGGGATTCTCTCTCTCCCCCTCTCTCTCTGCCCCTCCCCTTGCACACACATTCTCTCTAAATAAACATTTAAAAAGTACGCACCGGGAAAAAGTCTCTTCAACACGTGGTGTTAGAAAACCTGGACAGCTACATGCAAAAGAATGAAAGTAAACCACTTTCTTATACCATACACAAAAATAAACTCAAAATGGATTAAAAACCTAAACGTGAGACCTGAAATCATAAGAATCCTAGAAGAGAACATAGGCAGGAAGTTCTCTGACACTGGCCACTGCAGTATTCTTCTAGATAGGTCTCCTGAGGCAAGGGAAATAAAAGCAAGAGGAAAGGGAAATAAAAGCAAAAACAAACTACTGGGACAAATCAAAATAAAAAGCTTCTACAGAGAAAAGGAAACAATCTGGGTGACTCGGTCAGTTAAGCATCCAACTTCAACTCTGGTCATGATCTCACGGTTTGTGAATTTGAGCCCTGCATCGGGCTCTCTGCTGTCAGTGTGGAGCCTGCTTTGGATCCTCTGTCGCCCTCTCTCCCGACCCCTCTCCTGCTAGTGCTCTCTCTCTCAAAAATACACATTAAAAAAATTGTGAAAAAAAAAAAAAGAAGGAAAGAAAAGGAAACAATCAACAAAGCTAAAAGGCAACCTACTGAATGGGAGAAGATATTTCATAAAGAGATATCTTGATAGAGGGTTAGTATCCAAAATATAAAGAACTTCTACAACTCAACACCAAAAAAAAAGACCCCACAAATAATTCAATTAAAAAAATAGAAGACACGGACATTTCTCCAAAGAAAACCTACAGATGGCCAATAGACACATGAAAAGATGCTCAACACAACTCATTACCAGGGAAATGCAAATCAAAACCACAATATCATCTCACACCTGTCAGTATGGCTACAGTCAAAAACAAAAGAAAGGCACCTGGGTGGCTCAGTAGGTTGAGTGCCAGACTCTTAATTTCAGCTCAGATCATGATCCCAGGGTCGTGGATTTGAGACCCATGTCAGCATGGAGCCTGCCTAAAGATTCTATCTCTCCCTATACCCCTTTCCCTAGCTTGCAAGCTCTCTCTCTCATGAAAACACCACATAAGAAACAAGTTGTTGGCCAGGATATGGAGAAAAAGGAACCCTCTTGCACTCTTGGTGGGAATGCCAACTGGTGCAGCCACTGTGGAAAACAGGAAAGAGGTTCCCCCCAAAATTAAAAAGAGAACTACCATCTGATGCAGTAATTCCGCTACCGGGTATTTACCCAAAGAAGACAAAAACACTTATTCAAAAAGAGATATGCACCTCTATGTACATTGCATTGTTATTTACAATAGCTGAATTATGGAAACAGCCCAAGTGTCCATTAACAGATGAATGGATAAACAAGATGTTGTGTGTGTTTGTGTTTGTGTGTGTGTGTGTATGTATATATACACACAATGGAAGATTACAGAACCATAAAAAAGAATGAAATCTTGCAATTTGCAACAACATGGATGGATCTGGAGAGTATAATACTAAGTGAAACACATCAGAGAAAGACAAATACCATATGATTTTACTCACATGTGGAATTTAAGAGACAAAACGAACGAACAAAGAAAAAAACAGACAAAACAAAAACTACAGAGAACAAACATGGTTGTCAGAGGGGTGGTACATGGGGAGGTGGGTGAAAGAGTTTAAGGGGATTAAGAGTACACTCAACATCACGAGCACTAAGTCATGTAAAGAAGCGTTTAATCGGGGCGCCTGGGTGGCGCAGTCGGTTAAGCGTCCGACTTCAGCCAGGTCACGATCTCGCCGTCCGTGAGTTCGAGCCCCGCGTCAGGCTCTGGGCTGATGGCTCGGAGCCTGGAGCCTGTTTCCGATTCTGTGTCTCCCTCTCTCTCTGCCCCTCCCCCGTTCATGCTCTGTCTCTCTCTGTCCCAAAAATAAATAAACGTTGAAAAAAAAATTAAAAAAAAAAGAAGCGTTTAATCACTATGTCGTACACCTGAAACTAATGCTGTATGTTAACCATACTGGAATTAAATTTTTTTAAAAACTGAAAGCAAAAGAGGATATAGTCCTAAATGGGCCTGATTTAACAGTTGGAAGCCCTTTGAAAAGGGTCTAGGCTTTCCCTTATGTCACAGATGCTCTTCTGCTGACTTCCAGCACCATACCGCCATGAGTTTTACAGCAGCAAGAAAGTGCATTGTGCCCACAACCACATGAGCATGGGGGAGAGAACCCAGAACCTTATCTGAGACCCCCAGCCCTAGCCAAGACCTTCACTGCAAACCCTTAGCAGGGGACCTAGGCAAATTGTTCCAGACTCCTGATCCACAACGCTTTGAAATA
The DNA here is from genome assembly GCF_018350155.1 of Leopardus geoffroyi. Lineage (NCBI taxonomy): Eukaryota > Metazoa > Chordata > Mammalia > Carnivora > Felidae > Leopardus > Leopardus geoffroyi. The sequence continues at coordinate 119,285,546 of NC_059343.1, forward strand.
ATAAAGGAGTATTGTACTAAGCATAATGTTTGTTGTAACTCATAAAGCTGAGCATAATATACCTAAAAAAAAGTGTTCTTTTCCCAAAATTTTATCTATGTGTGTTTAAAAAAAACATCTAGTGCTATGTGTAGTGAGCTGAACAGTGCCCCCCCCCAAATAAGTCCATATTCTATCCCCAGAAAGTATAGTTTGACCTTATTTGGAAAAGGGGTATTTATAGATATAATTAAGGATCTTGAGATGACATCATCCTAGATGTAGGATCAGCCCTCAATCCAATGACTGGTATCCTTACAGGAGGCAGGAAAGGGCACTTTGAGACAGAATGACACAAGGAGGTGAAGGCCACGTGAACACCTAGAGCCAGCAGAAGCTGGAAGAGGAAGGAAACCTGTTCTCCTAGGGGCTCCGGAGAGTGTGTGGTACTGCTTACACCTGGACTTTGGACTTCTCACCTCTGTAACTGTCAGATACGAAGTTTCTTTTACGTTCATCTACTAAGTTTATAGTAATTTGTTACGGAAGCCCTAGAAAACTAGTATGTGTGTAGCTACATGAGAGGTGGGTGGAAAGGGAAGTTGAATGCAGAGTCTACCCTCTAGGAATTCCTAATCTAGTACTACATCTATGACAGACACCAAAATGGCATGTGCCCAAAGAGAGATAGGGAGAAAACGGTTCTGGTGTGAAAAGAGGGAAGATCTCCTTCCACCCAGGACCAACAGAAGGTCTCCTGGAAAAAAATAATGGTTAATGGAGGTCAATATTTGGGCATGAAGATGTTGTGAGAAGCACTTTCCAGATAGGACAACAGGGAGACAGAAAAGTAATAAGCACCTGTGAAATCTCCTCTTTTTTGTTAGAGCAACCTACCACCAGACATCCATTAGACATTAGTTGCACCTAGCATGCCCACAAAGTTTCAATATCATGTTCTCATCTGAAAGTTCAAATGTTCAGGGTGCCTGGGTGGCTCAGTCAGTTGAGCGTCCGACTTCGGCTCAGGTCACGATCTTGCCATCTGTGAGTTCGAGCCCCGCGTCGGGCTCTGTGCTGACAGCTCAGAGCCTGGAGCCTGTTTCAGATTCTGTGTCTCCCTCTCTCTCTGCCCCTCCCCCGCTCATGCTCTGTCTCTCTCTCTCTCTCTCTCTCTCTCTCAAAAATAAACATTAAAAAAAATTTGAAAGTTCAAACGTTCTACGTAAATTCAAACAATTCTAACAAAATCTAACTCTACAATTTCATATGAATCTAAGAAAGCAAATTCTTCTCTTCTTCCAACTATTAGTCACTATCGAGTGCCATTAGGCAATACCAAACACACATATAAACTTGAAACTCTATAGCAATAAGAATATAGTAAATAAGATGAATGTACTTGCCTGATGTTGTGTATATACACGTACGTAACGATACCAGTCCAACACTTACTGACCTTTGTACGTTCAATCTTTATATTTACTTAATTCAAAATTTTGCATTTAAAATCATGCCACATCATATCACCTGATAAGTTAGAATCAAAAAGTAATTTATGGGTTCATTTTTATTATTACAGCCACCCACCACTTAAAATTAATAAACCAATCTTCCCATGAAAATTGAATTCTAAAAATTATTATTGCTGTGGTAACAAATAGGAAAGAGAAAGCATATTGCCTGGAGCTTTGTAAAACACAGGTGTCAAAATTAAAACAGAACTAGTCAGAAGATCTAATATAATCATTGGTTCCATCCATGCACAAAAAAAAAAACCATTTTATGATAGTATACTTTATGAAGATGAGACTTACATTAGACCAAAATTTTCCACATATTAATCCAGTAGTGATTTCAATTGGTAAAGAAAAACATAAAGGATGGAACAAGCACCACACACAACATGCACAAACAGGTGATTCTAAAAACACTTTGAGTCAAGCTGCTAAACTACTTATCTTCACTTTCTTCATCAGTAAAATGATGATTAAACAGACACAAAGTTTCCCTGTTACCCTAAATATTGTGAAAAGGAAATGAGATTATGTGTGTACAAGTGCATATAACTCATGATTGCATTGAAATGAGGAAAGAGAGGGGCGCCTGGGTGGCTCAGTCAGTTGACCGTCCGACTTCGGCCCAGGTCATGATCTCACGGTTCGTGAGTTCGAGCCCCGCGTCGGGCTCTGTGCTGACAGCTCAGAGCCTGGAGCCTGCTTCGCATTCTGTGTCTCCCTCTCTCTCTGCCCCATCCCCACTCATGCTCTGTCTCTGTCTTAAAAATAAATAAAAAACATTTAAAAAAAATGTAAATGAATGAAGAGAGATAAAGACTCCAGTAGGAGAATCCGTTAAAAACACAACCACTTTGACACATTTCGACTCTGTTGATTTTCCTGCAACAGTGAACAAGTAACACATCTAGTAGATTTGTACCTCATATCAAATATTGTCCTCCTTTAATGTTAACTAAAGTCTTCCTTATCTATGGTGAAATAGCTTTTGGCAGTAAGTGAGGGACGTCAATGAAATCAGCAAAGGGCCATGGGCATAATCCAGATAAAGCTGGACATTCTCTTCCCCGTTTTCAAGCCTGTTTCTGGGCATCTGGGTGCCTTGGCTCAGTCAGCTAAGCAACCGACTCTTGATCTTGACTCAGGTCATGATCTCAAGGTTCAGGAGATTGAACCCCATGTTGAGTCTGCGCTGGTGATGAGGAGCCTGCTTGGGATTCTCTCTCTCCCTCTCCCTCCCCCTCCGTCCCCCACACTCTCTCCCACAAAATAAAGAAATAAACATTAAAAAAATAAAGCCTGTTTCAGCATGGTGACACAGGGAAAATCAAACTCAAATTGCACTCCAAAACTTGGTTGAGAGCAATATACAACTTTTCAGATGTTTCTATCAAGATGCAGTGAAGGCAGTTAGCAGTGATCACAGAGCCAAACTTCCTAATTTTTATTTCACTCCTCCATTTTACACCCCATACGGAATCAAGGCTACTCTCATCTCTTCTTTACTTCCCTCAAAACTGTTTACTTGGCTTTATGGGTTCACATCTCCATTCAGGATTTCTCACTGCACCATCCTGCTTCCCAGATTTTATTTTTCCTCAACCTGTGTCTCCATATACATTTTCCGTTGAACATTCTTCTCATATCTTGCTCTAAAATATTTCAATTTTGTCTCTCAAAAAATTGTGCCCAGCAGACAAGGTAATACAGAAACATCGTTTCCTCCTCCTTAAAAAATAGAGCACCTGGGTGTTGCAGTCAGTTACGCATCCAACTCTTGATCTCGGCTTAGGTCATGATCTCACGTTTTGGGAGTTCAAGCCCCACATCGGGGTCTGTGCTGATGGTGTGAAGCCTCCTTGAGATTCTCTCTCCTTCTCTCTGCCCCTCCCCCAACTTGTGTGCTCACTCTCTCTCTCTCAAAATAAACCTTCTAAAAATAATTTCAGAAGTAGAGCATATGTAATTTTTCTACTATAATATATATATATGTGTGTGTGTGTGTGTGTGTGTGTGTGTGTGTGTATTTTCCTAGCATATACAGATGTCTTGGGAAGGCAACTTATCTCTGTCAACTTGAACTTCCTAAAATCCAACTGATGACATAGAAGAGAGCAAAACAATGCCTTGCATCTGCAGCTCACCACGTTCATGCATTAAAGGATGTAAATTCCACCTCCCCGTCCTCCCTTTCCCTTTCCAAAGGGGTAAGCCCCTCCAGTAGAGGCTATATTTTACCATTTAAGCAAAGTTAGCAAGTTGAGAAATACACTTATATGTGCACGATAATTTTTCTGTATCAATATTATAATTTTATTATAATACCTATTAATATATGACATATAACAAAGTTATAATTGAAATGGAAACTGCAATTTTAATTAAATTACCTTGAAACATTTTTGAAATAAAAAAAACACCTTGGTTTATCATATACAAGTAAATGTATTCCAGAGACTTAAATTATTATTGGAATAATTTTTCCAAAATTCCGCATATGTAAATTTGGAACAGAGGGTACGGAACCAAAAGGAAAATAAATGAAGGGTTCGAGCATATAAAATTATAAAAACAAGTCATACTTATAAAAGGCATTATCACACAAGGTTCAAATACAAATAAATCTAGAGAAATAATCCAATAAAAAGACAATATGACGACAAGGAAAATGGAATGGATGTGTATCTCCTGTTTGTGCTCCCTTATCCACTCCTGCTCTTTTTACGGCTCTATATCCAGGTATGTTGACCCGTGTGGATTAACGTCAATGGTTTCCAGTGCCCCTAGCTTCTGGTGGGGTTTGGCACACAGAGGCACTCGAAGTGGTGCAGGTCAGAACAAAATGAGAGAGGCTTATTTTCCTCCCAAGACGTCTCCTTGCCAGGTTACTATGGGTCGGCTACATCCCTCTATGAAAGATCACAGGTCCTGTTGAGCACTCCTCCCTACAGCCTAGGCCACTCTTACATGTTAAGTCCTCCTTGTGGTTGAGAGCTCTCTGTTGTTACTACCCTCTGGGGTACTGCATTATCCCTGGTTTCCCTAAACTAGATACACTCAAAATGTAGTTCAAAGAACCCCTGGGACCCTACAACATGTTAAGAGACTATATGAAGCCAAATTTATATTCATAAGGATGTTGTTACTTACCTTTCCCACAACAGACCGAATGCACAAGTAAATATGCAGCTATACCCTCTTAAACCACACATTAAAAAGATCTGTAAGGCTGGAAAACAATACAACTCTTCTCAGTAATCATGGTTTGCAAAATGTAGTTATTTTTCATAAATTATATTTATGTATTAACATATAATGGGTTTCTGAAGGCTTAAATGAAACAAGGATCATGCAAATACTTGATTTTAAAGTCTAATATGTTAAATATGGATAGATAATGGACACAGATAAAAGTTCATTGAGGTCCTCAAAAGTTTTTAGAATATAAAGTGGTCTGGGGTCTAAAAACTTTGATAAACACTACCTAAGACACAGTACCCACCTTTATAAATAGACCCTTTTTAAAAAAAAAGTTTATTTTGAGAGAGAGAGAGAGAGAGAGAGACAGAGGGAGGGAGGGAGACCAAGGGAAGGGCAGAGAGAGAGGGAGAGAGAGAATCTCAAGCAGGCTCCACACTGTCAGTGCAGAGCCCAACGCAAGGCTGGATCTCACGAAACAGGAGATCATGACCTGAGCCAAAATCAAGAGTCAGATACTCAGCCGACTGAGCCACCCCAGACACCGCTATAAACAGACCCTTTTATTTAACCCTCCGACCTTTGGCTCAGTGGAGTATGACATGTTCCTAGCCAGGACACTGAGTGAGATATAAATTGCCAGTAAACTTCACTAACAGTTAATGAAAAAAGTTATACAAGGAAAAGCTATCATTTTAGACCCCACAAACTTTTCCTGAAAGGTTTAAAACATCCAATATTGTCAGAGTGTAAGGAAACAAGCATTTTCACTTTTGTTGGCGGGGGGGCGGTGGAGGAGTGTAAATTGGTACAAATTTGTGGAAAGCAATTTTTCAGCATCTCTTAAAAGTAGAACTGTGAATACTTTATGACTTAATATTTCAAATTCTAGGAATTTATCCCTCAGAAATTAAATTGGGAGGATTAAAAATATCATTACAGTAATACCCACTATAGCAGCTTGTAAGAGCAAAAAAGGAAATAAAAATACAAAGGAAAGATATGAATGTTTGTTAAAAAATTAGATAAACTATTGTATAACCACATAATACCACGGAAGTGCTTTAAAGCAAACACAAGTTAGATTTATATGTACTTAGTTTACAATTGTAACTATGATATATTCAGAAGCCGAACACTGCATATAGCATAGATCATTTTCATGTACAGATGTATAAATATGCACACGTGTTTATCTTTCTGTGTAAATATGACAGTATCTAGAACAAATTATTTAATACCCAAGACAGGAGGACTAGAGGTGGAGATTTTCATAAAAGGCTTCTGTTTTTAATGAAAATACAAGAACTTGGGAGTGGGCGGGGGAAGCAGTCCGAGGTTATTATTTTTTTTAATGTTAATTACGATTTATTTTGAGAGGGAGAGCATGCATGCGCGCCAGCAGGGGGGAGGCAAAGAGAGAGAGAGGACAGAGGGAGAGAATCCCAAGCAGGCTCCATGCTGCCAGCACAGAGCCTGAGGCAAGGCTCGGTTCCAGGAAATGAACCCTGAGATCATGATCTGAGTCAAGATCAAGAGTCAGACACTTAACCTAGTGAGCCATCCAGGCACCCCTTAGGTTATTTAACATATGAACAAATAACCCACCAAAAATCAGCCCGAGGATATTGATATATTATTGATTTTATTGAGACTCAGATGATTATGGCTTAAAAATAATTTTATGCTCCTTTACCCTTCTACAGATTTATAATTATGCTAGTATACAACAAACACGCACACATCTTATTTACTTAGACCACAAAGACGAAGGAAATACCGAAAGAAGTTAATGATATTCAGGGTTCTGCTGAGGACTAGGAGTTTCAGAGGGCACAACAGAACATCTTGGAAGGTCAGGGAAGGACGTGCAGTTGGGTCGGATTACATTACGTACAAAAAGCCACGCCCAGATAGCGTCGGGACAATTTGGGCATGTGCTGGTGAGGTAAATGGGAATTAGGGGCAAGCTGAGATTAGTCCAGATGGCCTCTTACAGGAAGTCACCTCTCAGCCATTACAGGAAAGTTAAGTTGTGTCTGTTGTACGCTCTTAAGGACGGTTAAGAAACATGTTCTGGTCTCTACGGGTACACATAGAGATATGAGGCCTATGAGGGACGGTGTAGTGCAGAACACCTAGACTCCAGATTCAACTTTGCCACCTGGGCCAGCAGCCGGACAAGAGATCTGTAATGCTCTGGGCTTCAGGTTCCTTAGTCATCACCTGGGGACCGTGATATTACCGACCTCACGGGTCTGGTACGAGGATTAAATAAGTCCATGTATGTAAGGTTTTCACCACCACGGTACCTCAAACAGAGCAAGGCATCAAAATACGAACGTTGTTACTGTTATCAAAACACAATTTTCACTTTTAGGGCAAATGAAAGTGTAGGCTCGTTCTTATCCCCTAAATTCTGCACAGATGAAGCGCTCTCCCTCATTTGTGCATCCCGAACGACCCGAAGCAGGGCTAACTCCCATAACAAGCCATGTCTATCCCTCTGTACTCTTCCGTGTTTTCTCCTCTTCCTCTGCAGATCATTTAATCATACAAAAGGGGATTCGTTTCGCCTTCTATTAGCATTTAAATGTTTGCTTTTTTCATTCCGGTAACTTTCTCGAAAGTGACCTGTCTGTATTAGCTTATCGTACTGAGGGACACTAGGGTACTAAAACCTGGTACCCAGAAAGCTGAGGGGGACAAAGTGTCATAGGAGGGCAGTTTGGTAATTCTATTTTGGTCAACAAAAACAGTTTCTTCAACCTTAATAGATCTAGTCAAATATTCTTCCAAGACTAAGAGGATTTTTAAATCTTTAGAATTTACCCTGAAGCATTTTAATAAAATATGGTGTTTTATTAACAGTTTATAGAGCTCTTAATTATTTAACAGACTTATGCTATTTGGTTCTACGTGTTTTCTCCATCATTATACAACGCTTAGAACACTGGAAGATCGATACATAGATTCATGCCCCCACATCCCAGCCCCTATTCGGACAGTGTCTCCAATAGGTGACAATTACATAGCTCTCAATAAAATAGAAACTTTGGTGTTCTAGAGGACAATGGAAGAAATTAGATGGAGAAAACACAGTCATTCCCAGATTTCAATGCATGTTTTAAATCATTTCCATGGGAACCAACATTTGGCACAAAGGCCACCGTTATGAAAAACAGTTAGAAGGCAGCTTCTACCAAGCCAGATGGTTAATTTTTAACAGGGGACTATAACAAGGAGGAGCTGGATTATATAACCCCTAAAAACCCTTGATAAGGGATTCAAGTGGACCAAATCACTGGGCTCTCTTCCAGTTCTCTGCCAATGTTACTCTCCGTGGCAACAACATCATCAACCACAGGAGAAAGCACTACTAATTGCAAGGTGTTTAAAAAGTGAAATGCCACAGGTAAAGAAACAGGACTAAATATTTCTAGACCAACCAGGGAAGTTAAGGTCAAGAACCCTGAAGTTCTTTAAATGAAGTTATGGGAGCAGAAGCAGCAAGGCAGAGGGAGAAAGTGTGTTGGCTTAAATTCCCACTGCAATTAGAATAAAACTCATTATCCAGGTTAACTGTCAGTATACCTTCAAGCCAGCATCGTGTAATGTCACTTTACATTGTATAGAACTGAGCATTCTCTGATTTTAGCACTAAAAGCAACCCTAGATATTCAGCAAGTTACTCAAAATCACACAGCAAGTTATTAACACAGCTGGGACATGAGCCTCGGGACAAAGACGTATAGATAATCCATCCAATGAGATTTATCTGGACACACTGCTCTGCTGAGGAAAAGCTGAACTCTATCCTTAAGATAATTCTTGGAACAACTACTTCCCAGGGTCTTTTACCAGATTCTCATGAGACTACCTAAACTTATATTACCTGTAGCCACACTGCCAGTCCCAGACTTTAAATTGAGGTGGGACATTATTTTTCCCGTCCTCGGAGGTTATCTTTGGTTACAAGGGTTACATAATATGAGGAAATAACTCAAGACATACATACATACATACGCACACACAAACACAGACACACACACATCCATTCAAATAAACACATACCATAGTATGTTCCTTTTCGGAAGCAAGACATCAATACCTTGAGGTTCAATTCTTGAAGCTACGACTTTAAATTTGTTGTGATGTTGAGAAAAATCAGTTTCTGTATCCTCAATTCTCCTAGGTATAAAATTCATTTACTGATGACTATCTCAAAAGGGTATTATGAATCTAATAAATCCCTTAATTACGAGAAAACATATTACAAAATATCTAACCTGACAAGAAACACATTGTTTGTATGGCTTCATTAACTGGTATACGATATTTTTTTCTCATTTCTTTCTTATAATTTATTGAGTTTATAAAACTAGTATAGCAATAACCAAATTTTAGTATAAAAGTGAACATAAAGAAGGTGATGTTTAACATAGAAATGAAATATGCGTGTTGGACAGTGAAAGTATTTCTCTGCAAATTCTTTATCATGTGAGAAATATTTTTAGAAATTGATAAATATGAGCACTCTAACATTTGTGACTCAAATTTGTTTACTTCTACAGTAATTTGAAGAACAGACACTTCTTTTTATTTTTCTTCTCATTCCTGAACGACTTATCTATAAATGTCATTGAAAGCCTCATTATCTTACTTTGGATGACTAATCTATAATGGCAAAGAAAAGGCCCATTTTGATTACTTTGCCTATTAGAGAAGATACTTAAATCGATAACCAGTTTTGTGAATATTAATTATAAGAAAATACTTTGACTTACTCCCTAAGCTCACTCAAAATGCCAACAAGACAACTTTATCCCCGTGACTGTCTACTGATGCAACAAAATTGGCCCAAATATCATTGCTTGTTCATTCCTAGTGTTCTCAGTGGGCTCTCCTGGAACATTCCAGCACAGCAGGCATTGTTCTGTGCCTCCGGCCATAAGTTAATGGAGAAAGCTGTCAAGATAGACCCTGCTTGGGAAAAAGCATCAATGGAGCATCCAAAGGTGGTTCCTAACTCCTGTGAAAACATGTCTTGGGAGCCAGACCTATCTGCTCCATGGGACTCATTAAGATATACAGGGCCACATTCGGTCTCAGCATCCTCACACTCACAAATGTGGCCATCACGAGTGCTACAGGCATGATTCTGAAAAGAGACAGCAGTCTATGGGAAAGAAACTACTCTCCAATCCACTGAACCCCCTTCCCTCGGTCTTGGTGTCCTCTCAGGAGATGTGCAGATATTGACAGGGTTTCGGAGTGTGATCCTAGTGGCCAGCTGCAAAGATGGATGCAACCAACCTCCAAGGGAAACGGACTCCAGAGCCGCCTCTAAACTACTCCCTTTTCTTGCCACCGCATTCCTAGCACTCTGATTCACACAGGGCAGATTCTTTACTCCTGCCTTGCCAGCTTCCTAAGTCACCATCGAAGCCTCCTACTTCCTCCTGTCTGCACATGAATTCCTGGGGCTGGGAGGGGGTGCCTCTCCATCACGCATGCTCCCGCCCCCCGCCTCCCCCCCGCCCCCCCCCCTCCACCGAACAGGGCGCCTCTCAAACCCCACCCTTGTCACTTCTCTGGGCTCTAAGCCATTCTCAAACCCTATCACTAGGCCATCGGAATCCCCTGCCTGAATCCATCAGAGGCTATATGTGTGCAACGCACTTACGAGTATGTCCAAGCAGCAGCCTTTACCATAGCAGTCCATACCCTGACCGCACAATCCACACCTCCAACACAGTGTTCTCTAAATAGGATTTTACTCAAATGCAATCTCACATTCCAAGACTGACTTACCCTAATTTACAGCCGGGGCTTAAGGCCAGAAGAGGTGCTCCCCTCACCGACTCTAAAATAATATTGTCACAAGCAGTTAGAAGGCAGTGGCTTCATGGAGAGGTAATAGTTGCTTTGATCAGGGAAGTAACAGTGGAGATGGTGGGAAGTGGTAGAATTTTTGATATATATGAAGGTAGAGCCAGTTAAGACATACTAATGGACTGGATGTGGGTCATTAAAGAAAGAGAGGAGTCAAGGATGATCCCCCATGTATGGGAAGAATGGGCTTGCCATTTGTTGAAATATAAAAGAAAATGGGAGTAGCAATTTGGGTGGCGGAAAAGAACATTTTGGTCCTGAAAGGTGCAGAGTTTAAGCGGCCTAGGAGATACCTGATTTATCCACAAAACTGGATGAGATCACCGAGCAGGTGAATGGGAATCAAAGACCAAGGAAGGAGACCAAGGTCATTATGTTTAAAAGCTACAGACGCATTATTTGCAATAGCCAAGACTTGATGACAACCTAAGTGTCCAGATGGACGAATAAAGAAAATGTGATGTATACGTACAACGTAATTATGCAGTCATAAAAAAAGTGAGGAAATCCTACCACTTGTGACAACATGGCTGACCGTGAAGGCATTATACTAAGTGAAATAAGTTACAGAAAAACAAAGACTGTAAGATATCACGTGCGTGTGAAAACAGAGGAAAAGAGATCCGACTTGTGGTTACCAGGGCTGGGTGGGAGGAGGGGGCGAGGGTAAGGGGGAACTGGAGGAAGGTAAGCAAAAGTTAGAAACTAGGAGATAAATAAGTACTAGGGATTTACTGTACAGCGTGATAACTCGTTAACATTGCTGTATGATATATAGGGAGATCGCTGACGGTAGGTCCTAATAGTTTTCATCACAAGGAAATTTTTTGTCCTTTTTATTGCATCTACAGAAAATGGATGTCAGCTAAACCTACTGCAGTAATCATTTCACAATATATGTAAATCAAACCATCATGCGGTATGCCTTAAACTTATACAGTGATGTCTATCAATTATTTTTCAGTAAAACTGGGGGAGGGGAAGCTAAAGATAAGTGGAAGCCCCAACATGAGGGACTAAGAACGAGCATCCACTGATGTAAGACAAAAATGAAACGTAGCTGGCATCCTGGAACCCATGTGGATATAGTGTATCAAAAAAAAAAAAAAAAAAAAAAGGAGGGAGTGATCCATGGAGTCAAATGCTGGGCTCAACGACATGAAATTGAGAAATGAGTAATGATTTCACAAATGCCGACATCATTGGTATATTTGGTAAGGGCAGTTCTGGTAGAGTGGTGGGGGCAAGGACCTGACTGCAGGGGGCTGAAGAGTAGGAGACAAAAAAACTGGAGACCATGAATATGGATGCTTCTCACACAAGAAGTTTTGCCACAAAGGATAAAAAAGAAATAAGGCAGTGACTACAAGGGGATCCAAGAAGTGTCGTATTTGTTCACTTGTGAACTGTGATGGAAGAAATTAAAAAAAAAAAAAAAAAAAAAATACGTGTCCCAGGGCTGCAAATCAATCTGCAGCTAGAGAAATATCCATGGCGTACTGAAATGAAATATTTGGCATCTAGTGCCCAAGTGGCAGGCTAGATAAGACCACAGAAATTTCCTCATAGTCAAAAGGCCAGAAGACAGAGTATTTGATTGCAGATGGGTAGATAGGGTAGAGCGTGTCTACAGAAACTCTCTTCTGACTGCTTTAGTTTTCTCGCTGAGGAATGAAATAAAGTCATTAGCAGAGCATGACAGGAGAGGAGGAGGAAGTTTTAGAACTAGGAGTAGAGAGGAAAAGGTATGAAACAGAGACATAGAAAAGAGGGAAAGTGACTTGCCTAGGGAAGTACAGTAGGACTGCTGTCCTGAATAAGACAGGTGGGAAGTGAGAGCTAACTGGCCAGAATCACATATAACCCGGGGTATGCCTGTGCATGGGGAAACGTGCAGGACGGTATTGCTTATGTGGGTACAAAAAAAAAAAAAAAAAAAAAAAAGACAATTGGGAAAACAGACTGTGGAAATGGAAATCCAATAAAATGTTTATAAACCATTCATAGTAACAAGGAAAACGTTAATCTAAAGGTGAGTGAAAAGGGACACAAAAGTCACATAAGCCATATGAGCTTAAGTATGGGGAGAAAATAGAAAAACAAAAGCCTGCAAGGGAATATGCCCAGATGTCATCAGTGACCATTTTGATGGGCAGATTTAGAACTATTTTTTCCTAACGCTTTTCTACACTAAGCTTGCTTACTTGGACAATGAAAAAAATGACCAGACATATTTGAAGGAAACCAGTCAAAATTCTCAAAGAATTGCTACAATTACTTGAAAGTGTGAAAGTAATGTCTAGACAGCAAGCATTTTTGTCTAAACTTGCAGGTCAAGCTTTCTCAAGGGTCATCCTCGAACCACTGGTATCTGAAATACTCTGGACACTTTTTAAATTGCAGATTCCTGGGCTACAGCCAAAAGCTACTGAATCAAAATCTCTAGACGTGAAGCTCAGGAATCTGGACCTGAACTAAACGTTCAACGAGGGATCTTTTTGCCCTTGTCAGGGCTAATCCCTCCACCTGTGCTCTGAACCTCTTCCCCCTTTACAGGAACCTGTCACTATCAACTATCCCCAAGGTCTCTGGAAACATGAATCTGTTCCTCTCAACTAGATTTTTTTTTTTTCATGAGGACTTAAATTTAATTAAGAATCTAAAAAAAAAAAAAAGTGTTTGATTCCACGTTAGAGTTACAGACTAATCTCATTCCTTCTTTGCGGTAATTATCAAAATAAACCCATCGTTTCTATTTCCTCATCTGCTACTCCCAAATCACTACAATTTGGTATCTTCCTCCATTATTCAACTGAAAAGCTAATGCTATTAACGTTGCCTAAGCCAATGGACATTCTCCATCCCCATCCTGCTTGACCTCCTGGTAACATAGGACACTACTGAATGCTCTTTATAACATTCTCTTCCCCAGGGCGCCCGGGTGGCTCAGTCGGTTAAGCATCCAACTCTTGATTTCGGCTCAGGTCATGATTGCGTGGTTCACGGGATCAAGCCTGCATGGGGTTCTGTGCTAACTGCACAGAGCCTGCTTGGGATTCTCTCTCTCTGCCCCTCCCGGGCTCGTGTGCGTGTATGCGTGTTTCATTCTCTCTCTCTCTCTCTCTCTCTCTCTCAAAAAGAGATAAACTTTAAAATAAAACAAAAAACAATCTCTCCCCTGGGTTTTCACGTTACCATAAGTCCTTGGTTTTTGTCTTACCTCTCTGGTCCCGGTTGTTCTCATTCGTAGGCCTACTCTCGTCTATTCAGCCTTCCGATTTTGGAATGTCTTAAGACATGATATTCTTTTCACCCTGTACTTTCTCCTCAGGCAATCACATATTCACTCTGGACTTCAGTTACCTCCTATGAGCAGGTGACTCTCAAATTTATATCTTCCCATACCCTAGTACATTGATAGGTCAGGTAACAGATCTGTAATTTGCTTCAGAATGATCCAAGATGGGAGCATAGTGTGTATAGATGAAAGGTATAAATGAAACAAGATTGATCATGAACGGATTATTCTCGAGGCTACAGCTTGCATATATGGGATTCTACAGCTCTGTTTTTATAGATTTGGGGGAGTTTCATAAGAAAAAAATATACCTCTAGCTTTGATGCTGTTCTCAGCTCAACAGCCCTATATCCAACTGCTTAATTCACATCTCCTCAGATAATATTAGTAAACATAAATAAAATTTTCTATTTATTTCTCACAAGAACTGCACAAGGTGGTTACTATTATTCATGGGTTACAGATGAGGAACTGATGACACAACAATACTAGATAATTTTCCCTGGGTCCCCCAAATGGAGGTTCCAGGATTCAGATTCAGGCAGTCAGCTGCAGAGCCCTACTGAAGTAGCTCAAAGGTACTTAAAATTTTTTTTTAATGTTTTTATTTATTTTTGAAGGAGAGAGAGAGCATGAGCAGGGGAGGGTCAGAGAGAGAGGGAGACATGGAATCTGAAGCAGGTTCCAGGCTCTGAGCTGTCAGCACAGAGCCCGATGCGGGGCTCGAACTCACCAATGATGAGATCATGACCTGAGCCGAAGTCGGACACTTAACCGACTGAGCCACCCAGGCACCCCAAAGGTACTTTAAACTCAACCTGTCAAAAATGAAACAGGATCTCCCCTTCCCCACTCCTGTCCTTTTCCACGGTTCTTTATCTTTGTGAAGGTTACCTCCATTTATCCACTTATGAAAAATCAGAAACGTAACTGTCAATTTGATGTTTTCACTCTCAGTTATACCGATGAAACAGCCACAGAATCTTCCACCACAGCACAATTTCAGACCAAGCGACTATTGCCTCTTTTCTCCACTGCTGCAGATTGGACTTTTCAAAAGGAAAATCTGATCATGTGACCCCCTGCTTAAAACACTGCAGGGCTATAAGACGAAGTTAAGATTTAGACTAAACTCCTGAACGTGGCCTTTAGTTATCTGTAGGACCTGACCCCCTCCATCCTTCACTTTCACTCTGCACTTAGGCAAACTGGATTTATTTAAGCTCCTTTAACGCACAATGGTCCCCTGATAAAGTTCTTTGTCCATGCTCTCACCCCTCATCTAGAAGGCTCCATCCAATCTTTGCTGATAACTCTGCCTTATCCTTCACTTCTCAGCTGTAGCTGCTTCCCTCACCCTTCCCGGTATCAGTTGGTCCCTCTTATGTGCTTTTATAGAAGCACATTCCTTCCAGCCCTTATCATCAGTTTTTTTATTTCACCGTCTGTCTCCCCATCAAGGTTCTCAGCTCTATGAAAGCTGGCATCGTAGGTGCCACAAAGCAGGTGCTCAATTTGTTGATCGCACGAATGAACGAATACACGATGACATCACTAGATGCACACAAAGTTTGAGAATCCCTGTTGTACAAATGCCGTTCCTCTCCCTTGCTCCCATATTCCTTAAGACTGCTTACAGGAGTAACAGCTCTCCTTGATTCAGGCCCGTCCTAGTCCATAAAATGAACATCTAGAAAAGCATTTTCTATATGAAGGCATCTGTCAATATCCAACGTTGAAGAGAGTGGAGAGCAACAGAAACTGTTGCTCGTAGATTGCTGAATGGAGGAGAAGTTGCTACAACTATTTTCAAAACTGTAGGACAGTTTTGGGATCCGATGAGCAGGCCACTCCGTGGGTGCCCAACGACTCCAGGTTAAGAATTCCTACTCTAGAAAAATGTGTACATATGCATGCCACAAATGCACGCAGGTATATGAAAAGCAGCATTGCTCCAGAATCAAACATTTGAAAAAAATCAAACGTCAGTCAACAAGATAAACTGTAGGATACACACATCACGGAATGTCACTTAATCAAAATGAACAATGCAAAGCTATATAATGGCCCCACAACATAATTTCAGACTCATTTCTATCAGCAGATACTCCATCTGGAATTGGTTTTGTTTTTTGTTTTTTGCTTTTTTACAGCTTTGAGATACAATTCACAGCACACACAATGTGTCCGTTTAAAGTGGATGGTGCGGTGGGTTTTAGGATAATCAGAGTTGTGCGATCATCACCACAATCAATTTTAGAACATTTTCCTCACGTCGCCAAAATAGGATTGTACCCATTAGCGGCTCTTTCTTATTTCCACCAATGTCCCTGGACCTTGGCAACCAGTGATCTGCTTTCCGTATCTATAGATTCATCAGCTCCGGACATTTCCAAATAAATAGAACACCTACTCAGGTCAATAGGTCGCTTACCGCAGCTAGCTTCTTTTACTTCGTGTAAGAATGATTTAATTCCTGAACCCAAAAGCAGGAGACACTGAGTTTGGGCATTTAAGGGTACATGCATAGGTAGTAGAACAGAAAAAGAAAACATCACAGAAGTCCCAATAAAATCATCTGTAGGATTTAGAATTTTAAGGGTTAACAGAAATTTGTGATCTGGTAGGGAAACATCAGAGACCTCTGAGCTGCTGTCAGTGTTATTTTTCTTGTCTTCAGTTAAGACTACGTGGAGTGTTTAATTTAATAGCTATTTATTAAAGTAGACATTTATGTTTATGCATGTTTCTGAATGATGGATATTGTATCATTAAAGATTTAAACAGTAAATATTTAATCAGAAAAAACTATGCCCAGAGCCTCATGATCTGCTCATTTTCAGTGGAATTGAGTCAGAGTCCCACAGCGTGAATCTAGCGACCTTGTTGAGCTTACTGGATTATTATGAAGATCCCTAAGCCACTATACTGTCACTTACTGATTCATCTGGCCATTCATTCATTTATTCTCAGACTGTTAGAAATGGGAGGGCCGCTGAACATCTTCTAGTACAATTCCTTCACTTTGCAACAGGGAAATTAAGATCCCAAGATAAAACTGCCCAAGGTCAAATGTTAACTTTGTGGAAGAAGCCAGCAGCAACTTGCAAAGAGCTACTATTCATTCTCCCCTGATATCCGTTCTCTCTTCTTCGATAGTCATCGAATTTTTGTCTGAGAATGTGGTCGCACAAATAGAGACTAAATTTTCTAACCTCCCTTAAAGTTACATGGGACCAGGTGATGAAGTTCTGGCAAAATAAAGTGTGTGGGAATGCTGTACCTTGCGACGGCTTCTAAGAAGTTCCTGTAAGACAGCTGGGAGAGCCACCTTGTCCTCTATCCTGCGGCCCGAAATGTAAATGCCATCATCTTAACCCGCAAGGATGCAGAAACCGAGCATGCGGCCGGAGGACGGTGACGTTCCCGAGGACCTCTTGGAGGACAGATGCCACATCAAGCCAGGGTCTGCTTCCCATGGAATGTTATGTAGAAAGAAATTACGTTCCCTAGCATTTAGCCCACCGGCTCCCTGGTTTTCCTATTACTTACCTTTCAAATAATCCTTATTAATGCAGAGACGCCAGATACATACTGAATAAATTAAATTGGCCGATTCTGTGACGTACGCGACCCTGTTCTTTCTACCACACCATGCTCGTCATCCTTGTCCTACCCTATCTCCTTAAAAAATCACAAAAACGAAACTCCCTATGCTAGATCACCTCTCGGCTTTGAACATGCGCTCTGGTTCTGTTATCAAAATCGGATATACGAGGGATAAGATACTTTAATTTAAAAAGACGGTCCAAACCAAGCTCCAAACTCATAAGTAACTTCACTGTGGACGTGGAAGGTGTGTGGATGATGTAGAGATAGGGGCCAAGTTACTGTAAATAAATCCAGAAAGTCCAGCTGATGGCTCCTCAGATATTGTTTTCATTAAAAGTTGTTCCAAGCGAACGTGCGTCTTTGAGGCTGCGGCAGTTACGTCTCACGAGTCTATCTTCCAAGAATGCTGTGGGGGCTGTTAAATAGTTTCCTGCTCGGTGCTTTAAGCTTTTAGGGGGGGAAATGCGTCAGAAATGTAAAGTGTTATTAGGATCACTACAAAGTGAGACATGAAAAATAAACGCACATAAACATCTCTCCTGGCCACTGTTCAGTAAATCCAGGCTGCGAATTAGAAATCAGTTGTACGTACCATACAGGGACCCGAGGTTCACGATGCACGAAAAGGAGCTTGAGAGACGTGATGTCAACAAATAGGGGGAAACGACAACTTGGAAACGCAGGATGCGCTCACACTTTCAGACTCCTGGTTTGCGTGGACTCCTCTGCAGGACTGCCGTAGGTCCCATCTGAGACCCAGAAATGTGGAGGCGGCGTAGGTGTGTCTCAGGTCACTCTGGCCTCAGCTGCTAGAGGAGGACTGAGCGGTTGGGAAGCAGCAGGAACTCTGGATTTTGCAGAAAACCTGCGCTTAGAGAAGGATGTGCAGCAGGTGCTCCAAGGAGCTGCCTAATGACCGTCAAAGTTAGGTTCCCGGAGCAGTGGGGTTTCATTTGCTTTTAATGTTTATTCATTTTGGAGACACAGAGAGTCAACAGGGGAGGAACAGAGAGAGACAGAGGGAGACACACAATCTGAAGCGGGCTCTAGGCTCTGAGCCGTCAGCACCGAGCCCGACGTGGGGCTCGAACCCCCGGAACCGTGAGATCATGACCCGAGCCGAAGTCGGACGCTTCACCGACTGAGCCACCCGGGTGCCCCAGAAGCACCCACGAGGGCTTTAGAAGACCCTATGGTATTAGGCTGGCCTTCGTGTTTCAAGCTGAAAGGGGAGGCTAACGGGAGGAAACAGGGATGGCACAGGGTGGCAGTGAGCCAACATCACCGGACCCCCTAACGTCTACACAGCTTCTGATCCACATGCACACAGTCCCCTCGAGAACCTTAAAGCTGACTAAACCCAGGCCGCTCCTCTTTGCCATCCATAACATGCTCAAAAGGCAAGTCCCATCCCGTGACCCCAACCTACCCTGTCTTCTCCCAATCCTGCTGTGACCTTCTGGCCTCTCCTGACTGACCTTAGTCCTTCCTTTGTGCTCTCGACACTTAGAATGCTCTAGAAGCTTAACTTCTTAATTGTGGATTTCCTTCATCTTCCGCCTAAATTAAAACTCAGCTCTCCGCTCAATCCACCTTCACATCCTGCAGTAGCAAGTGCCACTGGGACAAGAGGACGGATCCGCGTCTACCTCAATCTCCAACACCATTTCGACCACTGTAAAAATCGCATGCCAGCTATGTGCACACCGCTTTCTGTTCTTCTGCGTTGCTTTCATCTGTAGTTGCCACGGTCAGTCCTGTAGGTTAAGACTTGGCTACCTAGCTCCCTCCCTACCCCAAATCCTGTCGGTATCTTGGGTGACTCCACACTTAGGGCCACAACGTATCTGATGCCTTGGCCTCAAAGTTCCTTACTGATTACGTCCCCGGTGACTTCTGGGCTCCTCTATACTTCCATCACCACAACAGGACTTTGTCATCAACCCAAACTCCTACACCTTTCATATCACAAATCTCTTCTCCACCTGCTAATTCCAACCCCCCATCCTCTAGCCCTTTGACTCCCTAATTGTCCCTAGATGTGCACCTTGATTTCAGAGAAACCGCCTGTCATCTTTCATTCCCTTTGTCTCTCAGCCTATAGAGAATGCCTGAACATGCTCGTTTCTCTATCCAACTCAGGATCCATCACCAATCACATAAAAAAGTCTCTAACCACGGTCTTCAACTTCCAGAAATACTCAGTTTCTTGGAGACACCAGGTTTTCCTTTGCCTCATTGCCTTTGTGTTTGCGATTTTCACCGTGGATACTTTCCCAAATTCTCTGCCTGATTAATTCATACTCATTCTTTAAGACTCAATGGTCTCCTAGGGATGTTTTCTCAGTCATCCTGCCCTCTCCCTTCTCCTCAACCACGCTGGGATAAACATCCTCCTTCTGTGTTCCCTCTGTGCTGTTCTGTTATTGCCCCTTTCAGAGTGCTTATCACACTCGATTAAATTTCCATTTAGGTGTCTGTCTCTCTCGAAAGACTGCAACATGCATGAGGTTAAAGATCTTGCCTGTTTCAACCATAACTGTATCTCCAAAACCTAGATCCATGACGGGCACAAATATTCACTGAATGAATCCCGGAACACCAAGATTCCTCACATTTCCACGTCTTTGGACTTTTCTCTCAGCCTAGATGTATCATGCTTTGCCTCCATCCACTTCTTCACCTGATTCTTGCTTTCTCTTCAGTCATCAGCCCTGGTCCCATCTCTTCCAACAAGTCTCCTCCGATTTCTCCATCCTTCTCTGGTCCCCACAACAACCTGTATGTATTTATTATCATCATGTCCACCTATTGTTGATGATGGACTCTTCTGTCTCCTTAAAAGTTAGTGAATTACTGAAGAAGGTCCATGACTTCTTCCTATCTTTCCCCATCAACTAGAATGAGACCTACCCAGAAGAAGGGCTCAATAAATTCCAATTTAGACATATGAGCAAATTGTAATTTCAAGTGCTTCCATCTAAAGCATAACTTTTAACACCAATCAAAAGCTCTCTATTACCAGCCTTCTCTCTGCAGGGTCTGGGTAATCCACAGGGGAATGGATTTCTTCCAAACTGAGAACCATATCAATGATCTTTATCTGAGCATTTGGTTGTTTCTTAATGCCCAAGTTAGTCTGCAGGCGTTTTCTCCCCATTCCTGAGTATTTGCCTGGATAGTTAAATCCCCACAGTTCTCTCTTCAGCTCCTGTGGATGTTAACATTCAGGCTTGCCTACATGTTTGACTTCTCACTTTCTTTTGTCCTCTTATCTGTCCGCCTGATTTCTGATACATCATCCCTAGACCTATAAGCTTAAAATGAAATCCCTAAGCTCTTGAACTTGAATCCAGTTTGCAACTGAATTTGCTTTGACTCAAACATCTGCAACACTGATCTGCATTTTAGTAGACACAGCATTATGGGAAGCTTGATGCCATTAAATATGTTTTTCAAGAACACATCCCATAACAGATCTCTTCAGGAAGACCTCACATCAAGTCTCAATGGAAAGAACAATTACCAAAGTCTCTGATGCCAGAACCCACATTTGCTCCCATAAGGAAGAACCTCAAAACCTGCCAAATTGACCGAGGTTACACAAGACCTCATCTGGGAACCAGATGGAAGACATGAGCCTATGGTCACAGTCCCCAAGGTTTTTAATAGGTGTCCTCTTCTGGTGCCAGCAGTCAGCACCAGTCCTGGCACGGCCTTTGGGTCGTGAATTCCTGTGCAGCCAGCAACATCAGGCACCTACTTTAGCCATGAATGCCCTCTAGGGACTTGCTAAAGATCTTGAACTCCTTCTGTTCCGCTTGATTCTGTCTCTATCATGAGGAGAAGGGAGGGTGTTCTGTGCATCGTAGGACGTTTGGTATACCACCCCTCACTTTTATCTCTCCAGATGTTACCAAATGGCCCCCGGAAGGCAAACTGCCCAACTGAGAAACACTGCCCTAGCAGAAGGTGTCTGTCCGCCAGGGTGAAAGCAGGTAGCCACCATTCTGTAGTCTGGCCCCAGGAAAAGGGAAAAAAAAAGGGAATCCAGGCAAATACACGCCTAGCTTCAAGGGAGGCTGGGAAATGCTGCTACTAGATGGGACATTACACACTGAGAGAGAGAGAGAGAGAAAAAGAAGGGAAGAATAAATATTAGGGGGTAAAAGGAGTACTTAGCAGAATGCTACATGTGTATAGTAAAACAAACAGTATTGTGCTCCCCTCTGCTCCTAAGAGTTATAATGCCTTACAAGGGAGCAACGACTTAAATTGCATTCACATTCCAGGGTTTTCCTCTTCAGGTGCTTACTCAGAGATCACAGAAACCTATGGGAGAGCTGTAACTAGATAAGGCACTGACTTTCATTCACGCTTGTTCTTTTTTGTTTTTATTTTTATTTATTTTGAGAGAGACAGAGAGAGCACGCGCGCCCAAGCGGGGAAGGAGCAGAGAGAGGGAGGCACAGAATCCCAAGCAGGCTCCGAGCCCCACATGGGGCTCAATCTCACAAACCGGGAGATCGTGACCTGAGCCGAAGTCAAGAGTTGGACACTCAACTGACTGAACCACCCAGGTGCCCCTCATTTCACTTGTTGTTTAGGAAAAGGACAAAAGTATGATTGTAAATGTAATGAATAAAAAAGAACATAGGAGGGAAAGAGCAGGGATAGCCAACAAGAAACCACAGTATAATTCAAGTTTGAGAATACTTTTTATGATTACGTTGGACTTTTCCTTAGATTATTCTCTTCGGTGTCAGGTTACATAGAAGTATTTAAAGCACACCATGTTTTAGCTTTGTTGAATATTAAAATATTGACGGGCCATATTTTAGCACGCTGCTCTGACAACATTTAGCCTTTCCCCTGCATATTCTATTGAAAATTGTTGATCAAATTACCAATCTGCACTATTAAACCGCGTTTACTTAAAATATATAACAAGACACAGCTCATTATTCCCTGATTAAATCTGCAGGGACTACTGTTACTTGCATCTAAACTCTCCAAAGTCAGTTGAGCTCATTTTCCAATAAATGCAGAGTATACTTGAAATACCTGCATGGAAAAACAGCAAGTCCACAGACCACATATTCATGCAGGCTCTTGGAAACCTTTCTCCACATTTCTATGTCATGCCCATCCTCCCTGTGTCCACCCCCCATGATTGGAACCTTCCTAGAGAGCAAGGTAATTCTAATTAGCACTCTTTCTAGAAGATTAACAGATGTACCTCATGACTTTCTAGTCTAATAAGTACCAGAGATTCTCTACGCCGACTGTTACTTTAGGTGACTTTGAAAACCAGCAAAATGATAGCTTTTTATTACCACCGTTTCCTGGTTAAGAAATGGAGTCATGTAGACCAGACTGGTCACAAGGATGTGATGCAATGAACCGAGGAATGGTGAAATGATCGGGGGGATCTGTGGAAAGCTTTCAGAAGGATAAAGAATCCTACGTACTAGTCTGCTGACCCCACAGAAGATGGGACCATGTTTCCCATGCTGACTACAGTATCGCTTCATACAGTAGCCATCAATAAATACGTTGTTGATATGTGACAAGGCAGGCAGGCAGGCAGACAGATGTGAGCCAAGTATTAAAGGATGGCTCACCAGACAAAGCAAGAAGGCACTCCAGCCCCTGGAACTGGCACAATGACAGTGGCACTGAGGCCCACAATTTGCACATCATAAAAAAGGTACCCAGCTGATAGAAGGAAGGGAAGCCCACATCCAGCCATTGCTCTGCTTACCGTGGACTCTCCTTGGGGGCTGTAATAACTGCCCAGCACGTTACAGCTTTTTCCCAGTTTGTCAGACGAGAGGGCGTGCGTTTTTCTTATTTACGCAAAAGGATCGTGTAGGCTTCTGTATGATGTGTTATATATAATGCAGAATGCTGCTCCAGTGGGATTTAAAAGTACAACGCATTCCAGGAAGAGCTTTTAGTATAGCAGAACAAGGCACGTGAGGAAGGAAGAAAACAAAGCTGGAAAAGTAGGTTTGGGATCACTTTCAAACCATAAATTTTATCATATAGGTAAGTGATAAGAGACAGAGTGCTAGAATGACCAGCTTTTCATCGTGCCTTCACTACTTTCTACGGCTTAACACTCATCGTCTTCAAGATAGGGCCGGTAACAGTACATCCCCCATATGGCTATTGGGATCATTGCAAGGGACCGTATGGACGACTGCTACAAGCAGTGTCTAGAATTTGTCTAATGCTCACCAGAATCATAGCTACATAAACGTCAGCATTTTTCAAAGACTTGTCTGACTGCAGTACAAGGTGTTTAAGAGAAGATCAGAGGCTTGAAGACCACTGAGGGGACGAGGATAACGGTCTAGGACAGAGATGGTGACGACTGAATGAAGGAAGCGGCTGGGAGGAAGGGAAGAGGTGGTGGATGGGAGAGAGGTGAGAAAGCCTATTCACAAATTGCGTCCAAATGCCAAAAAACGATCTTCTCCAAATTCTAAATGCCAACTCCACAAAATCCAGTATCCATGAAAGATTTCAAAATACCCTTGCATAATTGGTATGTGGAGCCGAACTAAGCAAGGCCTTGAAAGCCAGATTAAGGAGTTGGGCATTCATCCTGAAGATCAGTATTTTCAAAAGTGTCATTTTTTAAACCACCAACATCAAAAATCACCAGGGGACTTATTAAACATGCAGATTCCTGGGTTTCACTCCAGGTCTCAGGGATCAGTCTTTGTGGTGTGTCTGCTTATTATAAAGGATGTTAAAGCGCACAAAAGCTTGAGAACAACCAGGGGAGGCTCTGATGCTCTCTATGCTAGTAGGTAATATTCTCATTTGTGTTTTAGAAAGGTTACCATGGTGACAAGGAGTGGGGAGGGAACAGGGTAAAAGGTGGGTGGAATGGTGAAAAAATTAAGGGCAGGGGCCACTGGTATTTCCCGCATGCTGCATTTCTCAGGACAGACTCCAATAATGGCACTGGCATTTACAAGTAAGCTTTATAGTTACGATGATTCTAATGACGGAACTTAATTCACAAAAACCCACTACGAACCCTGGTGGGGTTTTCAGCGCCCTTTCCTTAGGACATCTGGGAGTGGAAAGATGAAAGCTCTAGACACAGAACGCCTCAGCACGTTTTATTTTTTCTGGAAATATAATCTTTCATTTCAAAAAGAACAGGCACTCGAGGCCGAACTAGGAAGCTAACCGCAACAGCCAATTTGGCTTCTAACACCTCCCTGACTCGTACGCTTTTGGAGTTGGACGTGCTGAGGTGCATAAATATTTGTACGTTTTGAAAGAGCTAACCCAACTGCTCTTAGTCGAGGGGGCCAAGAGGAGCGCACTGAAAGCTCTAGAACTGTGGAAAGTGAAACTTGTTGCGGTTTTGGAACCTGCAGCAACTGGGATCTCCGGGGGGCGGGGATGTCCCGATTGCTCAGCCTGCTCAGCCGGAATACTAGAGTTAAGAGCCTTTGCAGTCAGTGAGACCGAGTTTTAGCTCCGTGCCATGACCTAAATGGTTCAAAATCCTCAAGCCTCTGTTTCCTACTTGGAAACTGTAATGTTACAACAGCAAGAAAATGTTGTCAACGTGCAAAACGGAATACCAAGGACGCCTGCCCTTTGTGGATTCAAGGACATAATCCTGGCACCATGTAAGTACTCCAAAAGGCCACTTATTATGGAAGATTAAAATCCATGTCTATGTAGTATCCAGTAGACGAGTGGCATGAGGGAAGCGTTTACTAATTCGGTTACTACCAACAGTTATATTACAACCAAGGTTAATAATAAACACTAGATAGGGCTTGGCTTTCCTTAGAGCATTCTATTTCTGTAGACTTACCTTCCTGCATTGAAGAGCGCACTATCCTTTTCCTTTGGTGGCTAACTCCATTAACAGGAGCCCTGAGCTGAGATTTACAGGGAAGGGAGAGAATACACTTCATTTATACATGGAACTTACCGAACCCCTCCCGTGTGCCAGGCCCCGTGCTAGGTACAAAAGACAAACAGCTAAGTCACGTTTCCTTTCCCGAAGGCACTCAGCCTAAAGAAGAGAAACGTAAGGGGGATCATGGACACACACGCTCTGCAATCTACCAACACTCCGAAATCATAGCCAAGTCAGCGTTCTTGTGTATTCGTCCACGCTTACTACAGGGCAGGCCCTGTTCTAAGTGTTGACTATATATGAACTCATTTCACATCGACAAAAACATTACTGAACACGTACTATTACCATCATGCACATGTTGCAGATGAGGGAACTGAGGCCCACAGATAGTAAGCAACATTCCCAAGGTTGCACATTCGGGTGGCAGAGCTGTGATTCAAACTTGGGCAGGGTGTCTCCAGAGTCTATATGCCTAAGCCATTGCTGTACATTCTACAGTTCATGTGGCTCGAATCCAGAACTTCAACTGGATTTTTACGGGTTTATGTGACACAAAATCTGATGACAAACTCAGTCTTGGGGAAGAAAACATAGAAACTAATAAGTACAGCAATGTGACGTGTGCTACAATCAAGATTTATGGCAGGTGCTACGTGAGAGAACACAAGGGAGAAAAGACCCAAATGTCACTGAATGAGTAGAAAAAGGAGAAACTGGGAAAAGAGTATTCCAAACAACGTGCAATGTTAAGCATGCCATTTTAGCAAGTTTCTCGTAATTTTGTTCTCGTAATTTAGACAGCAGGACAACACAAACACAGGCATGCCGTTTTATCCTGATTTTCCAAACATTATTGATATCTATAGACTTCGGTGATGCTACTGTAGTTTAACTTTGGAAGCAATGGAGTCAGGGGGTCTGTGGCATGAGTCTGGGCTGGGCTATGAGACTACGTGATCACCCCTGGTAGCAGGTTTAACCTTGGCAGGAGTCCCAGAAGCCTCTCATAATCCAACGTCTCAGCATATGTCAGTCCTTTACTATTTAGGGCTGTTGCTGCATCAGATGTTTTTGGTCATTATTTATGTTGCTCTTGTGTTCTACACAATTGCTTCAAATTTCCACGTTTTGTACGTAAAAAATTCCCAAATGCAGAAATGAGGTAAATGCAAGGATGTCGTCAGTTAATTGTAAGGTATACCCAAGAAGCAAGCTACGGTTTAGGGGTGCCTGGGTGGCTCAGCGGGTTAAGCATCCAATTTTGGCTCAGGTCATGATCTCGTTGTTCGTGAGTTCAAGCCCCACACTGAGCTCTCTGCTGTCAGCACGGAGCCTGCTTCAGATCCTCTGTCCTCCTCTCTACCCCTCCCCCACTTGTGCTTGCTCGCTCTCAAAAAAAAAAAAAAAACAAACATTAAAAAAAAAGATATGGTTTAGATTCTTTAGCCTTTGTTATTTATGAATCTGTAAGCTTATATGGCTATAGTCCTCTATCAAATAATAAGGAGCCCACATCTCCTCAAACTTGGTAGTCTGCATAGTTTGCAACTATGTATCCATACAGGGAATATCCTTCTTTCCATCTGATATCAATCAATGAGTTGGCATCAATATGGATTTGTAGCTTCTTCATCAATATGCCATTCTAAGGCCCTACTTGGAAAATATTTTCAAAGGTTATCTTAAAAAGTACAGAAAGTTCGACAGATTCCCCCATCTGGAAATACTTTATTAAACACAAAGTTTGGGATTACTCAAGTCCTTATATTCTGACGGTCCACTCCTTCAAATGCGTACGCATTACAAACAGAAAACCGCCCCAGACTTTTACAATCCAGATGTGTTGTCCAGACACACTGATGCTAAAACAATTAAAATCTCAGGTGACATAGCAGGTGATTAAATGGAAGCCTAAGTAAGGAGCCACGGGGAGTGACCTGGGTTTTCAGAGAGTGCAAAGGTATTCAATGAACACGCAGTTGAAAGAAGTAGAATGTGACTTGTCATTTGGGACACGTGGGATTCGGACATGGAGAGAGGAAAATTTTGCGAGGGCGGGGTCGAGGGCCAGAGCTGCTTCCGTGCCCTTAGCTGACCCTCCTACCCTCAACAGAGACTAAAGCTTGGGCATCCGACAAAAATAACTCCTAAATCTTACATAGTAACTGTCACGTGCAAAGCATCGTTCTAGCTGCTTTATTCTTGCGTGAACTCATTGAATCCTCGTGGTCTTGTGAAGATCTCCCCATTTTACAGACGAAGGAACTGATAGATGTGGATGCTTGGCATGTGCCCAACTCACAGCTACAACGTGCTAGAGCGAGAACTCAAGCCCGTGCAGTCTCGCTTCACATTCTGTGCTCCTAACCACGACACCTTGGTATTTCTCAAACCCTTTGGTCTTAGGGTCTCTTTACACTCTTAAAAATTACTGAGTGTTCCAAAGCTGTTTTGTTACTTTGAGTTATACCTGGCCCTATTTTCTACAGGGGAATCGACATGGGTAAGCATCAAATGCTTATGTATTAATTCATTTAAACAACGAAATTATAGACATTGAGAACACATCAGTGCTTGCCAGGGGCTCTCTTGCCGAGAGCAAAGCAGTGGTGGCTAATAACGGGCAATGCCCGTGTGATGATGAACCTGTTCTATATATTCTAGATCTTGAATCGATGCCACTAGCCTGGCTGTGCTAGGATACTATGGTTTTGCAAGACGTTGCCACCGCAGTAACCTGGGTACAGAATATATGTGATCTCTACTATTTCTTTTTTTTTTATTTAAAAAAAAATTTTTTTTTAATGTTTATTTATTTTTGAGACAGAGAGAGAGAGAACATGAATGGGGGAGGGGCAGAGAGAGAGGGAGACACAGAATCTGAAACGGGCTCCGGGCTCTGAGCTGTCAGCACAGAGCCCAACGCGGGGCTTGAACTCACGGAACGCGAGATCATGACCTGAGCCGAAGTCGGCCGCTCAACCGACTGAGCCACCCAGGCGCCCCAATCTCTACTGTTTCTTACGATTGAATGGGAATCTGTTTATTATTTACAGGTAAAAAGCTTAATTAAAAGACAATAAAACCATCGCATTCAAACATGAAATAACCACACTTCCAAAAATAGATTAGCGAGGAGGATAGCATGGCTTCACGTTATTACAAATCTCTTCAATGCTTCCTTTAAAAGCAGGTTCAACTCTCTTACCTGCTTCTGCCTTCAGCCTATTGCAATATCACACCTCAAGTAGCCTTTCGAATCGTCTATTTTTTTTTTTTTTAATTGAAATCCAAGTCAATTCAGATACAGTGTAGTATTGGTCTCGGGAGGAGAATTTGGTGGCCCATCACTTACATATGACACCCAGCGCTCATCCCAACAAGTGCCCTCCCTAATGCCCATCGCCCCCCAGTATCCCTCCAGCAACCCTCAGTTTGTTCTGTGCGGACTATTCTATACTCGTGAGAGAAGGAGAAAGCAAAAGGAAAAAAAATGATTTTGAAGTTTTCGTGGACACCCTAAAAATATCTCCGGGCCCCCAGTGGTCTCTAGACCACAAAGTGCAAATCAATGCCTTAGAATATACTGCCTCCTGACATGAATGTTCGATGCTGGCATAATATTAATTGTGCTAAGAGTTCGGTTTCGGCTCCAAGGTGATTAGTACGAACCCAAGTCAGTGGCCGGGTGTTTGAATGCACAACTTCTTTTGCAGCCTAGGAGATCTAAAAGCTCCCAAATGAGCACACAGTAAGCAAAACAAACTGTTCGAACTGCTGCAATTTGCCGGCTCCCTCTCCGCCGAAGACTCCCGACTGCCTGACTTCAAAGGGAACACTGTGTGAGGAGAGCATCTGTGGGAAGAAGATAGCAAGGCAAACGTGGCAACGAAAGAACCATCGGCTTGAAATGTTTTTGTAAAATGCCAAGACGCTTATGCGTGGGGACACGGTGTCATTGGAAAGCATAAAAGAACGCTGGAGCACGACAGTTAGCCGTGACTTCAGAAGGAACCCCTTAACCCTTCGGAGGTCTCTTCTGCCAGCCTCTGCTTCAACTGCCGCTGCCGTGGGACGAAGCTGGAAGAGAAAGCGCTGACATTTAAAAATCAGAGTGCAAATCTGTATTAATACCCACTTTGGCTTGGCGGTAGATTCGCTCTCACGCTGGGCAAGAGATGCTCGGCGCTAAAGCTGGAGGAATTTACCGTCAGCTTGGGCTAATGCCAAAGCTCGGGAGCCCACGACCCGCTCCAAGTGGCCGGCTGAATACACCAGAGCTCGGACAGTCTGGATACAGCGAACATAAAGCTTCCCACATGCAACATTCAACAGAGCAATTGGGAGACCCTGAAACAATTAATGTTAGAAGAAATTTAAAGACCAGAGGAAAATACTCATTAAATGAAGGCTGATCATGAGTTGTGCCTTCAGCCTTTATAGCCCAAATAACTTTCCAAAGTCGGTTTTACCTCCCTGAAACTGATATTTCTACACTTCCAAGTTTTTGCTTAACTAAGTTTAATAACACCGACTGTTTACCGAGGGTATGATATTTGCCAGACGCTTTGCTAGGGACTTTGTTACATTAGCTCTACTCTTCACAAAATCCCTGACGAGCAATTGCCATTTTTCCTCTTCTATGCCTGAGTAAACTGAGTCTCAGAGCCCATAAGTGCCTTTGCCTTGCTAATACAGTGAGAAGACAGAGGAACTGATATCCAAATTCCAAGCCACGTCTCTTACCTCCAAAGCCAGGATATCCTATTGCTTCCTCCTTATTTCTGTGCATTTAGGAGGATTTTCAGGTGGGCTTTATGTAATTGCCTTAGTTTATACGAAAATTCCTAGCTCTTCTGGACTCTGAAGGTATAAATGATGAGAGGCAAAAATAAAGTTCTTAATGTGCTTTAATGCTTCCGGCTATAAGACTTGACCTAGGCTTCGGAGAACTCCCCAACTCTTAGCCACGGAAGTTCCTTCAATTCAATTGGTCAAAATCACTTGAACATGCTAATGAGAGCCTCTCTCCCACATTTTCTAAGCCACGGTCTGCTTGGTAATTAGCATGACAACTGAAGTCGATCCTTCAAAGGAAGACCCTACCTAAGCTGGGGCAGGATAGTAATTGTCCCAGGGCTGACTTAACAAAGTGCCACAATGGAGGTGGTTGAAAACAAGAGAAAATCCATCTCTCACAATCGATATTTGACTTCCAGTCTTTATAAGCTGTGGGTGGGGTCAAACTTCCTCCGAAGGCTCTAGGAGAGAATTATTGTGGCTTCTTCCTAGTTCTCTCAAATGCCACCAATCCCTGAGAGAATCCCTCATGTCCTTGGCTGATGCAGGTGTATCACTCCAATCTCTGCCTTAGTTGTCCTGTAGCCTTCCTCCTGAGGGTCTGTGTGTCTTCATTTGGAGATCTCTCCTGTGTGTGTCTATGTCCTAATTTCCCTCTTCTTTTAAAGGACAGTCATTGGATTAGAGCCCATCCTAATCCACTATGACCTCACTTAGTTTAAGGAATTACTTCTGCCAACACCTAATTACATCACATGCTGAGGTTCCAGGTGAAAGGTTTTGTTTTTGTTTTTGTTTTTTTTTTTTTTGAGAGAGAGAGAGAAGCGTGCACACGGGACAGGAGCAGAGGGAGAGAGTCAGTCCCAAGCAGGCTCCACGCTGAGGGCAGAACCCAACGTGAGGCTCTATCCCACAACCCTGGGATCGTACCTGAGCCAAAACCAAGTCTGACGCTCAGCCAACTGAGCTAACCAGGCACCTGCCAGGGGAAGGGATTTCTGAAGGTAGCTATTTGACCCACTACAAGCAATTAGCAGAAAAGAGCAGAGAGGGGAGTCCCATTTTAAGGATTTGTACAGCACTTGGCTTTCGTAAGGCCAAGGAGTGGGCTCAAACCTTTTGTGTCATTTCACTCCTACCCTTGTTTGCAAAAGAAACTGGTTGGTGAGTAGACCTCATGTCAGTATGTCTCACATTAACATAATTACCCTATTTCCTTCTTGGGCACATGCCTTTGTGTGAAAACATTTTCTCGGAATGCTGGCTTACTGTTTCGCCACTCTCCGTTAGAACGTAAGCCCTCCGATGCAGGAAACTTACCACTCTTAGTTGCCGCTATAACCCCAATACCCCAAGAAGAGTGCCTGGCATGTAGACATGCAGTAAATGCTCAGCGAATGATTGGATGGATGTGTAGGTGACTTCTGGCTCTTAACAGCTGACTGATTAGGGTTTTCACAGTGCTGTTCCCTCACTCGTTTGCTGAACATTTAGGGACTGCTTTACTATTTTGCCAAGCACTGTATTCAGCACCGGGTATGTAACAATACAACCGCAAGCCTAAGCAGGCTTATATTCCCAGATCTCCTAGAACATTAAAGAAAGAACCCTCAGGGCACCTACAAGGTTATCAAGAACTGTACTTGGTCCCATGGGTACACATACTACCATAGACTTAGCCCTCGTCCACAGACAACCATTGTATGTAAGATTAAAGAGTTAAGAGAGTGTATGAAATTATGCCTATGTTCAGAGTACATAAAGAAAAATAAGAATAGTCTTTTATAAATTGGTGAAAACAGAACTACAAGTAAATGTTTTGACTAGGCAGAGGGGGAAAAAGGTAGAGATTCCAGGCCTACAAGTCTGATTTGTGCAATGGGATAAAATACACTAAGAAATGAAGCTGAGTCAGATACAATGAATTTCCATATCTTGACGGAATGATATTAAAAAAGGTACTTATTTTTCCACAGATGATTAAATAATATTTTACAGGATAGAGTGATGACAAAATCAAGCTCCCCACTGATCCTCCTGGACCACTAGGCCAAATAAAGTCAACATGATAGATTCTAAAGAAGATACATGAGGGGTACCTGGGTTGCTCAGGTGGTTGAGCGTCTGACTCTTGATTTCCACTCAGGTCATGATCTCACAGTTCGTGAGATCGAGCCCCACGTCCAGCCCTGCGCTGATGGCCCAGAGCCTATTTGAGATTCCCTCTCTCCTTCTCCCTCTCTCTCTGCTCCACCCATGCTCATGCATGCTCCCTAAATAAACATACAAAATAAAATTAAGATGATACATGAAAGTTTCGCCTTTAGCTTGCTTGCATGGAATAGATTTTTGATCAATTACAGTAGACCAAATGGAGGAAACTTCTTGTCAGACAGAAGCTCCTTTGAAAAATCACAAAGTCAACCACAATGTCCAATAGTGTTCTCGGATGTCTCTCTGAATCCAGTGCAAGCATCCATAACAATAACAGAAAACCAGGCCCCAGATCACCAAACTAGTAATCTCACTGTGCTTGGGACCAGTCAGATCACAGCTAGAACATGGTTTAAATCAGAGCTCTCCCTTTTAAGATGTACATACGCATACTGGACTGCATTTAGACAAAAACAACTATGATGCTACCTGGTTGGAAAATTGTAACAGAAAAGGTTCAAGAAAATGGACAAATATACTAAGTGGAAATAACACAATGGCCGATTATTAACTTTATGAATTAGAGGGCTATTATGTGGAAAAGAAATAGACCTATTTACAGTTGCTCAAGAAGTATGGGGTACTGTAATCAAAAGGAAAGCGCTATTAGAGCCACTAAGATCTGGATTTCTGCCTCGATCACTTATTGACTGTTACCAGAGATGAATTACTTAACTTCCGTGAGCTCTCAGTGTCTTAATCTATAAATGAGAGTCATGATTACATACGCTTCCCGCATTCACAGGGTTGTTGAGAAAATCAGAAGAAAAGTAATTCTACAAAGAAGGAGGCTATTACGTTGAGGACAAAAATAGATGTGAGGCAGGGTTTTCTTTTTTTATATTCCAGTGTGATTACCATACAGTGTTAGATTACCTTCAGGTAGACGACACAGTGATTAAACGTGATGGAGTTTTAGTCAACAATGGAGGCATATTTGAACAATCGGACTTGCTCCAAGTTTATACGTTCCTTCAACAAGAATTCTTAAAACTTACTATGTTAGGAGCACAGTCCTGGGCACTAGGGATGCCACAGCGAATAAAGCAGACCAAACCCTTGCCCTGATGGACCTAACATCCTGGGAGGGGGGAGAAACAACACCGTTATGTTATAACAAGAACGTCTGTAACGTAATACCAGCCAGCAAGAAGAGCCATGAAGAAACAAACCACGGGTGAAGGCCTCCGTGGCAGAACATTTTATATCGCGGGGTCAGCAAAGGCTTCTGAGGAGGTATGATTCCAGCAGATTCCCACATGACAGTGTGAGAAAATACCCGAGGGAAGCGCTTTACTGGGAGACACGCTGGCAAGGGTATCAAGCTCGGAGATGGAAACAAGCTTGGTTGTGTTAGAGCAACAACAAGGCCAGCGTGGTTGGAGCAGAGTCAGTGAGCGCAGAATGGTAAAAGCAAAGGTAAGGAAGTGTGCCGAGGGCCACATCATGCAGGACATTGCAGGCTGGTGAGGAGTGCGCATTGTGTCTGAGTAGTCAAAGTGTTGAGGAAGCCATTGGGGAATTCTGAGCTAAGGGGAGATATGATCCGATTTAATATTTTAAATTCTCAAGTGGCATGGTTGGATGAGGGTAATAAAGATCCCGAATAACATCTATGGCTTTATCTTCCTCACGTGAGTGTGTTCACTGGCATACAAGCTCTGCTCCTTGCAGTTGTCAGGGCCGGTGTGAAGGTGTGGTACTCTGTAGTGGCCAGGATCCAGACTACGTGTGGCTCCTGTGGCTCGCACATTCTTAGCTCGTTGCCCTCATCTCCATGATTGGGAGCATCATGTACAAAATGTTATGAAAACAAAGAAGCCAGGGAATTAACTCTTCCTGAGAAGTTGGGGGTTGTGTCACAGCGTTGATTTAGATTGGATCTCCTAAACAGAATTTCATCAGGTAGGACATACAAAGGAAGACAATGATAATCCTAGGTATGCCGGTACATAATGGGTACGGAGGAAATAGCGTATTTTGGCCACAATAAAAGGCATACTGGGAAGGCACAGCGGGTAGTAAGCAAGGCAATATCCATTTATTGAATTTCTATTGTGTTAAAGGTTCCATGATGGGAAAAACTACATACAAAATTAAGGCATAGTCTATCTCAAGACCTTTAAAACTTAAGTGAGGAGACACGCACGCACACATCTTACCATATAAGACAGAAATTGGAGCAATGAGAGAAATTTTATCGCATTTTCAGGATGTAGACTTCCTACATGGGATGATGATTTTTTTTATTCCTTTAATCAAGTCACATTTTTATTCTCAAGAAGTAGTTCTAGCTTATTCATATAGATCCTGAACAACAAACTTATTCCTAGGTGTTCCTATAGACTTTATATATGTTTTTCCCTTCATGTTGGGCTCTCTGAACCCAACTGCCTCTTGAAAATTATGTAAATAAACAGTCAGTGACCGTTTTGTGCCAGATAATATTCTGGGTGGTAGAGATGTAGCAGTAAGCACAATAAAGGGAAAAAAAAACTCACCTTCATGGAGCTTATATTCTAGCAAGGGTTCTCAGAGAAATGAACGTAATGGATAGGTTAAAATATGTAGTATGTGAATAGTGATAAATTTTAAGGAGAGAGATAAAGGAGGGAAATAGGAAGAGATGTCAGGGGTGTGTGTGTGTCTGTCTGTCTGTGTGTCTATTTTTCAACGTTGATCAGGCAATGCCTTCTTGAGTAGAAAATATCCCAGTATTGACTTAAAGGACATGAGGGATTTAACAATGTGGATAATATCTGTTTTGAACAGTATATTTGAAACAGTGCTTTTAATAAGACAGGTACAAAATCCCTGAGACCAAAGTTCGACTGTGCAGTTCAATGAAGACCAAGGATGCCAGTGGACTTAATGCCGAGCACGTTGGGATGGAGGGGCAAGCATCGGGACGTAGGGACAGAGTAAAATTGTGACAAGACTCCAAGGCCCTCAAAAACTATTATAAAGACTTGGGCTATTACTTTGAGATGGGGAACCAGAGGATTTTCAGCAGAGGAATGACAGGGCCTCAGGTATGTTTGTAAAGGATCAACCTGGCTGCCGTTCTGAGAATAGGCTTTGAAGAGACGTAAGAGTGAAAGCAGGGTGACATTAGAGACGGTGCTGTGATGAAACAGGAGACGTGATGGTCACGTGATCTAGGCTGGCAGAGTGGAGATAATGAGAAGCGGTCGGATTATGCACATGAGTTTTGAAGCTAGAGCGCAAGAAGATTAGCTGATGGACGGATTCGATGTGGGAAGATAGGGAAAGAGTGAAGTATGGAAGACAGCCAGGTGGTTGGCCTGCAGTACCAGAAGGACGGTGCTGCAATTCAGGGCAGTGGGTAAGGCTGAGGGAGGAGCAAGTTTAGAAGAAATTTCTGGAGTACGATTCAAGATCGTATTTGGGTGCTCTCATCATTACCCTTACTGGGTACTGGCAGACAGTCATTAGATGTTTGTAGAATGAAAACAGACGTTCGTGAATGGATGAGTGTGTTACAGATTGAATGAATTAGCAAATATATTAAGAGGAGATGCCCTAGTTTTGGCAGTAATTCATGAGCGTTGACTGGTCCGCAGCAGGAGTCAGAGTCAGGTGATATGCATCTGGGTATGACAAACCTAATAAAGGGATTAAATAAAAGGTGGAGACCGTAACCAAGCCCAGAAGAGACTGTCCTCGCCAATATATCAAGTCAGAAGACTGTTAAAAGAGAGGACCAAGAGCGCACAGTAGAAATGTTGCAAATGATTGGATGAGTAGTGAAGCAATAAAAATAAAGGCACATAAAAGAGTGAGACTGAACTAGAGTCCCTCAGATGTGGTTTTGACCTTGAAAAATACTTTTGATGCGGCACAACATATCATCTAAATTATTACACGCCAGTCTTAAAACAGCTAAAACGGAGGCAAATTTTGGACTTAAAAAAAGAAAACAATACAGGGATGTTGCTCTCTCTTCCTGCTTAGCAGGTCTACCCTCTTTCAAAGGCATGTCTGTCTCTTGCAGGTAGTAGGCCAAGGTAGTGAGGATTTGCAACCTGGGAAAAGCTCAAGGTGCATGTATTATTGAGAGAAAAATAACTATCCAAAATCCTTTAGCTTCTAATTGACATTTCAAGGACAATTTTAAGAACTGATCCATGAGGACGAAGGACTGGAGACCACCCCATAATGTGCAGAAGATAACCTTTCTACCTACCATGTTTGTTAATGAGTTGTATCGACCTATAGCGTAACAATTATATGACCTAGAAAGATGAAGTAAAAGAAAGCCCATTCTTTCTAGCCCAAGAGCGTAAAGAGAAGAACAGAGACATGCGTGTCTCAGACTCTACTCTCCAGTCCTCAACACTGAAGGAAGAAATATAAATCAGTTGAGGTAAACACTGAGGGCAGATTTTTCCAACCTACTTGGGACAATGAACGGAGACAGATGTGCTACACGGTTGGCCTTTTGCTACTGGTTAACAGTGTGGAGTGGTGTGGTTAGGCCGAGAGAGGTTCTAACGTCAACAACAAAAAAAAAAATTTAAGAGGGGAGAAAACAATAAAGACACGAAAGTATGTTTTTCATTGATTTTTGTCTTCTTTCTCTAGAAACAGATATAAATTCTCCTTTGAGAGAGCTCCTTCGCTCTGGGATTCGGGGAAACCAATGACGACCCTTTTAGTTTTGCTGAAGTAAAACTAGATTCCATTCTAAAATGGAAAGCTTCAAACAAGAAAAAGCTGAAGTGTTCGGATAATACAGTAATAGCAGAGCAGTATCTCTGCAGATAATATAAATTTAGTTTTACTATCTAAATCTTAGGATTTGAGTCCAGCATACTAGAACAGATAAAGCCTTATATTAGAGCAACCAGAAAATGCTGGCAGGCCAGGGACTAAGATGAGAAGAGGAACGTACGAGAACCTAGACTATGTGTGCAAATATGTCTGATTTACACTTTTAGGACTCTCATGCATTTTGGCTCATTTGTATTCTATGTAAGTCTGGAGTAAATATAATTAAGTATTATAATCTGACCCCATCTGAAAGAGAAGAAAATTAAGACAACGATTTGTATCCGCACAAATGTCACATCGGTAAAGGTGACAAACAATCGATACCAGAAGGAATATTGTCATCAGATGGCTACAAGTGATAATGCAAATTAAAATCAGGTAAATCACAACAAAGAAAATCCCAGGCCCAGGAGGGGTCGGTGGTAAATTCTAGCAAACATTAACAGAAGAATTAATACCAATCCTTCAGAAGTTTTTCCAAGATCTAAAGGAGTAAGGAACCCTTCTTCACTCTGCCAGATCTGGCTGCTATGACAAAAATACCATAGTATAAAACACAAAAGTTGGTTTCTTACATTCTGAGGGCTTAAAGTCCAAGATCAGGATGCCAGCCCAGTTGGGTTCTGGTGAGATCCCTCTTCAGACTTACAGACCAGCAACTTCTCACTGTAACCTCACACGGCAGAGAGAGGAAGCAGGCTCTCTAGGAGTTGCTAAAAGGGAACTAATACCTTTCATAAGGGCTCCACTCTCATACTTCATCTAATTCTGATGATCTCCCAAAGATTTCAGCTCCTAGTACCATCACAAGAGGGGGTCGTGTTTCCACATAGGAGTTTCGGGGGCAACATTTAATCCATCACACCCTCCTACAAAATTCAAACATATCACGAGCAAAGTATGAAAAAAATTCTTGTTTTAATATATGCAAAAAAATAAAAAAATCAACTAGTAGCAAACCAAATTCAGCAACAATTACAAAAAATCATATACAGTCGACCAAGTGAGATTTAACCCAGGAATCCAAGTTTGTTTTCGTACCCCAAAATCAAGCAGTATCATAACAAACACCAAACAAAATAGAAATATGGTAAGAACTTCCTCAACCCAATAAAGGTCATCTACAAAAAACCCAAACATAACATCATGCTTAACTGTGAAGATCTGAAATATGATCGCACATCGAAAATACAGAGGCCTGTAGAGGAAAAAACATGCCCACACCTACTTTCTTTTACATGGACAACAAAACATCACCCTGGGTATAAAAGATTAGGAGATGCCCAAGTGATTTCTTTGGGATCAGTGTACAAGCATGAAAATCAGGTGGTACACCCCAGGAACCTCCACACAGAAATCCCCGAAAGGAGGCCTTCTGACCCACAGCGAACAGGCTACTTACCCCCTCAAGAGTAGTGAGGGCTGTAGAATTTCAATAATTGAACTCACTGGCTAAACCAGCATTACCACACAGCTGCAAAACTCTACAGAAATTGCAGACAGGCTATTAAACTAGGATTTATGAAGTCAGCTTTTGTCCAACCAAGTGATTACAATTTAATAAGTTCGCCTACTTAGCTCTGAATTGGACACAACCGGTCAGAAGAATGTGTGAAAAATAAGCTTATGAGAAGACTCGTGTCTCGTATCCGAATAGGCCATTTACTCATTTATCAAACAATTCTTTAAAGTCCAGTTATAGGCACTTCGGGGAATATAAAATGGTGTTAAATGTGGGCTCTGCCCTCTGGAGGCTTATTGTAACCTAATACGTGAACCAAATTCGTACACAGATACCTATATCCAAGCATCATGGAGGCACAAATATAATACCGTGGAGGTCAGATTTGGGGAAAAGTACTTACTACTAGCTAGGGAGAAGGCATTAAAAAAAAAAAAAAAAGTAGCACTTAGGCAGACTTTACAGTCTGGACAGAAAGGAGGGCAGAAATGCACAAAAAATGTACATGGAATAGAATGTACATCACTTTGATTAAAGAGTGTTAAAAGCGAGGTAAAGAGGCTGGATGTAAGAAATATATAGGTCAGATAACGAATAGCAAAATACCTCTGAGCTGGGATTATGACAATAGGTGGAGACTAGCTTTAATTGGATTCAATTAGCCAAATACTTTCTGTGTGCCGGACATGGAGAACTGGGGGACACAGATACAAGAGAGGAGGGCAGATATTAGACAACTGTAATACTCCAATGTCAGTTAACGAGGGCCAGAAAGAGGATAAAGATTAGAGAAGTCAAAAGTACCCAAGGCAGGTACTTCATCTGTCCTGTGCAATTGTCCCCTCTGCACCTCAATAGCTAATTTGAGAAATCTGAAGTCTCTTTGTGTATTTTAACCAGGTCAAAATAAATTTTAGAATCCGTTCCTAAGATTTCCAAGAGAATAGATAATGAGTACCATCCTTTTGTTCTCTTCAGATTGGAAGAAGAATGCTAAATTAAGGGTAGCACAACTCCTCGTACAACAAACCCTAGCCTTCTGGGAGCCTAAATCATTCATTTCATCTTCTGGAAGTTTTGAGGATAATATAGTAGACACAGTTTACAAATCCACCCATTCATTCCATCATTCATTCAGTGAGTATTTATCTTCAAAGTACTGCATGACTCCAAATGTTCTATGCGGTGGGATAGGAGGAAAACAACCCAGATACCTTTCCATCATAGAGATAAATAGTCTAGAGAAACAAACCGAAAATGAACGAAGATTACATCAGTTTGTATAAATGCTACAAAGCAAAATAAGTCAAGATGCAGGCAGAGAGAATGATGGCGGCGCTACAGATAATTCAGATATTCTTTTCATGATTGATTTTAATGTAGGATTTTTCACCTTTTTAGATGTACAGGTAAAGTTTTCATGAAAAATTACAAATAGAATGCATGCACACCGTACTGGTTCAGTTACCTAAACTTATTTGATGATTATCATTCCACTAAGTGATTTGTTGTGTGACCAAATCATTCATATCAGTAAGTTATTTTAAACATTTTATAGGCACAATCAACATGAATGGTTTGGAGAAGTCACATTCTTTACTCTCTTTACTAACAGATAATGTTCTCATACCGGATTGCATCTTTCCCGGGCTACATTGCACACTGCATTCTCTGTTCACTAAAGAATCCCCTTTTCTTAGTCACTTTCTCTAAGATGTTGAAAAGAGATGTAGCTAGACTAATCCAACAACATAAAAAAGAAAAAAACCTTCACATATTCCCTGCCCTGTATCCAAGAGGTTTCTTGTAAATTTCCCCACCTATCTTTCCATAGTTAGTACTGCCACACTCATTATCTCCCTCCTTAAATAATTATTTCTCTCCTTGTTGATTCACCTTTCCCAAAAGGACTAGATTAATATTCCCAAAATATGACTCTAATCATGTTTCTTACCTCTCGAAATCCATGATGCCTCCTCATTGCTCATGGAGTTACCGACATGTCTCCAACAGCAATTACGTAGTGTATTGCTAAACCTCCAGTACCATTCATCCAATGCAGGTTGGCTGTCACACTTTGTTTACTCTCAACTCAAGTGACAATTGATAATCTGTGTTTTTATTGTAGTGGTTCATCTCTCAACTCTTCTAAACACAGTACGAGGAAAGAAGAAAGGCTTAAACTGATAATTTAAGTATCAATCTCAAGATAAAGAAGAGGAAAACAAAACCAAACAAAGATGAAAAAGAAAAATCAGAGATAGGAAAAAAAATATACAAAAAAAGAACTAGCAAAACCCAAGTTGATTCTTAGAAAAGACTAACACAAATGATAAATCCTTAATAAGATCACTCAAGAAAAATAAAGAGGCAAGAATCACCCATGTCAGTAATGAAAAGAAAAGTCTATACAGGTTCTATAGACAGCAAAATAAAAATATATCAGGAAAATCTTTATGAAAATATAAAAATTGATGTGAAAAGAATACATTCCTAGAAAAGCTCAATAAACCAAAACAAACAAAAGAGAGAAAATGCCAGACTAAGATGGCTTTGCCAGTTCATTCTCCAGAGAATAGAAAAGATATTTCCCACTTCATTTACTGAAGTCACCATTACTCTGATAGAAAATTTTACAATAACACCAAAAAAAATTATAGGGCAGTCTCTCTCATAAACATAGATGCAAAAATCCTAAATAAAATATAAGAAATGCAGTATTATATGAAAGGGATAAAATACAAGCAGACTAACTAGGAATGAAATATTACTAACATTTTAAAAGACCCCAATATACATATATATACATACACACACACACACACACACACACACACACATATATACATAGCATGCTTATAGGCTGTGACAATGTCCTTTATCCACAAGTTGATCTATAGATTCAATGCAATTTGAATAAAAATCCCCTTGAAAATATTTACAAAATTGACAAGCTGATTCTACAATTTATATGGAAATGCAAAGGGACAAGACAATCTTAAAAGAGGACTATTGGATGACTTACACTATTGTCTATAAAGACATTTTACAGCTACAATAATGAGAAGTACGCATTTGCCTTAAAGACAGATAGGCTAAAAGGGAGAAACCAGAAACACATTCGTACATACATATAGTCATTTGATTTATGATACAGATATCATTGCAAGGCAGTATAAAAGGTATTGTTTCTTCAATGAATAGTTCTGGGTCAATTTACTATATACTTGGAAAAAATAAGCCTTTATCAGTACCGAAAACTATACATGAACGTCAATTCCATATGTTTTCCAGCATGAAAAGTGAAACAAGTCTTCATACACACACAAATATATACATATATTGGAAATTATCTTTGTGAACTTGAGGTATTCAAAGATTTTTTTAAATTTTTTTTAACGTTTATTTATTTTTGAGACAGAGAGAGACAGAGCATGAATGGGGGGAGGGTCAGAGAGAGAGGGAGACACAGAATCGGAAGCAGGCTCCAGGCTCCGAGCTGTCAGCACAGAGCCCGACGCGGGGCTCGAACTCGTGAACCACAAGATCATGACCTGAGCCGAAGTCAGACACTTAACGGACTGAGCCACCCAGGCGCTCCGAGGTATTCAAAGATTTATGAAGGCTATAAAACAGTAGTGGTAAGAGATAATATTCATAAATTGAACTTTTATCAAAATTTATCAATGGGAATATGAAAAGGCAAGCTACAGCATTGAAAACAATATTTCTAACATATCTGGCAAGATTCATGTACAGGATATATAAATACTCTTACAAGTCAATAAAAAAAATTAAACTCAATAGAGAAATGAGCAAATGAATTGAACAGGCATTTCACAAAATATTCAGGTTGACAATAAACATGGAAAGCTGTTCAACATCTTTTGCCATGAAAATGCAATTCAAACTACAATGGGATACCATCATATACAGTCACCAGAATAGCTACAATTAAAAAGATAGCCGATATCAACTGATAGCAACAATATAGAGCAACTAACATTCTCATGCACTTCTGTAATGTGTTCATTGGCCTACTGCCTTTGGAAAACTTTTTGTTAGCGTCTACTGAAGAGATCCTACAATCTGGCAATTGTAGTCCTAAATGGATAGCCAAGATAAATGTGTGCACGTGTGGATGAAGACACGTACAAGAGATTACATAGAAGCACTATTACTTTTAGCGCATGAAATCATTTGTTGGAAGACCATTGCAGTTTACCATAGGGAAAGACTTGACGGCAGATGAACAGAAGCATTATTGTAATAGCTCCAAACTGGATACAACCCTGATGGGGAAATAATTTTCATATAGTAATCAACGGAGTACTATACATCAATGGAAAATAGATGAATCCATGCTACATGTAAACTATGGATGAAACTTGAAATAGAAGAATGAGCAAAGAAAGAAGTACAAAGTAGCAAATATTGTATGAGAATGTAATAATGTCATTTTGACGTTACACACACAAACGTAACATCAAAAACAGGCAAAAATAGTCAATGGTATTAACTACAAAGATAATGGTTATTTATGGGGAAGATAGGCGAAAATCTACTAAGGGTAGGAAGGGATCTTATGACATTCTATTAATACTTTATTTCTTAATCTCAGTTATGCGGGGGAATGTAGAGGTGAACTTTGACAGCTATGTTACGAGTGTGGATTCTTACAACAGCCTCAGTCATTCTTTCATGTGAGCTCATCTGTGGAAGAATTCATGAGCTCCATTGGGAGAATTTCCATTACTTGGAGGATTTTGTTTTCCCTTTTCTCATATGTCTATCTCTAGAGAACTCTGGAACATATTCTCACATTTCAAACATTTCTCTGATAAATGGCATTATTGTGATTGTTCTCCACGGAAGACTAAGACACTGGGGATCACAATACCTCCACTTTCCCACTGCATCTCATTACTCTAAACAGTACCCGTTCACTCTAGGTCATGGCATACATAAGTTACATACAAATGTTATCTTTTTAATTAAAATTTTTTTTGAATTGAATATTGTTTTTATTAAAAAATAGATGAAGGATGGTACAGCCATTATAGGAAACAGTATGGAAGTTCCTCCAAAAATTAAAAATAGAACTACCATATGTTCCAAAAATTCCATTTCTGGGTATATATGCAAAGGAAATGAAATCAGGATCTTGAAGAGATAACTGCACACCCGTGTTCACTGCAGCATTATTCACAATAGCCAAGATACAGAAACAACTTGCATGGAATATATATTTTGTATCCTTATATCAATCCCCATAACTTAAATCCTAAAATCAGGATTTTGGTTATTGTTTTGAATATTTATGATTGATAAGCAATTACATGTATAAGATAAACAGAAATGCATTCATTCTTCTGCACAATATTTGTTCAGCGCTTATTATGTGCGTTAATCTTCTCTAATTCCCACAACAACCCTGTGGGGTTTTATTCTCACAAGTGTGTGAATGTGGAAATTGAGAGAAAGCTTAAGCGACTTGCTCAAGGTCTAACAGCTGCAGTGTAGATATAAAAATTGTAGACCCTGCATTCATCTCTCTGCCTTCAGAGACTACTCTTTCCACTGTGATGCACACATTCTCTCTCTCTGTGCTAAGAGTGAATGGAACAGAGGAGTACCCCAGGAAGAGGTGATCAAGGAAAGCCTGGCAGAGTAGGTGGCTCAAGGGGAAAATTT
The DNA here is from genome assembly GCF_018350155.1 of Leopardus geoffroyi. Taxonomy (NCBI): domain Eukaryota; kingdom Metazoa; phylum Chordata; class Mammalia; order Carnivora; family Felidae; genus Leopardus; species Leopardus geoffroyi. The sequence goes on from NC_059343.1 coordinate 119,329,912, forward strand.
AGAGAGTTAGAGCAAGCCAACTGAACAACTGACGAAAGAGAAATCCACCTACGGACAGACATTAACTTGTTCCGGAGTCGGCTACATTCATAAAATACAAGCAGTAGGTTTCCTCCCCAAATTAATACAGTGAAACCCTACTCCTCAATGTGATAATATTAGAGAAGGGAGAGCCCTTAGGAGGTGATTAAGATTAGAGGAGGTCATAAAGGTAGAGCCCTCACGAATGGGTTTAGTACCCTTTTAAGAGTCAGGAGAGTTCTTGCTTCCTCCGCTCTCCCACCACGTAAAGATACAAGTCAGCAGCCCAGAGCTCAGAAGAGGGCCCTCACCAGAACCCAACTATGATCTTGGACTTCCAGCCTCCAGAACTGTGAGAAGTAGCTTTCTGTTGTTAATAAGCCCCCCTCCCCCAGCTATGGCATACTTGTTATATGCCTGAACAGACTAAGACAGGCATCATAGCTAAAGTTTAGTGTGGAAGGGAAGGCATCTGATTCAAGGTAGGGGTGACATCATAAAGAATACATCTATATTAAGGGCTTTGAATGTCACCCTGATGGTGAAAAGCCAAATTCAGATGGTCTTTTAAGTGATCACCACCACATTAAATGACTCCACACTATTTCAACAATCAGGATGCTGAGTGCCTTTAAAAACTCAAATATACTACTACTATATCCAAATATTGACCAATTATTACAATTGTTCCAGAGTACCCACCACTCTTTAGCCCCTTATCCTCAATAATGATGGCCTACACTCGACGATCTGCATACTCCACGCCTACAATGAACATGGAAGATTACTAACAACTCCATGGGCAATTATCTCTCAAATTATGATCAATAATTTTAGATTGGGCCTTAATGCTTTCAAGTAATCCTAGTATTTTTTCTTTTTTGCGGTCAGTTCTTTCTCCCACCTTTCTAGACTAGTATTCCAAACTTTTTTCCATCTTTTCAAACTTCCCACACCCACTCTCCACTTCTCATTCTCAGCAGATAATTCTGCTTCCTATTTCACCAGGGATGTTGAAGAATTAGAAAAGAATTTCCAAATGCTCCCACCATCCACATACACCCACCTACCTACATCTGTGCCTATGTAGTCTGTGCCAAATTAGAGACATCTCTACGGCAATTGTTCCCTATTTCTTCTACAGAAACAATTTGCTCTCTCTGATGGATCATTCTAATCAGCATTAAGACACACACACACACACACACACACACACACACACACACACACACCAGTTCTCCAAATTAAAAATATACCCTTCGTAAGCTCATTTTTCTTTTATTTACAGCTCTAGTCCTTCTTATATACAGCAAATTTGAAAGCATTGTGTATAAGGTGAGCGCAATCTCTTCCCCCCATCCTTGCTAGAACCCATTTAATCAGGTATTTTTCATCTATCATTCTCTGGATGGTTGCACCCGATGTCCTGACTTTACCATTCAAATGCTGACTTCCAAATATATACTTTCGAGCACTCTCCTGATCCTCTAGACGCATATGTCAAACGGCATTCTTAACATCAGTACTTGAATGTCTAATAGACGACTTAATATAACCAAAGGCCCTGATGTTCCCTTCAAATGAAGTCCTTTTGCAGTGTTCCTCATTTCAGATAATGGCAAATCTTCAAGTTGTTTATGCCAAAAAATTGTTTAGTCATCCCTGACTTCACTCACTGTCACATCTCACATCTAATGTTGTACAAAATTTTGTTGACTGTAACTTCAAAAATACATCTAAGATCCAATCATTATTTATCACTCTCTGTAACAGTACCACCCTAGCTCAAGCCAACAATCATCATTTCTTAATTGGATTATTGCAATAGCCTTCAAATTGATTTCCTGCCCTCTGTTTTTGGAAGTCTTTTCTTTCTACGCTCAATACAATAGCTAGAGTAATCACATTAAGTGTAAGGCAGGATAGGTTATTTCTCAGTTTGAATCCTGCAAAAGCGACCAATTCCCCATAAAGTAAAAGGTTAAGTCCTTACTAAATCCCACGAGAGGCATATTGGCCTCTGTGTACTTTTCCAACCTCCTCGCCAACAACTCTTGCCATCCCTCACTACTCTCCATCTACACTGGCTTTCCTACTATGCTTCCACCACAACGAGCAAGCCCATGCCTACATGTCTTTGTCCTTTCTATTCCCTTCCAATTTCCTCCCTGCAGATATCCGTATGGCAACCTCCCTCATTCCACTCAGTTCTGTACCCAAAGGTCACCTGCTCAGGTCATCTGCTTCCAGTTAGGATGTAGAAATCTGTAAAAAGAACACCGCTCCCACCCCAACAACTAAAGAGAGCCAGGTAGTCTATAAAAATCATAGCTTAAAACAAGAAACAAAAACAAAAGCAAGCAAACAAAATATCAGAAAGCTGAGATCCAAGAAACCTCAATGAACTAAATTCCAGAAAAAGAAAGGCACTTCATGGAAGAGAAGAGGTCCATGATTATTTTTGTCCACGGTGGGATAGTGGTGAAAGAAAGTATTTTTCCATAGACTGGGATAAAAAACTAGCCAAAAGTTTACTAAGCTGTAATGCCCATATATTGGCTGGGGTGATCAATTAGAATTTCAAAGATCCCTCAAAACAGAATGAGATTGAATCCATCTGTCAAATCTTTCCCAAGAGTCTTCACGGAGTACACAGAGGGGTCTTCACAAAAGCTAGGGTAATAGCACAAAAATTAAGAGAGATCCTTTGTAGCTACTCTAGTTCTTAGTAAATCTGAAGCAAGGCAATTTTTTTTCTGAAGACTGTTGGCTGGGCAGATGCCTAAAATACAGAAAGCCTGGAGCAGGAATGGAAAGCAAGGAGAACTCTGAAATTACCCTAAAAGGTGGCAGCCATGCTGGAGAACAGAAAAAGATCTCAGACAGTCAGGAAAACACAAAGGGAGGTAACCCATATTCATGGATAGGAAAACTCAACACTGAAATATTTAGTCTCCCTGCATTTATCCGCAGATTTAATACAATCCCAATAAGAATTCCACCAGACATTTTTGAAGAAATTGGCAAGAGGATTCAAAAGTTCAAAAAGCAGAAGGACGTAGAATAGCCAAAACAGTTTTGAAAAAGAACAACATTGGAACAATTATCTGATTTTAAAACATATTATAGAGCTACAGTAATCAAGACACTGCAGTACTAGCTTAAGGACAGAAATAAAGGTCAATGGAACAGAATAGAAGGTACAGAAAGAGACCAATGTATGTTCCATGAATACACCAAGTAATTTTAATTGGGAAAGGAAAATCTTTTCCGCAAATGGTACCAGAACACATGGCTATCTGTGTGGAAAAAAGAGAACTTGGACCTTGTACCATAAATCACAATCCAAACATAAATCCCAGGATCATAAGCCTTCTAGAAGAAGGCATAGAACACTTCCCTGACCTTCATGTACTTTAGATTTCTTGACAAGTTAGAAAAGCACTAGTTTTAAGAAAATGTTTAGATAACATGGGCTTCATCAACTTTAAATTTCCTTTTCAACAAGAAACCACAATAAAATAGGCAAACGCCATACTGAGAAAAATAATACATATATCTGATAAAGACTCTTATTCAAAATACATACAAAACTTCCAAAAGTCAAAAACAAAAAGGCAAATAATACAATAAAAATTATGCAAATAAACAGCTATTTTTTAAACAAATGGCCAATAAACACACGGAAAGGCATTCGACATCATTAGTCATAAGGAAAATGTACATTAAAACCACAATAAACTGTCGCTACATACTCTCTAGTGCAGCTGTAATAAAAAATTATCCACAATACCAAATATTTGCAAGGATGTGGAACAAGTGGAATTCTCACGCATTGCTAATGAGAGCATAAAATGATGATTTTGGAAAACAATTTGGTAGTTACTTGTAAAAGCTAAATACACATATACCCTACGATAAAGAAATCCCAGTTGTATTTACCTAAGAGAAAGGAAAACATGAGTCTACAAAAAAACTTTAATTGCTATGATCAAAGCAGTCCTATATATAAAAGCCTAAAACAGGGGCGGGGGAGAGCCTGGGTGACTCAGTTGGTGAAGCGTCCTTAAGCGTTTCAGCTCAGGTCATGACCTGGCAGTTCATGAGTTCGAGCCCTGCACGGGGCTCTGTGCTGACAGTGTGAAGCCTTCTTGGGATTCCCTCTTTCCCCCTCTCTCTGCCCCTCCCGCACTGGTGCTGTCCCGGGTGTCCCTCAAAATAAACAAATAAATAAACTAAAGCAAAAAAAAAAAAAAAAAAAAAAGCCGAAAACAGAAAGAACGCAAATGTCCATCAACACAAAAATAAGTTATGAAAAACTCACGTTGAATGCTACCCATCCATGTGAAATAACCAACTGGTGCAACCTGCACAACTCAGAGAATCTCACCCACGTTATCTGGAGCAAAAGCAGCGCGGTAACTACAGGCGCACGTACACGTAAACACACCACCCAAACGCTGCACACTTTCACTACCATCAAGTCCAAGAACAGGCAAAACTCTGCTGGAGTCATAGATCAGAAGAGCAACTGCTTGGGGGGGGGGGGGGCAGGGAGAAGCACTGACTGGTGCTAGCAAAGAGATCTTACGGGGACGTAGAAACGTTCCGCATCTTGCTTCAGGTCCTTGGGGCATGAGCATATACAATCGTCAAACTTGTTAACTGTAAAAAACTCAAGTGCACATGTTAATTCTTGGAAGTTAAACCTCAAGAAGTCAACCCGTTGCTTTTATCCTTGAACCACTTATTCAAAATTTCAATGTCAATACTTCGTAACCCCTTTCCTCATTTCTTTCTTTAGGCCTTATCCCTTCCAGATAGGTTATATGTAATTACATATTTCTTTTCCATCCTCCCCCTGAATATTCATTCCAGGAGGCAAGAAAGTTTTGTTTTCTTCACGGATATATACGCAAGCCTAGAACATTACCTGAAACATAGCAGGTGCTCAATAAACATTTGCTGAATAAGTGGATGGGTTCTCAGTAAACTGAAATTTGTTAAAAACATCCATTACAATGAATCTGTAACATCATCCCTATGCAGTCCAAGAACGGAGGCACTTAGAGGGGCCTCGGTAAAGGGTCTAGTGTTTTACCGATCGCTGTCACATCCAGAATGGGTACACTGCGTTTTCTTTTCCAGACACAAATGGCTGCAATTTTTGTAAGCATCGGTGTCTCTGGATGGCCTAACTATTCACCATCTATCTGGCACTGAAGTTTGGTTGAAGGACGTGCATCAAAATTATGGGGTTGATTACGGAAAATAACTCCAATTATCTCATGTTATATTGAATAAACAATTATAATGAACATTTCATTATTCAAGTCACAAGTTGGTAAACGTCTAGGTGAGATCTGCCTAAGGCCCCAGAGAGAATCAGTGAATAGTATTTATGGCCAACTCATGTGTCTGAATGAGAGAGGTTGGGGAAAGGAGACCTAGGGGTTCTTTTCTTCTAAAACTTTGTCTTTATTAGATGTTAGCTTTGAGCCCATGAGAAGAATATTTGCACATTTTCACACGGATATCAGTATGGAAGTGGCCCAGGACACCCCAATAGATTCCCCAGCAGTTAAATCACAGACTTTCCTTTTAGGAACCACCTGTGACCCTGCCATCCATGGAGTCTCACTATTAACATGTCGATGTACTTCCCGCCAATCTCGTATGAGTTTTCAATAAAATATGAACGTTTAACTATTGGTACACTGATGACCACGGTTTTAATGGTCAATTGTTTTCCACTTCTGTAACTTGATCTTTTATCCTTTTTTTGAAAATTTTGTCATTTCCTTTATTCATTCATACTTTAAGAAACATTGTGCTGGAGAGTACAACTTATATGCCCATAACTTCATGTTCAGCTTAAGATTCAAAGCAGGTCCCAAGATCAGTACATTCCTTTTTCTTTTTCTTTCTAATTTTTGCGACATGCCTGGAGGGAGGAGAGGGACTCCTGACAATAGCAGATGGGATTATTCCGGAGTACTGATTCTTCAAAGAGATGATACGCTTTGTGTCAGTCTCTTTTCTTGTGAGTGACAATTCTGATGATGGTACAAACCCAACCAATCAACACTGCCAATGATATTGTGTTAATACAAAGAAGAGCACTCCTGGGATGCCTGGGTGGCTCAGTCGGTTAACCGTCTGGCTCCTGATCTTGACTCAGGTCATGATCTCACAGGTCATGAGTTCAAGCCCCGTGTAGGGCTCCGCACTGTCAGTGTGGATCCTATCTCTCCCTCTCTCTTTGCCCCTCCCTGCTGATGCTCGCTGGCGCTCTCTCTCTGACATTCAAAATAAACCTAAAAAAAAGAAGAGCACTCCCGTGGGCTGTTCCCATTGAGAGCCCAAAAACCTCACCACATACACACAGTAACAAAGCTCTTTAATAACCATGGAATTAAAATGAAGAGTCTGACAGGCTTTGCTTTGCAGAGCAAGTTTTTTCCTTGTATGATTAACCTGTGCTTCTATTAGAGCTTTCTGTAGCACAGCGCCTCTGACAGAAACAGTTAGGCTTAGGGCTTCTCCTATACCCCTTCTATTATAAATCTTGGCCCCTAGAAGACATGAAATTTCAATACCCTGAAATTTCTCAGTTCCTTGACTTCTCCTCATCCAACGATCTCATCTTCCACACAGCGTAGACCACTCACGCCCACATACCTAAGGATTTGTTCAAACCAACTATTGCAATCTCTCCATAATGTCAATTTCACTCTCTACCACGTCCTATCTTTCCAGGTTGTTTTCTCCCGTGCCATGATGCCAACAAAATTCCATCTCCACTTGTTCATGACCCTTTGATGTCATTTCTCTTCTCCATACCCAGCTTGTTATTAGTTCATTCAAATTTCTGGTAGATCATAAGAAGAACCCCCTCACGTGTTACCCTCACTCCCTCCCCCCGCTTTACTCAGTCTTCTCAGAGTAAAACCACAAAACTACTTCAATCTAACGTTTCCTACAAAAATGCAGGAGAACATGGTTGGGGAGCTAGCCATGATGACTGGTCTCACGTAAGATTCATGCTCATTAATCTCAAGTGAGTCTTCAATGCTGCCTCATAATTCTAATACATTTCCTAGTCCATTCTCTCCCAACTCTGAGGAAATGATCTCGTAACTTTTTCTTCCTCCCTCAAAACTCCCAAGGCCTACTTTCTCATCCTTTGCAACCAACTCGTGACTTTGCTTCCTGTTTTCACTAATAACATTGAAGTAATCACAGAATTTTCTTACTACAGCGCTCCTCTCTGACTTCCTCCTACACACACACATGTGTATATAAGAATATACATATTTATACACATATACATTTATACATATATATATATATATATACATATACACACACACATATATATTTGCAGAACAGTGTCCATAACTCTAAACCAATAGATCCTCATCACCATCTCACTTTGAATACCAAACAAAAGTCATAATATATACAAAGGTGAACTACTGATCCCTTCAAACCTGCTCCAGCTATAGTCTTCCTCACCTCGGTTTCCAGCAACATTTTCCTTTTTTGTTGCTGTACCAAAAAAGATGAAGAATCCTCTTTGACTTGCCTACTTTTCTCCCACTCCATGTCAGTTTGTCAGGAAATAGTGGTGTTGTGGGTTCAGTCGTGTCTACCTCAAAAGATATGCTGAAGTCCTTACATCCTCCCAGTACTGAACAATGTGACCTTATTTGGCAATGAGGGCATGGCAGATGTAATTAAGATGAGGCCATATGGGAGGAGGATTGGACTCCAAACCAGTTTGACCGATGTCCTTTTAAAAAGATTTCCTTAAGGACGCCTGGGTGGTTCCGTCAGTTGAGCATCCCGCTCTTGGTTTCGGTCCAGGTCATGAGCTCGCGGTAGCGAGATCAAGTCCCACCATGGGGATGGGGACCGTCAGCCGGGAGCCTGCTTGGATTCTCTCTCTGCCCCTCCCCCACTTGCCTGCGCATGCACGCTCTTTCTCTCTCAAAAATAAACTTAAAAAGAACGAGGATTACTTTACAAAAAGATGGCCGTGTAAAGACACAGAGATACACAAGGAGAACACCATGTAATGACAAAGGTAGAAAACTGGAGTTAGAGAACTGTAAGCCAAGAAAACCAAAGACTGCCAGCAAACCAGCCAACCACCAAAAAAGTCAGGCCTAGGCAAGGAAGGACCGATCCCCTGTAGGTTTCAGAAGGAACATGGCCTTACTGACACCTCGCGTTTGAATTTCTAGCCTCCAGAACTGTACAAATCATAAATCCTGTCATTTTAAGCCCCCTAGCTGGTGGTACTCTGCTACAGCACTCCTAGCAACTAATACGACTGCCAACGTCTCCGTTCAAACTCCGTCTGCAACCCCGTCACCTTTCACCATCTCCACTGCTGCTTCCCTGCTCTAATGGGCCCTGCTGGGATGTATTTAATGACATTCACCTATGACTAGAAACGTTGCTTCTACATGAGAAGTCATTACGTCTCTGAGGAACGTCAGTACCGAATAATTATGAATTCCATGCCAGCCAACAGTATCTAAATATCTACCACAGAAAAAAATAACTTGAATAAAGATCAGCCGGGGCACCCGGGTGGCTCAGTCAGTTAAGCATCCGACTTTTGGCTTCAGGTCAGGTCATAATCTCACACTTTCACGGATTCGAGCCCCGCGTCGGGCTCTGTGCTGGCAGAACCTGCTTGGGATTCCCTCTCCCTGCCCCTGCCCCACTCACACGGTCTCTCAAAAAACAAATAAACTTTAAAAAGAATAAAAATCCAGTTTATGGAAGCAATATACAAATTGCAGCTTAAATTCACGCATTTATACTATGCGTAACACAGCAAAGGTTTGTTGTACTTGCCAAGGGAAGAAGTAAAAACTTGATGGCGGATGGCGGTGGGTGGATTAGAGACAGACTGTGATCCTTCGCCAAGTGGTGAAAATGCAGGTAATTGACTTCTAGGCAGCTAATCAGTATCTTCTCTCCAGCACAGTGAGCTAATGCTGGAAAGGTCAATATCTTTGCTTTCCATATCTTTGCAACTGCCCTTGTCATATTTGTCACATATTTTGCTTAATGCCTAAAGCTGTTCTCATTCTTCTAATTTTTGCACTATTTTCTTCACAAAATTTCACCGTTTGGGAGTTCATAGTACTCTTGCACTCAAATTGCATTAAAAAATAACATTAGAGCACAGAAAACTACCTCAGGGCAAAATAAAGGCTGAATATGAGAGCACTTTTAATTCCACGGACAAAGGTAATGTGTATGCTCTTTCTTTACTCCATTCACACGCTGTGCCTATACCAAGTAAAACCTTTTGGGCTTCTCCAGATACGGTATATGACCCCAATGTGTCCCATATATTCTGACTGGAAATTGTTGCTTGAGTAAATAAGAATGTGTGCCTGAAAATCTAAGGGCAAAATGTCATTTCTTACAATGTATTTAATTTGTTTTTGGTGAAAAGCCTTCATGGCCCCAATTCAACACCCTCCCCCCAAAATACTCATCTTGAAAACGATCTGGGTTTTTAACGGCTGTTATGGCAAAATCATCAACTGACTAGGCATTACGTGAGCTAAGTTTGTTTTGTTCCATGCTACCCACACATCACGTGACTCTAAATAGTGTTTTTAAGAAAAAAAATTTATTTCTGAGAGAGAGAGTGGGGGAGGGGTAGAAAGAGGGCAAGCGAGGATCTGAAGCCGGCTCCGTGCCGACAGCAGGAAGCCCGATATGGGGCCCAAACACACGAATCGGGAGATTATGACCTGAGCCGAAGTTAGATGGTCAACCGACCGAACCACCGAGGTGCCCTTCTCAATAGTACCCTAAAACCTTGGTTTACAAGCATAACTCATTCCAGAAACGTGCTTGTAATGCAAAGCACTCACATATGAAAGCAAATTTCAAGAACCACTGGCTCAGTTGTGACCATGTGGCATTCGGCATCACATACTACTTGTATTATAAGACATCGCTTGTCCGTCAAGTTCAAATTGATTAGAAATGTTTGCTCGTCTTGTGGAACACTCGCAGAACGAGTCACTTGCAATCCAAGGTTTTACTGTACTTCTGACAAGGTTAAGAAATCTTAAGACATCCTGCACTAGCCAACATCTGGTTCTTTCAGCAGAGGGCACAGTTCTTTTAGAGAAGGACTAGATCAGATCAGGGTAGTTCCAAGCTTTTCTTACTTTGTTCTTACAAAAAGAGTAAGAACTTTTTAAGTTAAGAACTTTGAACTTTTTACGGAAAGTTCAATCACACTCAAGGTAGCAAAGAACACAGGTAGCAGGTCTTTAAATTGATTATGCTCTAATTACATAATAAAATCCATCAACTCATTTGAGTGAGGGCACGCTCTCTGGTCCCATGCTCCACTGGGCAACCCCATCCTTATTGATAGAGTTGTCCAATTTAGAGAATGAAAATGCAGGAGGGACAGCTAAATTTGAATTTCAGATAATCAAATAATGAGACATGCAATAATTGGATGCAGTATTTGGGATATAGTTTTACTGAAAAGATTTGTTTGCCTGAAGTCCAAACTTAAGTATCCTGTATTTTATCTTAGCAACCTCATTACTAGAGGATGAGACATCTATTAAAGAATCACATTGTAGCTCACTATAGTCTGCCAAACCACTTCAATAATCCCTCGTGACATCACTCCCATGAGGCACATAACCCCCAATCACCAAGGGTTCTATAAATATGCAATCCACTCAACACCCACTTACAGAAACTTGTAGATCACTTACTAAGTGCTGGGCACTGGGGACACAGGATAAATAAAGCCCACTCCCCAACTTGGAGAAGTACACCCTCCAGAGGAAGAGGCAGACATGTAAACAAATACAACACAGCGTGCTTAGAATAACAGCATTAGCAGATTCTGAGGGGCAACGTGATGGGGGTGGGGGGATTAAAAAAAAAAAAAGAACATAATTAACAAACTGTTTCTGAAACCATAACTAAGACTCGGAGTTTGCGAAAGTCTGTAATAAGAGAAACAGATGCATCCGACTTTTCTGTGAATGATATCTACATGTAATTGTTAAAGCACCTCTCTGAATCTTTAAATGCTGGGACATTGCTGGAAAGCCCAGGCCCTCGACTAAAGAAAATGACATTCGCCTGTGTTAAAGACAGATGGTTTAGGCCTCTTTAATCCATGCAATCTATCTAAATATATCTTTATTCCCAGTGTCTATGCACACTGCTGGTTTATGGTCCTTGGTTGGAATGTTAGCCAAGTCATTTTGTGCAAAAAAGGAAGTGCGTAGGCTAAAGCTTGGATGAGCTCACTAGAAATTACTTTCTATTTTGGGTCTCTAAGTGACTGCGGTTTGGGGATCATAAAATAAGATGGCTTTGTCTTTGGTCACAGCCTGTGTAAGCTTTACATACAGAAAAAAAGAGAAGGTTGTGTAGACAATAGAGAGAAACAGAAAAAGAAAAGGCCTATGAAAGAAGTCTCTTGAAATCGCTTTTAGTTAGCATACGAGCCACCTGGTAGGAACATCTTGAATTGATCAAGCCCTACTTACACAGGAAAATATATTTATGTTGATTATCATTTATCTTGATAGCTTGAATTATTCTTCCCTATTTTGGTATTAGATAAATATAGATTAGCTAAAATAACCTATAGACTACTACTGTTCCAAAGAGGTGACAACAAAGAATGCTAAAATTATTTCAGTTGCTCTTTTGTTTGCAGTGACATGGAACACGTTGAATTAATAATCGGTATTTGTATTTCTATTATTAGTGGGGAATCTAGACTGCATCATTTTCATCAATCATAGTTAACAGGGTCAAAATAACCTTCACCACAAGTCATTCTACAAAACGAAAGCGTCACTATACAAATCTGGTAAACTTCTCTCATGCTCTCGCCCTGTCTGTACTTCTGTGTACCTCCTCTTACAGAGGCACTCATGACCCAAGGGGTTTAGGTTAGTTTTGGAGAGGTGACCGACATCAACTTGGCACCTTTAGAGACACGAAGGTGCTTCTAGGCATTCTGACCCTAAGCTGCTAGAAACATCCGGTAACCGCGAAGAGGTACCAGTATCCTTTGAAGGGATGACAATTCAGTGAGCTGCGTACTCAATCCAAATACATACAGGTCAAGGTCCCCAAAGCCTATCTATCTCTTTCTCCTTATGTTGACTCAGACATCAAACTCTAATCTTGATGAGGCACTCTCCATCAGACCTGCACATAAGACCAGTGTGGTTGCTAGGATTAAATACATCACCTGAATCCTAAATACAAATTATTCTGTGTGTTTATTTCATAAGACACCTCTCTGAAAGACTGTAAAATTGATAGGTCTTTGCGGTCACGGACTGACCTGGTCTTTCTGGTACTTTTTTTTTTTTTGTCTCTATGGATATCTATCTTTTCTTTTCTGGACAGAAGAATGAAGCAAGAGTGTGCAGATATATTAGACACCAAGAAAACAATTTCGAATGTTTAATTTCCAAAATACAGAAGCAAATTTAGTGTTTAAATCTCTACTAATATTCAAGAAAAATAATATATTTGGTTCAATTCACTCATTCATTCATTCAACAATGTTTATCTGATGTCTACTAAAGTGGCAGGCATATTTTCAAATGAAAACAGTGAACAGGGTCGCCTGGGTGGCTCAGTTGGTTAATCATCCGACTCTTGATTTCAGCTAAAGTTATGATCTCACAGTTCATGAGTTCAAGCCCCGCATCAAGCTGTATGCTGACAGCATGTAGCCTGCTTGGAATTCTCTCCCTCTCTCTCTCTCTCTCTCTCTCTCTCTCTCTCTCAAAAATAAACAAAAAGATAGTGAACAACACAGACAAATATCGCTGTGCTAATGCAGGCAATATTACAGATGATAAGTCACTGAACTACAAATTGGGATTCTAAAATACTGTTTTACAATAAAAATAAAAAATTTTTAAAACAAATATGATAAGCTTAATTTATTATGTTCTAAGTACCAAAAATAAGCCTGGGATTGACCAGATGGTGTAGAAGATATTATCATATATTTAAAAAAATTAGAGAAGACAAAAATAAAACCACGTGGGACCTTTAGGAGAAGGCAAGTTGATTATTTTTACTACGTAATGCTTTAGACGGTACTTCTACTAGGATTCCTACGTTCACCCATTTGCCTCTCAGTACCCTGGCTCCTACCTGGCTGGTTAGGAAAAAGGTCACCTTTCCCCCTTATCTAATGGTATAGACATAGTCACAAAAAAGGTGAAAGTGAGAAGTTTGAGTTGCAATGGGAGCACATGACAGGATAAATAAAAGATGAGCGGGGTGGGGGTGGGGCACACCTGGGTGGCTCAGTCAGTTAAGCATCTGACTTTGGCTCAGGTCATGATCTCGCAGTCTGTGAGTTCGAGCCCCACGTCAGGCTCCGTGCTGACAGCGCAGAGCCTGGAGCCTGCTTCGGATTCTTTGTCTCCGTCTCTCTGCCCCTCCCCTGCTCGCACTCTCTTTCTCTCTCTCTCAAAAATAAATAAATGTTGGGGCGCCTGGGTGGCTCAGTCGGTTAAGCGTCCGACTTCGGCTCAGGTCATGATCTCACGGTTCGTGAGTTCAAGCCCCGCATCAGGCTCTGTGCTGATGGCTCAGAGCCTGGAGCCTGTTTCAGATTCTGTGTCTCCCTCTCTCTCTGACCCTCCCCCATTCATGCTCTGTCTCTCTGTGTCTCAAAAATAAATAAACGTTAAAAAAAAAATTTTTTTAAATAAATAAGAAAATAAATAAATGTTAAAAAAAAAAAAAGATGAGCATGGGAACTTCAATAATTACAGCTCAAGAGAAGCTACAGAAACAGCAGATTTGGAGATCTCTGGCTATAAGTGACTCAGAGACTTCATACTTGACAGTAAAAAAAAAAAAAAATACAGAAAATTAAATGCAGATGATGAAGTGGCCTTTATGTAATTATATATGTATGACATGAAAGTATGTTGGAGAAGGTTAAAACATCACTTTCAAAGGGTCCAAAGGCAGAAGCAAAGCCATCATGGTCATCAGTAAAAGTTTCCTAGAATTCTATAGAAGAATTCAGATTCAAGAGTTTCCTAGAATTCCGTAGAAGAATTCAGATTCAAGAATGGATAGAACGCTCTTGGTTTTGAGAGCACACAGTATACACTGTATGTTAGCTAACTGGACGATAAATTATATTTTAAAGAATAAATAAATCACGTGTTCAATGAAAAAAAGGTACAAACTTCCAGTTATTAAATAGATAAGGCACAGAGATAAAAAATACAGCACAGGGAATAAAGTCAATAATATTGTAACAATGTTGTATGGTGACAACTATACTTACTGTGAGCAATGCATAATGTATAGACTTGTGGAATCACTGTGGTGTGAGCCTAGAACTAATATTGTATATCAACTATACTTAATTTAAAAAAAACCATCTGAAAAAAAAGGATAGAATGCTTCAGCAGAATTTGGGAACAACAGAATTCTCTCGCCTAGAATGGCATTAGCTACATCACGTATGCAGGGAAGTACAAGGTGTGTTTGAGATCTATGGAGCAGCCCATTTGGTGGGAACACAGGGACAAGGGGGGAAACAGTACAAGATAAAGCTGGAAGCTAGAACTGAGAATCATACTGCCAAGGAGCTCAAAGCTGGGGGTAAACATGGATTAAGTTGATGAACAAAAAGCAACATTGAGATTATGGTCAAGTACCAGTATATACGACTACCTGTGTCATACTGGGAATTTACTCAAAGTTTTCTTTTTCGTGTTATGTAATGAATTTCCTGATAAGACAGGTCTAATACAGTCACATGGTCTTTAACAAAGGAGGAAAGGCAACTAAATGGAGAAATGATAGTATCTCTTTTCAATAAACGGTGCTGGTACAGCAGACATCCACATGCAAGCAATGAATCTAGACATAGACCTCACATCTTTCACAGAAATTCAAAATGGATGACAGAGCTAAATGTAAAAGGCAAAACTATAAAACTCCCAGAAGATTACGTAGGCTAGGCTTAACCTGTAAGGTTTTAGGTATTATTGAGCCCCATTCTAGGACTGGCCAGGAGTACAGAAACAATAAGCTTCTAAGAATCAAAATCCTCTCCTCCCTCCTGCCCTAGAAGACAGAGCAATAGTGCGATGAAAATTCTTCAAGAACGGGCGCCTAGGTGGCTCAGCTGGTTAAACATCCGGCTCTTGGTTTCAACTCAGGTCCTGATCTCGCAGTTTCGGGAGTTTGAGCCCCACGTCGGGCTCTGAGCTGACAGTGCGGAGCCTGCTTGGGATTCTCTCCCCCCCCCCCCGCCCCTGCCCCTCGGCAACCCATGCTCTTTCTCCAAATAAATTTTTTTTCTTAAATTCTTCAAGGAGATGTGCACCTTAGTGGAATCCTGTATCAGTCTGGCTAATTTGAATATGCCACCTGAACAAAGGATCAAAAACTCCTGGATGGTTCACATAATTTTTTTCATTTGTTCACTTTGTCATTCATTTATTGAGTATGTAGGCTACTTGTTATGTACCAATTCCAGTGCTACATGATGGAGAGAAGGAGATAGATCAGATAAAGCCTTTCCTGAGGGAACTATCAAGTTCGTAAGCAAACTTGTAAGTAAATAATTGTGGGAGCCAGAACACCACAATATGACCATAGGCGCGTATTCATTTAGGCTCCAAGATCTCTGAGAAAACTAGAGATGGAGTTGGAGACCGAGATCGTAAGGTTAAAAATACCTGAAAGGACTTGAGTGAATTGCCTTGGGAAATGTGGTCTGTTCTTAGTAGGCAGATAGGCATGTTTTGCTTAAAGGAAGCCAGCTGTATATATAGCACAGTGCATTCACTCCCTTCTTTGTCTTTGCTTCTATCGTAAAGATTCTGATTGGAACACATGTATCTGCAAGATTGCTCTCGTACGCAAGATCCGTACGATAGCTGAATCAGATGTACATTGTGGACATGCTTTGCTAAGCTTCGGTTAATCATTGCTGATCCGTTTTTCCTGAAAATGTATATAAGAAGATGTGCAGTAAACCTCGGTGCCTCGGGCTGTTGGCTCAGGGAACCCTATGCCTCGCTATACCGTCGTCTCTTTTTCTCCGTTCCTTCGCCACCCCAGGTCCGCGGCCCATTGAGGTCGACAAATAATGAAAAATCAGATATGAAGAGTGCCAACGTAGGAGAAATACAGGATCCTGTGGAATACAACCAAAAAAGGTGGAGTGCCTCCGTTTGCAACTATGTGCATGGAACTGGAAGGCATTATGCTAAGTGAAATTAGGCAGAGAAAGACAAAAAGATCATATGACTTCGGTCATATGAGGACTTTGAGAGACAAACGAGATGAACATAGGGAAAGGGAAGCAAAAATAATATAAAAACAGGGAGGGGGACAACACATAAGAGACTCTTAAATATGGAGAACAAACAGGGTTGCTAAAGGGGTTGTTGGAAGGGGGATGGGCTACATGGGGAAGGGGCATTAAGGAATCTATTCCTGAAATCATTGTTGCACTATATGCTAACTAACTTGGAGGTAAATTTTAAAAATTAATCAAATTTTTTAAAAATGGGGGGGGGGGGGTTTGGGCGGGAGTACCCAATCCACACCGGAGAAGTCATGGAAGGCTTCTTGGAGAAAAGCTGGACGTGGAGCTAACAGGGAATATACTTGACCCTTCCTTCCGCCGGAGCAGAGAGAAAAGGGGAGCAGGTGGCAAGAGGGGAGGCTGCAGAAGTTGGCAGCCCCAGATCACAAAGGGCCGCGTGTGCCTGGAAGCTTCTGAAGGTTCTCCAAAGAGCAAGCTATTAAAGACTTCTATGCAGGGGCGCCTGGGTGGCTCAGTCGGTTGGGCGGCTGACTTCAGCTCAGGTCATGATCTCATGGTCCGTGAGTTCGAGCCCCGCGTCGGGCTCTGTGCTGACAGCTCAGAGCCTGGAGCCTGTTTCAGACTCTGTGTCTCCCTCTCTCTGACCCTCCCCCATTCATGCTCTGTCTCTCTCTGTCTCAAAAATAAATAAACATTAAAGAAAAAATTTAAAAAAAATAAAAGACTTCTATGCAGGAAGAGGACACTATCTGGCAGTTAAAAAAAAACCCTTTCCAAAACCATCTTGTAGAAGGGACTCGATGAAAGAGGACGCAGATCTCCACTGAGGACAGGAAGACCATTTACAGGAGACTAATTCATTCAATGCTCAAAGGGTTGAGCTCAGCAGCACTTCGATTCTGAAAACCACTCACCCTGCTGCGTGAAGTTAGGGTGAGAAATCAACCTAAATGGTTTTGTGGATGCAAACAGGTCCCCACAGTATCTCCTGGAGGAATTTTTATATCCAGCAAACGGTATTCAGGGTCTTGGGCAACAGACGCCTTCACTGAGCTAGTCTTCGGCATTCCCTTCTGTCTCTCTTGACCTCTGTCCTTCTGAGGGTGACCTCTAGGTACCTCCTGCCTGCATTAATTCCTCTTTTCTGAATTCAATCCCCACTTAATTAAATGTCTATGCCTCAAATTGAGCCATGATCTGGTCCCCCACATACATGAGAGGTTGAGAAACACCAGCCTTGTGAGTACAAAAGCACTGCGTTGGGATGAGGTACTAAATCGCCAGGCGGGAGTACAACAGCAGAGGGTTAAGAGTGGTGAAACCCAAGAACGACACCCCTTCGTGAGACAGAGCAGGGAATCTCCTGAAGACTCACTACGGTTGGTGTGCCATGGGTGGCCAGAGCCAGAGGAGAAGAGATGCCTGCGTGCAATCTCCAGACGAACCAGACAACAAGCCTGCCAGTTTTACCGGCTCAAGGGAAAACATTTGTGAGGCAATCCAGAATCCACGGGGCCGCTTACTTTTCCCATGGACTTAAAACCAGTAAACCTGCATGGGGTCGACATTAGCACACGTTTAAAAAATCTTTCTGAAAGGTAAAGTTCGTCTTGTTTACCGCAGGAACACCTACTGCATCCGGATTCAGAGCTGCCTCGTTAGAAGATTAAGGACTGATGTGGAACCCATCAAAATATCGTGGGCAGTGATCCTGTATCTTACGTGAACAGGACGCTGAAGTGGGCTTTGCAGGGAATGTTCCTCAACTAAGCAGCACCGTCCAGGTGGGCTCTCTGTGGAAGATAAAAGGCTTCTATTCATCACCTATTAAGAATGCCTGTTGTCAGGGGGTGGGAAAAACCTGTGACTGCAGGCAAAGCCCCCTGTTGGCCTGTGACTGCAAGCCAAGTCCCCTGTTGGCCTGCTTCCCGATTCGATTCCCAGCGCCATGGTTGAAGGCGGAAGCTGAAAATGACGCGGACGGCCAGCTCGTAGGGCGTGCTGACAAACCTCTCACATGGGTCCCAGGGCCGTTTAGTTTTTAAATCCCATTCCCTTCACTTTATTGTCGAAGCACTCTCCTTTAGGACTTAGAAGCTTCGGTACAACATACACCCCTAATATCAGCTTCCGTCTCCTACCCACATATCTCAAGCGTGTGGGACACGCACGGTTCCTTTTACTGCTTTTCTTAGAATTCGTGTTTCACATAAGCGACGTTGCCGTGCTCGTCTGATTCACGTTCAGGTAACAAAAAACAGCAACATGCCTCTGTTTAAGGAAGTTGAAGAAAATGCGAAGATAAGGAGTGGTTCAGGTTCTGCAGGTCACAGAATGCAAAACAAGGCAGAATATTGGAGGGCAGGGGCGCCCGGGTGGCTCAGTCAGCTAAGCGTCCGACCGACTCTTGGTTTCCGCCCAGGTCATGATCTCACGGTGCCTGGGATTGAGCCCGCGTCAGGCTCTGCGCTGACTTGGGATTCTCCCTCCCTCCGTCTCTGCCCCTTCCCCACTCACACACACACTCTGTCCCTCTCAAAATAAACAAACTTAAACAATAGCAATTAACACAATATTGGAGGGCAGAAACTTGCAAATAAACAAATGTCACAGATACTCCAGAAAGCTAACCGTTAGTAAAATAAGGCTACCACCTAAGAAACGTGCAGTGTTGGGGCACCTGGGTGGCTCAGTCGGTGAAGCGTCCGACTTCGGCTCAAGTCATGATGTCACGGTTCGTGAGTTCGAGCCCCGCGTCGGGCTCTGTGCTGACAGCTCGGAGCCTGGAGCCTGCTTCGGACTCTGTGTGTGTGTGTGTGTGTGTGTGTGCGCGTGCGTGTGTGTGTGTGTGTGTCTCAAAAATCAACAAACATTAAAAAATAAAAAATATACAATGTGTGGTGTTGGTTCACATTTTACCAATATGTTCATTCTAGACCCTGTTCCGCATTCCACCGTCAACAACTGTTCATGAACAGGCACTGAGCAACCATTTACGGAAGTCTGCTTCAGACCCCGTCCTACATACTGGGGATGCACACACAGTCCCTGCTCTCGTGGCCCCGAAGTTAAGCGGGGCAGTAGAAAGAATGGCAACCAGACTACAATGTGAAGAACTGAGGAGGATGGGGTAGGGGATGCTTTGCCCAGGAACGAAGGGTGTCCTTTTTCCATTGGGCCGCTTTCGACCTCATCGCCCACCAGCCACCATTAAACACCAGAAGGTGAACTGCCATTCACCAAAGGATACTTGAGGTTTCCGAATCTTCTTTTGCACACTGGGTAACCAAGCACAACTGATAAACCGTAACGTGTCCGGTCAAGACATTTTAAATATTAGGATGCTTTGAGTTCAATAATGAGGATCACTGCACTGGCTAAATACTCTTTCTACTTTTGGTACTTAGAAGATGCTCATTCTTTAATCACGTGGTTCTGCTTCTCATCACATTGGGGGCAACTTGGGTATGCAAAACCTTTAGCACCTTGGCAAGCATACAGTCGGTGCTCAATAAATGGAGGCAATATTACTGAACTTTGAACCATGTTGCCATCACAGTCATTACTATGAAGTAAAGGGACACGTTTCACAAGGCACGTTAAGCAAATGTGCCTTCTTACTTTATAGTTACTCCCCACATATATAAAAATATTCATATCCCACAGATAAAACTCGTTCCACTGTACCCACATCTGCTCCAAAACACATGGCTGTCTTGGGTGGCTTAAGTGTATTAGTCTCATCACAATAATTCATAGAAGGAACAATTTGAGATAACAGTGAATTATATTCCCCTAGCAAGAACTCGGAAATAAATATAAGGGTGCCCAGTGTATGTAGTATCTATTCCTAGATAACTGAAGGTTAGAGCAGTTATGCAACTGTGCAAGAGTTGGCCTTTGATGGATTCAACCCATCAAGAATCCACGTGCTTTGGAACAGATGCGGGTGCAATACCAAAAAAAAAATTTACAGGGTGCTTACAAAAGGAAAGTAAAGGTAGAACACATTTTGACAGTCCCAAGCAACGCAATGGGCTAGCTAGTCCGGCTTTGTCTCGAGAGAGGGGGATGTGCTAAATCAAAAGATGAAGGAATATCACATATCCAGACACAGGCCAGGTGAACATCAACTCAGCTTAACTAAGTTTAAAGAAGGAAAGGTTCCATTTCCAGACTGGAAATGCAAAGAAAGAGTTCGAGTTTTACTTTTCTCTGTCATCTCACGGCAAGTGGACTGAACACAGTAAGGCAGAAGAAAGGTAAGGTAAGGTAAAAGGAAAATCAAAGATTATGTACAATGAACATCTCCCCATTTCCGCCACCTACCCACCCCTAGGAACCACTCTTCTACTTCTATGTGGCTGATGGTTTTCGATCCTATATAAAAGTGAGATAGATTATACAGGTTTTTTCCTCTCTGTGTCTGGCATATTCACTATGAATGTATCAAATCATCATAAATATACAATTTTTGTTTAAATCATTTAATTTTTTTAAGTTTAATTTTGAGAGAGAGAGACAAAGAAACAGAGACAGAGAGAGAGATTGGGGGAAGGACAGAGAGAGAATCAGAAGCAGGCCCCACACTGTTAGCATGGAGCCCAACATTAGGGCTTGATCGCACAGACCAGGAGTCAGGACCTGAGCCGAAATCAAGAGTCTGATGCTTAACTGACTGAGTCACTGAGGCGCCCCAAAACATTTTTAAAAAGAGAAAGCTAAATCTCAATTTGAAGAGGAATATTTGGAAACAGCCCATTTACTGAGTCCCAGATTTATACCCAAAGGAAGAACATTAAGTTTTTCCTCTCATCTTTGAACTCCTAGTAATAAAAACAGGTAGTATTCATAAAGCACTTCGAGTAGTGCTTTGGATATAGTGACTCATTTAGTCTTCAACAACCACCATATGGGAAGATATTAATCACATCCCCACTTTGCAGATAAGGAGACCAAGGCATGGGAAGATCAAGGCCACCGTTAGTTAATGAAAGAAACAGCAATTAAAATATAATGTCCTTTGGTCCCTTAATTAGGTTGACTTCTTGTTACTTTTCTTTGTGTGCAAGTTTTTTTACCCTAAGGTGCCTCCCATAATTTCTTCAACTGTCCGCAAACCTTATTCTGGTTTTACCTTTCATTCATATAACCTCCCACAGTGCAAAGCGCTACTATGATGTGTACAGTTAAAAGAGTGGAGTAATTACATTCTAATGTCAAGTATCCCCTTACTTACAGAAAACCAAGCATCAGTTTGGACTCGCTGCAAAATGGGACTATCTCAAAATGGTGGTCTAAAACACCCATCTATTGCCACAGCATAAACCAGGTACTGATCTTGACGGAGAGAAGATGACAGTGTTGAGATGGGAGAAACAAACCTGCCGTAACGCATGCCTACTTCCAGGGCTATGACAGGGATATTTCAAGGAAGCCACGCTGTCTATAGAATTTAAATGATGCTAAGGACTTTGAACTGAAGGCTGTATTTAAAATACCTATGTAGGGGCACGTGGGTGGTTCAGTCAGTTAAGCGCTCAACTTCGGCTCAGGTCATGATCTCATGGTTCACGGGTTTGAGCCCTGCATCGGGCTCTGTATTGACAGCTCAGAGCCTGGAGCCTGATTCGGATTCTCTCTCTCTCTCTCTCTCTCTCTCTCTGCCCCTCCCCTGCTCATGCTCGCTCACTCTCTCTTGCTCTCAAAAGTAAATAAACACTAAAAAATTGAGTATAACTCAGCAATCAAAAAGAATGAAATCTTGCCATTTGCAGCTACGTGGATGGAACCGGAGTGTATTATGCTAAGTGAAATTAGAGAAAGACAAATATATGACTTCACTCATATGAGGACTTTAAGACACAGAAAAGATGATCAGAAGGGAAGGGAAGCAAAAATAATATAAAGACGGAGGGAGACAAAACAGAAGAGACTCTTAAATATGGAGAACAAACAGAGGGTTACTGGAGGGGTCGTGGGAGGAAGGATGGGCTAATTGGGTCAGGGGCATTAAGGAGTCTACTCCTGAAATCATTGTTGCACTAGATGTTAACTAATTTGGATGTAAATTTAAAAAAGTAAAATTAGAAAAAAAAAGTTATATGTAACTAAATAAAATACCCATGCAAAGACTGAGTTTTTCTACCTTAAAGACACCACAGCAACACCAAACCAAGGTTAATAAGTACGATGCAGGACATGCAAACAACAAACAGACTAACAAAAGTCTTTCCAGGGCCACACTTCCTAAGGATTACCAGCCACCCCTTAATGAGAAGGCATTCTTAGTGACAAGAACTTCTCTACACCGTGTAGAGTCTGTGGCATAGAACTATAGACTTGGAACTGAATGGAATGCTCATTATAGTCAATGTTGGGGTTGTACGCCCTCACATTACACGTGTTTTGCCATCTTGTGATGACCCCAGTTCAAAAGAACACTCAAATCATGCCAAGCATTAACTACTGAAGTTGGGGGAGGGGAGGACCTGCCTGAAGAGTGAGGTCAGATGCTAAGGACCAGAGAGCAAACCCAAGTAAGCCCAGACCCCTTTCAGAATTTGTTCTTCCATCAGGGAATGGAACAGATCTTCCTCCTCTTCCAGAAGTGTCCATTAGTGCTTGGTGAAGAGACTTGTTGAAAAGTCTCATAGCTCACTCTTCTGGACTCTACAAAAATAGACTGTTAGAGACAACTCGTGTACAAGCTATGGCTGGAGTCGAGGTCTCTGACCTACTGTCTCAGTTACCAAGAGACATTGAGGCAACAACGAGCTCACATTATTTCTTCATTTCAGCAGATAATAGAGCTAAGTTTTTATTTAAAAGTAGACATGACGTGTTACGTATATTAATCAGTGGCACATTTCCTCGAAATACAAGGTAAATGCTGTGGTCAGATAACAAATGAGACAGAAATAAATAGGTTTAGTTCCTTGCCCAAGGCCATTCTGTATGTCAGTGACAGCCACAGCTTTGACACTTTGCCCTAGGCTCAGTCTCCAAAGATATGTTTCTGATCTTTAATAATTACAAAGTCGCTAGAGAAGAAACATTGTGCCTATTTCAAGATACTGAAACAATTACACAGAAAAACATTTTTTCCCCCCCGGTACGGACATCTCCATTTAGAGCATCCAAACTCCTATTTTTCCCCAAAATGTATTGATCAACATTTGGTGGATGACACTTCCTAATCTATATGAAAATGTGGTGATCAGGTCCCGGGCATGGATTGAATTTTCACAGCAATCACTGAACAGGCTGAGTTAGAACTGTTCAGTTTTAGAGAAGCAGAAGGCTTTCTGCTGAACTTCGATTGACCAGTAACTTCATCGAAGGCACTTAGCTCAGCAGCTAGATTAAGGTGCAAGTGAGGCCTGCACGTATGGTACCATCCTCCTAAAGTTCACTTCACTTCACTGTCAATACAAACACCTCCCCAAGTCACTTGAGGAGCTTTGAAGAAACACATGCCCATACCCTGCCCTTGACTTAGTAAATCAGGGGCTCCGGTGGAAGGGCCGAGGAATCTGTATACTCACCAAGCACTCCGTTAGCCAGGGCCCCTATACTCAGACTAACTCCTAGTTTTCCACATGCAGATCCTTAAATGTTTGTCGTTGGCCACAGGAATCCTACACGGGAGATGCAAACTACCCTTGCTACTGACAAGACCAAAGACGAAGTCTGAGATGTCATATTCATTTTGACTTTGGGAAGACACCAGGGGAAGGTCTTCATGGGAAAGGCAAGGTATCATCCTTTCTGTGTTCAAATGGTACTGCATGGTGGCTATGAGCAGTCTTCCGGCACTAGAATATCTGCGTTCAAATTCTGGCGATAAATCTCACTAGTTTGCGCAAGGGGACAAAGCAACCACTTCTCCCCTCTCTGTCACACTGTCTCCACCTGTAGAATGGAGACAATAATAGTATCTCCTTCCTAGGGCTGTTAGGTGACTCACATTAAAAGTTCACATTCTAACCACTTCAAAAATACTAGGTTCTGTTGTACACTGTTCATATTTTCAAAAAAGGGTTTTGTATATATCCTGTGGAATAGGTTCAGGTCCATCACCCCCACCACGGAGATGACCCAACTTAAAGACAGAGTAAATGACTTCTGCGCCATGGTGCTCTGAAGATTCATGGTACAAATGGTAGTAACCCCAAGGCTCATGAGTTCTGGTCTTTTCCTCTTCCTCACATACATGCTTTCCCTTGACTCCCAATTCAAGATCCTCTTGGACTAGGAGTTATTAGTATGTAGACTACAGCCCACAGGAAGATGGAATTCGATTCCTTCATACATGACCTTTCACCAGCACATGAAGAACGTGGCTCAACTCCTGACACTGAACAGGGCAAAGTTTCAGTAAGCGCAGAACTCAGCTACGCACAGATTTCTCAACCACGTTAGATCCGTTAAATGTTTTTAAGCTTCACAGTGGAAGAACCACTCTGCTATTAATCTACTGTCTTGTGACATCCGCAACCTGCATGACAACAGTTGACAGACGGTTGGCCAAGATGATAGGCAGAAGGTCTTGGGACTCTAGGTATTTCAAGAGGCTTTGGACCAGAAGTTTTTGGGGAAACAGATCTCAAACTGCCCTGAGTACTGATGGTTTTTACAGAGAGACATTTGGAAAGGAAATAGAAGTGAACGTACCGGTCTTTAAACTAGAAAGTGGCAGCAAGTCGACACTGTCTTGAGCGTTGCTCCTGCCGCTGCGACCAATGCCATGGTCTTTAATAAGAGCCCAATTTGTGCCATGCACGAATTGGCTGGATGCCAAGGAGGGGCGAACAGTTCAAATTTGTTCCATTTGAATGGAGTCTTACAGCAGCATAAGTTCGCCAATTATGGGCCTCTCTCGGCCTTATTCTATTGTCAACCCAGTGCTCCAGATGACTCGGAAATCACTGGATATGCCACCATACAGACTTCTGCCCAATTAACTGGGGACAAGAGAGCTGGCAGAAATGCTTGCCTCAGTGGGGCAGGAGGCCAGCGTGGGCCTGGGCTGTGTGTGGGGAAGGCTGAGCAGTAAAGGCTGAGCAGAGTTATTGATTCATTTTATTTTTAGATGCTTTAAAGAAAACTCAATCTGGTTGGTCAAGATTAATTCAGCAAGAAAATAATTACCAAGAAAAGTACAGACCAATGTTTTCCTCCAGGTGCACATGGGCATATATCTACCTGAAGAGAATTAGAACCCCACTTGTCAAAAGACAACCTTTTTAGACTGTAAAATGTTTTCCAGTCTAAGTTTTCCATTAATACCCCTTCAATCTTACATACTAATTCTTATAATACTACCGAAAAATCTTGCCATTGCTGGCCAGTTTGCAATTTACTTATCTAGAATACTTTTTTACTTAATCACATATGTAAAGGGTCAACATAAAAAAAGTCACTTACGGCTTGTGTGCACGCGTGTGCCCACACACACACAACACAGAGAAACGCAACATTAACACATGCATCAACACGTACGACAGTGGAACAAAGCTAAGGACCAAAGACCGATCAGTGATAAATAGATGTGAAGAGGTGAAAAGTATAAAAAAGTCATTTGTTAAAGAGGAACATGCCTAAAAGATTAATGTCAGAAAACCGAAACTTTTCCCCACAGACCACTTTTCTACATAGCTCCACTGACAGTCTTCAAAGGGCTAAATGGATCAAACGGAATATGGCTAAAAGGAAATGGAATTCATTATTTTGTTCAAAGGAAATGGAGAGTAAACAATACTGAAGGCAAAACTGTAAGGGTGAGCAGTAAAAAAGAAAGCATCACCTAATTATGCTGGTCGAGACGTGAGGGAGGGCAGGACGGGGACAGAAGAAGCCCCACGTGGTCCACTGTTGCTTTTCCGCCACTTCCACACCTGACGGCAGCGTGGCCAGCGACACCTTTTCCAGCCCAACCCCAAATAAATCCACTCATGTCACAGCGAGACACAGCGACCTGGATAACCACACACTATAATGGAGGTTAAAGAAAAGCAAATGTTCCACTTCACATGGCCAAATTTGCTTAGAAGCACCTTTTCAAAGACAACAAGCCCAGCCGTAACTTCTTTAGGACACGTACAATCTTTGGACGAATTAATTGACAGCCTGGTTTCTGGGCTTCAGATTTTCGGTTACAAAGAGGCAGCATAAATTCGGGCCAACTCAGTATGTCAGTGTGGCTGATACCTTAAGTAGCCCGGCCATTGACTACGCTGTCATATGAGCCATCAAGGACCAGGTACTTCTCAGCAAGCTTGGAACAGGAGGCCACTGCAATTCATTTCTCAAATAAGATGGGGTAAAATAAGATCTAGGCAAAACATATATACCTGCTTTAATGGCAGTAAACATTTGGAACCGCAGCTTACAAATGAGCACGGGAATAAAGTACAGTTCTAAAAGAGCCACAAAGGAAAAAACAAGAAAAGAAATTGTTAATTACTTGAGTGGCCAGAAGCCACCGTGGCACTTCATAAGGGCTTTTAATTCTGACCTTAGTCTTAAGGAAGGTAAGAACAAACATCTATTTAGGAATTACTCTATCTCAAATAGGAAAGGTCCAATGAATGGTTATTACTATTTCATTACCACCTTTACTGTCTCACTCAGTCCTTATAATCACACAGTAAAGAGGCAAGTATAACGATCATGCCCATTTTTTGTTTATTTTTTAAAGTTTATTTACTCTGAGAGAGAGAGAGCATGAACACGCAGGATAGGCAAAGAGAGGGACGGAGAAAATTCCAAGCGGGCTCCACACTGTCAGCACAGAGCCTGATGCGTGGCTCAAACTCACAAACTGGGAGATCATGACCTGAGCTGAAACCAAGAGTCAGACGCTTAACTGACTGAGCTACCCAGATGCCCCAATCATACCATTTTAGATAGGTAAACTGTGGTGGCTCATTTTAAGTGACATAACCAACTATTACAGCTAGTAAACTGTGAACTCCAGGCCTATCTGCTACCAACCATCTTCCATATGCACTTCGGACATCTGACCTCTGAAGCTATGAAACAGATTTGTCTTGTTTTCAATCACTAAATTTGCGATGCCTGCGTGGCTCAGTCGGTTAAGCGTCCGACTCTTGATTCTGGCTCAGGTCATGGTCTCATGGTTCAGAAGATCGAGTACCACGTTGGGCTCTGTGCTGATGATGCAGAGCCTGCTTGGGATTCTTTCTCCCCACCCCGCCCCTCCCCCCAGCCCCTTCCCCACACTCATGCTCTCTCTCAAAATAAATAAACATAACAATTTTTTTTAATAAAATAAACCATTATATTCGTAGTAATTTGTTATAGCAACAATAGGAAAGTAACATTGACTGTATCACTAAGCCTCCTGAAAGTGAAACAAACCATATAAAATGACATATGCTAAATTTCTACTGAGCTGAGAGCTTATTCAACAGATTAGAATCAGACTATTAGAAAAATTTCAAGTTAATCAATACTTATAAAAACACATTAAGTATCTTTGCATATAAATGGTTCGCACAAAATTCATTAACAGTTTAGTTACATTCAGATTTCAAATAGGAAACTAGATCCCAGGAAGCTTAACTGCATATAAACACATAGAAATATGATCAAACTCACTCCTCCACAGAGAAATGAAAACTGAAACAAGATTCTACTTGGAGACTTTGTTTTTATGAAGTTTGGAAAATCAAGTCCTGGCATATCCTACCACAAACAGTGTCTTGAACAAAAAATTCCTCTCTTACAGTTTTGGAGGTGATAATTTTGAATCGAGTCTTAAGAAGGCTAAAATCATGGGGTTGCCTCGGTGGCTCAGTCGGTTGAGCATCCAACTCTTGATTTCAGCTCAGGTCATGATCCCATGATCATGGGACTGAGCCCCACATTGAGCTCCACACTGAGCATGGAGCCTGCTTAAGATTCTCTCTTTCTCTCACTCTCTCTCTCTGCTCTCTGCCTGTCTCCCACGCTTGTACTCTAAAATAAAAAACAAAAAAGGGCTGAACTCACGGGGGCTACAGGGATGAAATCCTTCTTGAGGTTCCAGGAATCGAGAATCCCTTTCCTGGCTTTTTCCAAACCTTCTAGAGACCACACACACTCTTCTCCATGAATCACATCTACACATCTCTTACTCTGATTCTAATCTACTCATCTACTCTGACTCTGATCTTCTCCCCCTCTCTTACCTTTATTGTTTGGGTTTTTTTTTTTTTTTTTTTACATATTCTTGAAACGTATTTGTAGTTTTTTTAATATATTCTTGATGTCTTGCAAGACAGACATTGAGATTATTTTTACCCCAGTCTTTGATTTGCCTTTTCAATGTCTTAATGATGCCTTCCATTAAGGTGAATTTGAAATTTTTTTTTAAGTCCGGCTCATCATCTGTTACTCTCTTAGGATTATTCTTTCTGTGTTCTAAGAAATATTTTCTTGTCCAAAGTGACAAAGATATCCCCCCTAAAGTTCTGTCCTAGAACCTTTAGAATGTAACTCTCATCTTCATTATATTTGTAATTCATTTCAAGTTAATGTTGGTGCATGATGTGATCTAGGACTGATCACTTTTTTCCTTACCAATATCTAGTTGTGCCAGCAACTATTCCTTAAAACGACTTCTCTCTCTCCATTAAACTACACTGGTGCCTTTGTCAACAAAATATTGAACCAACATGTAAGGGCCTATTCAGGGACTCTTTGTTTTACCAACATATGTCTGTCCTTTAGGTCAATACATACCTACCACCACTACCACCGTCACTCCTGCTTCTGTTTTAATCACTCGAGATTTTTAGTGACTCTTAAAATTGGCATAAATTCTCCAAACTTGTCATTTTCCAAGACTGTTTTATCCTGGATTTTCTACCTGCACACACATACACCATTGTAATCTTGACCATTTCTACCCAGGTAAGCGTTGGAGTTTGGGTTGTAATCACAATTAATCTACTGGTCACTTTGGGATTGACAAGCTAACAGTAATTAGCCTCTAATGCATGAACACAATATCTGGATTTATGTAGATTTTCCTTTATTTTTAATGTTTGGTAGTTTGGGGGTAGAGGTCCTACACGCTTTTTTTGGTCAGATTAATCGCCAAGTATTTTGGGGTTTGAAGCTATTATAAATACTAGTATTGATAGTATTTCAAGGTATCATTTTCCTTTTTGAATTATGAGTAAACACAATATATTTTATATGTTGACCTTGTCTCCTAAACTCTTTTGTAATTGCAAGTGATCCTTTGACTTTTCAATATCCAAAATCATATCGTCTGAGTAGAGGTTTACTTTCTCTTACCCAATAGTTATGCCGTTCTAATACCTCCAATATAAAGTTGAACAGAAATGGAAAGAGTGTTCAAGTATGGTGTTTCCTGCAGGATTCTTAAAAATTTACTTTACCAAATTGAGAAAAGGTCCTTCTATTCATGTCTTATCGAACGGATTTTCATGAAAGGGTTCTGGATGTCAACTTGTTAAAGATCAATAGATATGACCATATTTCTTGGCTTTATTTTGTTAATGTGATGAATTATTAATTTTCATGTGTTAAACTAATCTTACATTTCTGGGGTAGATCTGATTTGGTCATGATGTATTAGGCCTTCTTTTTACGGATAGATTTGATTTACTAATATGTAATTAAAAATTTTTACATCCATATTAATGAAGGATGAAGAATCTAACTTTCTATACTTATCCTTTCCAAGTTTCGGTATTATGGCTATACTGGCCTCATTACAACTTAAAAAGTGTACTCCATTTTAGGAGAGGATTTGTGTAAAAATGGTATTATTTCATTTATTTGATAGAGTTATGCAGTTAGGTCTTGAACCAGATGTTATAGTAAAATGTTTAACCATTTCTTCATGTAAGCTTTGATAATTTCCTTATGTCATCTTAAGTGCCTAAGAAAACCTTGAAACCAAAAATCTTACAATATTTTTTAAAAGAAAAAGTAGGGACGGGGGGCCTGGGTGGCTCGTCGGTTAAGCGTCCTACTTCGGCTCAGGTCATGATCTCACAGTTTTGAGTTCGAGCCCCGCATTGGGCTCTGTGCTGGCAGCTCAGAGCCTGGAGCCTGCTTCAGATTCTGTGTCTGATTCTCTCTCTGCCCCTCCCCAGCTTATGGTCTGTCTCTGTCTCAAAAATAAATGTGAAAAACAAAAGAAAAGGAAAGGAAAAGATAAAGTACAGGTCAATCACACTCATGAAATTGATTTAAAAACAAAACAACACAAAAAACAAAAGCAACTTCAGTAATCTATAAATTAGACCATGACCTAGTTGAAGTAATTCCCGGAATACAAAAGTTTGGTTTAACACTACATAATTAATTTGTTCACCACACTAATAGAATAAGTTGAAATAATAACTCAAATATAGAAAAATTAATGTTTAGCCCACTCATACTTAAAACAAAAATAAAACTTTTAGCCTAGGAGTGAAAGATCTGCCTTAACGTGAAAAGTGGATCTACAAAAACCTTAAAGCAAAGATCGTACTCAATGGTAAGATGTTCCAAGTTTTGTTTCCCTTTGAGATCAGAAACAAGAAAACTGCGCCCACCACAATTATTTCTGCTCACCACTGCCATAGAGTTCTTAGTCAGCCCAGTGAAAAGCAGAAAAAGGAATTTGACTTTTTTGAAAAATGTACTCTTTATAAATGGTATTACTGTTTACAAAGGAAACTCAAAAGTATCTACATTACTACATTTAGCAACAAAGCAAGTTTAGTGGATGATCAATCAATTTAGGAAATCATTTTATTTTTGCATACCAGCTATAAATGATTAGAAAATACAATTTTTAAAAGAGAACTTTTAAAAGACCTCAAAAATGTGAAGTACCAGGAATAAATCTAATAAGTGCCAAATCCTAGAGAAAATTATAAATTTTATTGAGATATATTAAAGAAGACCTAAATAAAGAAGTGTTCCACAGGGTACCTGGGTGACTCAGTCAGGTGAGTGTCCAACTTCAGCTCAGGTCATTATCTCACAGTTCGTGAGTTCGAGCCCCACACTGGGCTCCGTGCTGACAGCTCAGAGCCTGGAGCCTGCTTCAGATTCTGTGTCTCCCTCTCTCTCTGCCCCTCCCCTGCTCACACTCTCTTTCAAAAATGAATAAACGTTAAAAAAAAAAAAAAGTGAAAAAAAAAGAGTTCCACTATATTCCTGGATCGAAAGACTCGATTTTATAAAAATGATCTAAGTGATCTAAAGATGTAATACACAGTCCCTATTAAGATCGCAACAGATTTTACTGTTTGCAACTTGAAAAATCTAATTCTAAGTGCTTAAGAAAATGCGAAGTGTCTAAGTAAAGCACTGCCTCTCAAGCAACTCATGTACAGGATGCACTAGAATATATTACCTTTACAGCACATTGTATCTGCCCTAATTTGGAAACGACCCAAATAATTATCAAATGGATAAACGAACTGATGTGTTTGTATCGAAAATCTTATTTATATATACTATATATACATACATATACACATGTAAATATATGTATATACATTTATATATATAAATACACACGCACACACAAACACACACACACACACAAAGTGTGTGAACCACAGCTGTATTTAACATGTTTTAGTCTCACAAAAAAAAAAAAAACCACTGCATAAGAGACTTACTTAAAATTATGATTTCATTTATATAAAAGTAAAACCAGCCAAAATTCAATTATATTTTAGGGATGCATGAGAAAACAGTAAAAGTGTCAAGATACAGAAGAGAAAAGATTATCACAAAAGTCAGGATCACAGTTATTTCTAGGGCTGAGGATTATGATCAGAGAGGGAAATAACAGAGTGTTCTAATACACTGGTATAATGTTCTGTTTTCTCGAACAGAGTGGGGGTTACAGAGATTTCCACCTTGTAATTGAATATTAACTTAGACATATTTTCCATACATGTCTATATGCAGATTATATTTAAAGTTAATGCAAATTGGTTTAATATAAAATAACTACATGATAAGATATGTGATCTTATAAAAGGAGAGAAGAGCCTGATAATCATTAAAAATATCTATTCTCCCTAAATGAATCAATACACTCAATGTAATTCCAATTAACATTCCAAAAGCTAATTTCTGATACTGCAAACTGATTCCAAAGTTCATATGGAAGAAAAATGTTCCAGTAATAGCTGGAGCAATTGTAAAAAGAACAAATTGGACGGACTATTCCTATCAGGTGGTGAGCTGTGGAACGCACATCGTATAATTATAATGATCAAGACACAATTGTACTAGCACATAGAAAAGTGAAAAGACCAATGGAAATGGAAAAGACAATCTAGAAGTACACCTAACGGTATTTGGGATCTTGATAGAAGAGTATGGCAAAGAAGCTAAGCAAAAGTACAGCACAATGAAACTGATGTGCTTTGAGCCTTTTCTCCAGTTTACGGAGACTGAACATAAACATGGTCACGAGATTAACACTGCAGCATTATTGACGTTAGCCAAGATATGAAAACAACCTAAGTGTCCATTGATGGATGACTGGATAAAGAAGATGTGGTATATTATATATACACATGATAGAGTATTACTCAGTCCTAAGAATGAGATCTTGCCATTTGTGACGAATATATAAACCTAGAGTGTATTATGCTAAGTGAAATAAGTCAGAGAAAGACAAATACCATGTGAATTCACTTATGTTTGCAATCTGAAAAGCAAAACAAAACAAGGGAGAAACAGAACGTATACAGAGAACAAACTAAAGGTGGCTAGAGGGGAGGAGGTGGAGGGAGGATTGAGGTGCAAAGTTGCAGTTAGAAAATAATTAAGACACAGGGATGTAATGCAAAGCATGAGTATGGTAAATGATACTGTAAAAATTTGGTATGGTGACGGATGGTAAACAGACTTATGGTGGTCGTTTCCTCATGTGTATAAATAGCAAATCACTATGTTATACATCTGAAACTAATAATTTATTAATTTTACTCCAATAAAAAGTGGTGGACAATTGGATACCCACATACTAAAGAATGAAACTGGATCCGTATGATCTACTACTTACAAAAATTAACTCCAAATGAATTAAAGACCTAACCAAAAGACCCGAAATCATAAAACTCCTGGAAAAATACAGAGAATAAGGTCCTTGACCTTGGTCTTGGTAACGACTTTTTAGACAGACACAAGTACAAGCAACAAAAGCAAAAATATACAAGTGAGGCTACATCAAATTAAAAAGTTCTGCACAGCAAACGGAACAATAAAATGAAAAGGAAACCAACAGAATGGGAGAAAATATTTGCCAAGTACACATCTGATAAGGGGTTAATATCCAAAACATATAAAGAACTCTTATAAGTCAACACCGCCCCCCCCCCCGCAAAAAAAACCCAAATAATCTGATTTAAAAACAGGCAGAGGACCTGAATAGACATTTCTTCAAGGACATCCAGATGGCCAACAGACACACGAAGAGATGCTCAACACAACTGACCATCAGGGAAATGCAAAATCAAAACTACAATGAAGTATCACCTCACACCTTTCAGAATGGCTAAAATCAACACAAGAAACAACAGATGTTGGTGAGGAGGCTGAGAAAGGGGAACCCTCTTACACTGTTGGTGGGAATGCAAACTGGTGCAGCCACTGTGGAAAACAGTATGGAGATTCCCCAAAAAGTTAAAAATAAAACTACCCTACGACCCAGCAATTACACTACTACGTATTTACCTAAGGATACAAAAATATTAATTCAAAGGGATACATGCACCCCTATAAACATAGGTTTATAGCAGTTATCTACAAGAGCCAAATTATGGCGACAATCCCAGCGTCCATTGACTGATGAATGGATAAAGGAGTGGTGTATATGTATACACGTACACACACAGAGGAATATTAGTCATAAAAAATAAAATCTTGCCACTTCCAACATGGATGGAGCTAGAGAGTATTATGCCAAGCGAAAGAAGAGAAAGGTAAATACCTTACGATTTCATTCGTATGTGAATCTAAGAAACAAAGCAAATGAGCAATGGAAAAAAGAGAGACAAACCAAGAAACAGACTTTTAACTGTAGAGAACAAATGGAGTTGCCAGAGGAGGAAGGTGGGGGGATGGGTGAAATAGGTGATGGGATTAAGGAGGGCACTTGCTGTGATGAGCACCGGGTGATGTATGCAAGCGTTGAATCACTATATTATACACCTGACACCAATATGAAACTAAAGGAGGTGGATTACAAATGTAAACATTAAAAACAGTTTTAAAAGAGAATACAGGACTTTCCGATGGTAATGGAATTCTTCAATAAAACGTGAAAACAAAGAAACTACTGATAAAATTTAAGCCCACTAGAACCAGATTTTTGTATGAAAATTAACGGCGTAACAAAGTTTAAAGAAAAATAGCCCTGGCGAGGACATTCATACAACCTAGGAAATTTAAGGAAAGGTTATCCAATTTTTCCACAGAACAGAGAAGTAATCAACCCAATGGCAAATAAGTAAAGGATATGGCCATGCAATTCATACAACTCAGACATAAAAATGACAAACAACAGTAATATACTATTTTACACATACTGTATTTTGCTTCAAATGATGGATCTTTAATAAATCGATGGTCATAAAGGCACGTGCAGGTTTTCAAAAATGCAGGCAAGTGACAAAACCAATAAAATGCTGATGAGTTTTATGCTTTAAAGAAGACTTAACATAAATGGCTTTCAGCGAGATACTGGATGAACTGGGTTATACACCGACACTTAAATACTACTATACAACAATTAACATCTGTCTAGGGACGCCTGGGTGGCTTGGTCAGCTAAGCGTCTGGCTCTTGACTTGGGCTCAGGTCACTATCTCAGGGTTCGTGGGTTTCAGCCCCATGGGGGGCTCTGCACTGACAGTGCGGAGCCTGCTTGGGATTCCCTCCCCGCTTCCTCCCCCCCCCGCCCCCCCCCCCCCCCGCTCCTGTGCTCTGTCTCTCTCTCAAAAGAAATCAACTTTAAAAATAAACGAGTGTAGGGGCGCCTGGGTGGCGCAGTCGGTTAAGCGTCCGACTTCAGCCAGGTCACGATCTCGCGGTCTGTGAGTTCGAGCCCCGCGTCAGGCTCTGGGCTGATGGCTCAGAGCCTGGAGCCTGTTTCCGATTCTGTGTCTCCCTCTCTCTCTGCCCCTCCCCCGTTCATGCTCTGTCTCTCTCTGTCCCCAAAATAAAATAAACGTTGAAAAAAAAAATTTAAAAAAAAAATAAAAATAAACGAGTATCTGATCCGTCTCACTTTCTTTTATGTAAAAATACGTGAATATGTAGTATTTATATGTACGTTAATTGTTGAAATATATCTGACATAAAATTGGGCAAGTTTAAGGTGTACAACTCGCTAATCTGATACATTTGTATATTGTAATAATTACCATTATAGCAATAATTAGCACCTTTATCACATCACATAATTATCATTTCTTCCTAGTGGTTAGAATTACTAGTCTCTTAGCAAATTTGATTCTAATAGGACATTTATGTATATAAAAAATACTAGAATTGCCTATAAATACACAACACAATAAAAGCATGGATTACATAGACACAGTACAGGAGTAGAGGAAATCAGAAAGAGAAGGTAAACAAGGGAATTGTTCAGATTTATAACATAACTTTCTTTTTTTTACCTCCTCAATCATTGCAAACTAGATGTTAAAAACTAAAATGTCATTTTTAGGAATAGAACCAAAGAATCATGAAGGGTTTTCTATGTTCTATGTCAAAAGACTGTGGCACTATTTGATTTACTATGTTACTTCGATTAAATAAAAAATTTCAGAGCGAAACAATAAAATTTAAGAAATAGGAACTTCTGCTTGGGCCATAATGGAGTAACAGGGACCAGCTGAATGCTCACCTTAAACAACTAAAATACAAGACATAAGCGAGTAGACACTGCATGATTCAACTTGTATACATTTCTACAAAATATACCAGATCACTGATTGCCTAGGGAGGATGATAGAGGCAGGCTGGACTACAAACAGACTTGAAAACACTTAAGGGACTGGAAATCCTGGTTATCTTTACTGTGGTAGTGATTTCACGGGTGTATAACGTATGTCAAAATTCAAAGTATATACTATAAATTATGCTAATTATCAGTGAAGCTATTTAATAGGTAAGCTATTTGATTTTACCCTTTCTATACATCCAATCCTTAATTTTTCATAGTGGGGATTATAAAAATAATACCCTTTCTATACATCCAATTCTTAATTTTGCATAGTGGGGATTATAAAAATAACATAAAAATATACATTATAAAAATACCATTTTGAATTATAACTTAGTATGTATGCAACATTTAGAAAACTATCTGAGATTTAATAAATGCTTTATAAATTCTTCCTATTATTACATACTAGATATTGGCACATATCTCATTTAATCTCAAAATACCCTAATTTCTGTAAGAGGGGTGTTTGTAGGCTCATTTGACAGATGACCTAACAGAAGTTCAAATCAATGAAGTGAAATATCTATTTATATGGTTCACATCTGGCAAAAACACAATTTGAACATACACGCACCTGACCACAAACCCCTTGCTAGTCTTCATGGCTTTTGCATATATTTATTGATGTCTTATTGTTCAATACTCTGACTTGATAAATTATAAATATTAATTTCTCTATCACACAGGCACAGTCATCCTGTGCAGGATGTTCTTTATGGCAAAATTCCCAAGCCTAGCATTTCCACACGTCATGTATAGACAGCCCTTGGCCATCAACACACAGGACAGATTTTCTTGCCTCCAAACCCTGGGAAAGCCCAGACACTACAATGAGGACAACCGGAAGTAATTCCCTTCATCTCCTTGAAATCCCATACCTAGTGTTTTAAGAGCTGAAAAGTCTTGTTTGGTTTTCTAAAATCGTGTCCTAGATCCCAACAATCCTGGTTACTGAATGCGTCCTCACTGGATAAATTAAGTTTTACAGACATTTATTTGCTTTATGTCAACAATACTCATTCTTGTGTGCAAAGCCATAGATCTTAGGATATAACATTTGTATTTCAAAACTCGACTTTAGTGGCCTCGTGGCGCAACGGTAGCGCGTCTGACTCCAAAACTCAACTTTAACTCAGTGTTGTTTTGGTAGTTACTATGCAGTAACTTAATGTTCATTCATTAGTCACTTAAATACTGAAGCACTACTCTGAGTTTACAATGTTGAATACGATATATTCCCTGATCTCACAAAGCTTATAGTCTAGGGCAGGATCTACGAATTAAGGACTGCTAGCATCACAGTGCTTGTTAAAATGTAGGATTCCAGACCTCACCCGGAACTTAGCTATCAGAATCTCTAGGGATGGGCCTCAAGAATCCATAGATCTACAAGCCGATAAGAGCTCTCAAGTGATTTTGATGTAGGGCCAAGACCATGGGTTAATGTCAAATTCATAAAATAGCACAGCACTAGATCAAGTATTAGCCCTTACAGCTGAAAGATAATTTGGTCATCTTCCGGTGTCTCAGAAACTTCATTTTACACACGAGGCTCCTGAGATCCAAACAGTGGCCTGTCCAAAGTCACCTGTCCCCCGGGCACACGCACAACTGGCCAGTCCGTCTCATCCTAGGCTGACTACATATTTTACTGTCCACATTGGTATGATGTTGAGTGTGGAGGAGGTGAACTATTAGAACTACCCTGGGACGACAGATGTAAATTGGAACTTTCTGGGCAAACCAAGACCCAGGACCACGTTACCTAATCCCCAACGTTTCATCATTTTTTATTCACATACAGGTTAACCTATACCCAAATGTTTTCCTTCTCTTGGAATCAGTTTTGTATTCTCACGTATAGCCATTTATAAGCTCCCCGCCCCCGGCACCTCCTATACATTTCAATTTAACGGAACTGTATTTCTCCTCTTCTAAGAGACATGACACTTCCCTTCCCGTCACCTTCCCGCTTCATGGTAGAACATGGGTTTTAAGAATTTGGGCTATGTAATCTTATAGACCTGAGTTTAGTCAAGATGTGTGACCTTGAGAAACCTACTTCGTCTTTCTGTGACTCAGTTTCCCCACTGAAAAATGAATTGAGAGCATTAAATATGTTAATGCAACTCAAGTGATCAGAAGAGGGGTGCCCGGCTGGTTCAGTCGGTAGAGCATGCAACTCCCGATCTTGGGGTGGGGAGTTTGAGCCCGATGTCGGGAGTAGAGTTACTTTAAATAAAAATGAAGAAATGATCAGGAGTATATGGCACACAGTAAGAACTCAGATGTTCATCATTATTGCTATTAATAAAACTTGCCACCTTGATATTTTAAAACACTTTTTTTAATGAGAGATAGATGTAGGAAGACTAATCACAACATCAGGTACTTTATTTTTTTTTCCAATGTTTATTTATTTTTGAGACAGAGAGAGAGACACAGCATGAGCAGAGAAGGGGCAGAGAGAGGGAGACACAGAATGTGAAGCAGGCTCCAGGCTCTGAGCTGTCAGCACAGAGCCCGATGCGGGGCTCGAACTCACGACCTGTGAGATCATGACCTGAGCCGAAGTCAGACGCTTAACTAACTGAGCCACCTAGGCACCCTCAACATCAGGTACTTTAGAACAGAGGTCGTTTGTGTTCCCTCAGTGGCTTCAAATCAGGCCAATCTAAGTCTGAATACTGATTTAACCATTACTTGTATGTACCTGGTCGAGTTACCTCACAACCCCAGAACCTCAGTTTTGTCACCTATAAAACAGTGACAATTCTACCATCGGTCTTACGGTCACGTTGCCATGTTTAAAAATCATCAACACAAGCGATTTCCACTGCACCGTGAATAGTAGGCACACAATATCGGGTCCTATTACTGTTAAGTACTGATCTTTAATAAACATCCTATTTGATTGTTTTAAAAGCACAGAGAATCATAAAGGACACAGCTAAGAAATTTTGATAAAGATCCTTATTCAAAACCTAACAGACGAGGGGCGCCTGGGTAGCTCAGTCAGTTGGGCATCCGACTCCGGCTCAGGTCATGATCTCGCGGTCCGTGAGTTCGAGCCCCGCGTCGGGACTCTGTGCTGACAGCTCAGAGCCTGGAGCCTGTTTCAGATTCTGTGTCTCCCTCTCTCTCTGACCTTCCCCCATTCGTGCTCTGTCTCTGTCTCAAAAATGAATAAACGTTAAAAAAAATTTAAAAAAAAACAAACAAAAACCTAAGAGACGGGTGGCTTTTGCACACATTTATGCTGCTGCATTCTCCTAAATGCAACTCCCGGCTCACCCATTCCAAAATTTTTGTAAACCAGTGAAACTGGACAACATAGTATTCAGAATGTATTACTCAAAATAATATAGCTAAATGTTCACTCTCATGTGTGCAAGGATTTCTTTTCTTTTTGGGACACTTGATACATAATGTAAGATTCATTTTACAAGTACAAACCAAAAAAACGTGTTCTGAAAATGACTAATCCCCCTAGAACACCGCATATCAGAATAATCTACTTGCAACCAACTTTCTATCCTCTAAATATTTTAGCAACACCAGTGTGATAATGAGAACTTAACTAGAAATTATAAATTTTTGAAATGTGCATTTTTTTAAATTTGACTACAATCCAAGGTCAATGAATGAGATCATTAACAAGCCCTCATTACTTAGCAGTGACCTCTAATGGTATTCATTTTAAATTTGCCTTTGGGGATTTTAATTGTTCTTACGCAGCTGTGGTTCCTCATTATTTGAATATCATACATGTCGTTGTAAACATTAAAAATCTTATTCAGGGGAATATTTCAGGAGTGACATTAGAATGAGACCATGTATTTGAGGGCATTGGAGCGGTACACTGCTCCCAAGAGTGTGCCTGCGTGGGGTCATATACGAATGTATGTATGGCTCCAATCCCATACAGTATGAAAAAGACCATTTAACCTTGAATGTTGAGAAAGAAAAATGATATTTTTCTAACTGAATTGGTTATTATCAGCTTGGATTATGAAACTCTCACTTATTATCCATTCTATAATAATACATGAGCTCAGAGTTTTTTGTTTGTTTGTTTGTTTGTTTTACTCCAAGGTTAGGGATGAGTTTGTACAAACAGATTTGAGGGTTATGGCATAAAACCTTTTTGTAAAAAGGTTAAGTGCCCCATATGGAAATTTAACTAACCAACATATTGAAACCCAAGAGTTGGTCTTCACGAGCTCGAATTCTTACATACATGAGCATTCAGAAAGGTCATTAGAGGTCTTAGGATTCATGCAGGAGTATTTCTTTCCTAAACTTGTATTCCCAAGTTTACATATTGTTAGAATCTTTAATGATCAGTTCCCTCAAACGGACATTACCTCAACGATTACTTGCATGTTTCAAGCAAGGTCTCATAAGACTAAGTTTAGATTTCGGATAAAAATGCTTGTTTAGCCAGTATCAATATTTTAGTGCCATTCTACCCAATCCGACATATGCACTAGCAAGTGCAAGCAGAGTTCAAAGTCCTTGCCATGACTGTTCTGCTTAAGCTACTGAAGACATTCATGAATATTTCATAGGAGTACATAGTCTTAGGAATTTCTAATTGCCAACATAATTTCTTGCAAGGTAGAATACAGAAGTGCTATGTCAGAAATAGAGGGCATTTTTAGAGGCTGCTAGAGCATATATCTGCCATTTCCATTCTATAACCTTGAGCTATTAATTGGGATAAACAGAGGTGTCCTTTATCCAAATAATTCCTAAATGCCCACTATGTACCAGGTACTTGAAGTGCTGAGGATAGAAAGAAGAAATGGATATAGTCAAAAACTTTGAGGTTGTGTTGATCAGAGTTTTCAATTTCGTTAAAATATTTGCTACCTCTTGTTATAAACAAACATTCCCAAGTCATGTGACTATACATCAATCGTACTTCCTCTTCACTGGGGACAGAATCCCCCGGAAAGAAGGTTGAGACAATTATCGACAAGAAAATAGTGTTGGGAATGCTCGGCACCTCCTAAGTTTTAGAAATGTTGAACGGATTAAAAGATGTTTCCTCATCTGCCTACTGCTCTTTGGCAGTCCGTGTCTTCATCTTAATTCTAGAAGCTCTCTGGTTCTTTTCCTCCCTCACCAGTCCCGGTACAAACATGACTTTTAGCCAAACAGCTTTGGCATATTTCCTTCTTGGGAATTCCAACTTGGGACAGATGTTTCCTCAGCTTGTCTTTTAGACTCTGGGCTGAAGTTCAATCCAGATTGCACAATGAGTAATATCACCCACAGAACATTCTAGCACCCCAGTAAAAAACGATCAACAAACAAACAAACAAAAAACACAACAGCAAGGACACAGAATTATGTTGATAAATTTACTCTTTGCCGTAAAATTTGTTCTACTTTTTAATCCAGGCTTGTATGCAATATCAGAAACCTCGCATCTGGAGGTTTTGTTAGTAAAATTTCAATTAGGAATTATCATGACATTATGTGCTTAATGCATTCATAGTAAGTCATGGAGATCTTGGGATGTTAAATCTATCATACAGTCAATGCTAAATATTAAGTGGGAATAAAAACTTTAGTAAAGATCAAATCTCAGGTAGGTCTTATATTCATTAAAGCAAACGATATGAATAATCAATCATTTAAACCTCTGAAAACAAGTAAATGAAATATCATATAAAAAGATGTATTAACCCACCAGTTTGGCGAAAAATTAAACACGCAAAAGATAAGCATGTTGGTAGGGCATTAAAAAGGGTTTAACCTTTTCGGAGGGAAATTTTCAATATTCAGATTACTTAGAACTTGCATATACTTTGACCCTGCAACTCAACTTCCAGTATTAGGTCTAAAGAATTTTAACACAGGGGCACCTGGGTGGCTCAGTCCATTGAGCGTCCAACTTCGGCTCAGGTCACGATCTCGCGGTGGGTGGGTTCGAGCCCCGTGTCAGGCTCTGTGCTGACAGCTCAGAGCCTGGAGCCTGCTTCGGATTCCGTGCCTCCCTCTCTCTCTCTGCGCCTCCCCTGCTCACACTCTGTCGCTCTCAGAAATAAACATTTTTTAAAAATTTAAAGAATTTTAACACAAAAGATTATGATAAAGGAATAAATACCACCAGTCATCAAATTACAAGGCAAGACAGCAAAAGAAGGAACAGAAGATCTATAAAACAGACAATTACCAAAGTAATTGTATACGCTTACCTATCAGTAATTACTTAAATGTAAATAGATTAAATTATCTAATCCAAAAACACAAAGCTATAGTAATCAACAAACTATGATGCAGGTATAACAGACCCATAGAACAGACTGGAAATCCTAGAAATAAAACCACACATGTGCAGTCAACTAATATTTGCAAAGGGACCCAAGAATAGTCAAGGGATAAAGATAATTTCTTCAATAAACAATGTTGGAAAATTCAGATGATGTTTACAAGCAGAAGAATGAAACTGTACCCGTATCTTATACTACTCACTAAACTTAACTAAAATGGATTAAAGACTTAAAAGTAAAACCTGAAACTGTAAACCACCTGGAAGAAAACTTAGGAGAAAAAGCTCCCTGACATTCATCTCAGCAATGATTTTTTGGATGTGACACCAAAAGCACAAGCAAAAAAAAGAAAAATAACAGATTACATCATTCAGCACAATGAACAAAAACACAATGGCAACCTACAGAATGGGAGAAGATACTTGCAAATCATACTTGGTAAAAGGTTAGTAGGGAAGGAACTCCTACAACTCAACAACAAAAAACAAATGAGAAAACAAAAACAAACACAAAACCTAAATTAAAAAAAAAAAAAAAACGGGCAACAGACATGCACAGATTTGTTTCCAAATGAGACAGATGAATGGACAAGAGATCGGTGAAAAGGTGCTTAACATCAACTCATCATCAGGGAAATGCAACTGAAACCACAATGAGATATCACCTCACATTGCTCCAGGGGCTATTATCAAAAAGCCGCAAGATAAGAAACCCTGGCACCTAATAAAACACTGTATGCTAACTAACCGGAAAATTAAAAACTTTAAAAAATAAAAATAAAACAATGTTCAAAACAAGAAGTCCTGGGTGGTGCTGGGGGGGGGGGGGAGGTACTCTGACTCTGGTTTCCGCTCAGATCACCATCTCACGGTTCGTGGGGTCGGGCTCTGCATGGTGGGGGCGGTAGGGTGGGGGGAAGAATGGTGCTCCCCCTGGTGGTGTGGGGAGCAGGGGAATCGGGCTCCACGTGCGGAGGGGGCAGAGAGAGAGAGAGAATCCCAAGTAAGTTCAGAGCCTGCTTGGGATTCTCTCTCTTCTCTCTCTGCCCACCCCCCAAAATAAATCAACATTAAATTTTTTTTTTTTTTTTTTTTTTTTTGGTTAAACAGGAAAGTGTGGCATGATTTGAGAAAAGGGAACACTTGCATACTTTGGTAGGAGTATAATTTGGGAAACAAATGGAAAACCATATGGAAGTTCCCCAAAACAT
Source organism: Leopardus geoffroyi (assembly GCF_018350155.1). Taxonomy (NCBI): domain Eukaryota; kingdom Metazoa; phylum Chordata; class Mammalia; order Carnivora; family Felidae; genus Leopardus; species Leopardus geoffroyi. Next base: position 119,373,804 of record NC_059343.1, read on the forward strand.
AAAAGAGAATTACCATTGGATCCATCATCCCACTTTTGGGATACATCTAAAGGAAAAGAGATCATGATCTCTAAAAGGTATCTGTATCCACATGTTCACTGCAGCATTATTTACAATAGGCAAGACATGAAACCAACCTGAGAGTCATCCACTGATAAATGGATGAAGAAATTGTGATATATAGAAAACGTGAAATTATTCAGCTATGTTAAAAAAAAAAAAAAAGAAAAGGAAGTCCTTCCACTTGTGACAACATGGATGAAACTGGAGGGCATTACACTAAGTGAAATAAAGTCAGACACTGACAGACAAATACTTATTATCCCACTTTTCCGTGGGATCTAAAAACAGGGCAGCTCACAGAAACAATAGGTTAATGGGTCCCAGCTGTGGGAGTAGGGGGGCAATGGGTAAAGGTGGTCACAAGGCACCAACTTCCAGTTACAAGATGAGGAAGTTCTGAGAATATAACGTACAGCATGGCTACTATAGTTAATACTATGTTGTATACTTGGAAGTTCCTAGGAGATGTTAAAAGTTCTCACCCCCGACAAGAAAAACATGTGAGGTGATGAATGTGGTAATCATTTTGCAATATGAATCTATATCAAATCATCACACTGTTCACCTTGAACTTATGTAATGCTTCATGTCAATTACATGTCCATAAAGCTGGGAAAATAATCTCTATTTCAAAGCAGGCTTTTATTTCCCCACTGAGGGAATTAATCCTAAAACTTCTTTAGTGATTAGTTCCCTTTCATTGCACTCTAGGAAAAAAGTAGGACTTATTGGAGAAGAGACAAAGTATAAATACATTACAAGCTACTGCCTGGTTCTAGGCTCTATACAAGTCCTTGACCTAGACAAAGGATTTCTTGTTTTGCTGCCAATGTTTTAAGTGGAACTTTATGCACAACGAAATTAGTTAATCCTAGCCCATTTGATTCTTGCTCTTAAAAAAAAAAAAATCAATGGTGAGCTCATTAACAGCCAGAGTCTAAAAAACATTCATATCATTCCCATCCAACCCACTCACTTAATAGTGAAACATCAAGCCCAGAGAAGTCTCTTATGCAAGAAGACACAGTGAATTAGCAAACGACCTGAGAATTGAATAGGTGTGTGCAAAATTTTTTTCCCCAAGTTTATTTTGGGAGAAAGAGGGAGAGCACACAGGAGGGGCAGAGAGAGAGAATCCCAAGCAGGCTCCGCATGGTCAGCACAGAGCCCAACGCGGGGCTCAAACCCGCAAACCGCGAGGTCTTGACCCGAGCTGAAACCAAGAGTCATACGCTCAACCGACTGAGCCACCCAGGCATCCCTCTTTAACTTTATTTATTTTGAGAGAGAGAGCATGCACGATCAGGGCAGCAGAGAGAATCCCAAGCAGGCTCTGTGCTGTCAGTGTAGAGTGCACGTGGGGCTCAAGCACACGAATCATGAGGTCATGACCTGAGCCGAAATCAAGAGGCGGACCCTTAACCGACTGAGCCACCTAGGCACCCCTGTGCACTCACATTCTAATCAAATCCATTTTTTCCCCACCATGCCATGTTACCCATATTTCTCACTAATTTTAACCATGCACCAACTTGTGCACAACACAAGGGCAGATGCCTGGTTTTAGTAACTTTTACATATTATAGCACAGTGTGGGCCACAACGCAGATGTTTGCTAAAATGTTATCTAAAGACATTATTACCGCCAGAGAGCAGTAACTGAAAGAGGCGACGGAAAATCTGAGACAGAAAATCTGAGATTGAGGCCTTCACTATGTTGCCAGCTGAAGAGGCCGAAATGCGAGAGCCGGTGAACAAGGTGGCCAAAGAAGCAGAAAACGCATACTCAAGGAACACAAGAGCTCCTAGTTGACCGAGCCCGGGACAGTAAGGACCCAGTCGCTTTTTGCAACCTGCATATGTTTGACTCCTAGAGCCCGAAGCCTCCCAGACTGAGATCACGGCCAATTTAGGTTTTGAAGGGAATTTTCTTTTCACTGGCAAATACTTAACCCACTTAAGGAGTTTCCTAAGAAAATTATAAGTTGCAAAGATTTTTCTTTCAAGGTAAGCAACTCAGGAATTTTCCACCATGATGCCAACGCCATAGGTTGGCATGGTAAGAAAAATGACACTAAGAAAAGTGGTCTTGGAATTTGGGTACTCAAGCAGCCATTACACGAACAAGCCTTAGGCAGATCATGATCAAGTTACCTGTAGCCAGAAAAATAACTGAGGTAGCAGGACGTTCAATGAAGCTCTGTAGGGTCACACAGCTTCCTTTCAGGAGAAATTTGGCCTTGGTCTTGATTGCTTTATAGAGCTGGCTATGGATTAAGTAATGATACGGATATTGCTGCTGATAATAGGTTCACATAAGAGGCCTAGATGGTTTATTACTTCAAAGTTCAGTAATTAAGCTCTAATAAAGACATTTAAGGTCATTTCCTAGGTTCCAGGCATTTCCCTCTGTGGAAAATAGATGGTGATTTCCAAAAAAGCCTGAGTTGAGACAGATACGTTGATCTTCCTCAAAATTACACAAAGGAATGTATATCCTCATCTCTTCTACTCCTCATCTTCTATTGCTAGTGGCAAGTTTTAAAAGCATGCCAGTCTCTTGATGCTAAGAAACTGAAGTTTGCGGCAAAGCCCATAAACCATGTTCGCATGAAATTCAAGAATACCTACGTCAATGAGGTATCCAACAGAAGAAATATGCACCTTTTCCGCCCAGTGTTTTCATTTAATCTCTTTCGAAGTAAACCGTTTCATTAATACAAAAAATAGACCAACATAATACACATGGTATAAATTATTTGGATAGAGACTCCTGTCGTTACATAAACTAATTAAATTTCCAGTGACATATAATCTGACAGAATGGTGAAACAGTGCTTGCAGCAAACATTCCACAAGCATTGGGCTCAACTGTAGATCGTTTGACACTTTGGAAATAAATTCCTTGTTAAGTTGAAAGTGATAAATTTGGTTTATAGTAATTATACACAGACCATATAATTAAAGTGTAATAACATTTCAACTCTTAAAAATGGGTTCTATTTGGGATTTCACGTAGTAGCAACTTGAAAATAGCATAAAGGGTGCCTGCGTGGCTCAGTGGGTTAAGTGACTAACCTCGGCTCAGGTCATGATCTCAGTTTGTGAGTTCAAGCCCTGCATCAGACAGCTCAGAGCCTGGAGCCTGCTTCAGATTCTGTGTGCGTGTGTGTGTGTGTGTGTGTGTCTCAAAAACATTAAAAAAATTTTTTTAAATAGGATAAAATATAAACTTATCTTTAATCATTTTCTAAAAATTTGTAATTAAGGGGCAAACATGGTTCTGAAGTTAAAATAGATCAATAATGCAATGCAAATCTCAGGTGACTGAATAAGGTATATAGAACAGAGATACATTTTTTAATACTATGAAAATACCTCATTCCTGCCTCAATCACCTATAGATTGCAGAGAGGGGAAGAACTACATAAATAGCAGCTAACCCAAAAATAATTCACACTTAACATTTTGGGAATTCACAACTTTTCAAGTAAAACAGTGAATGGCCATTTAAAGAAAACCCTTAGGAATAATGTCAATTTAATTCAACCTGAGGAACATTTATTGAATACCTACCAGGAGCGAAGGCAGCTCTGGTGGTATTAAAAAAAAAAAAAAAAAAGATCAAGGTTTCCACCTGGGAGAATGGCAGTAACGAAGGGAAGTCAAATGTGTAAACAAGTTTTAAAAATGTGAAGGCTGCTATACCCTCTGTGCACATAGACCCAGGAGGGCACAGATGAAGAATTAATTCAATCTAGTTTCAGAGTGTTGAGGGAAGGTACAGAAGAAAACACTGGCGATCAGACTTCAGCAAGGAGTTCACCAGGTAGGGAAGCACGGATGGAACATTCCCAGAGTATGACATCATGATCAAAGACCTAGGAGAACTCAGCGTGCTTGGCGAAGAGCATGACAGGAGATTAGGACATTGATTCTCCAACTGCAGTACAAGAATCAGACCCAGGAGAATCTCCTCTGGAGTTCAACTAAAATTCTTAGGTCCCACTTCTAAAGATTCTGTTTCAACAGCACTGGGATGCAGCTTGAGAAACTTTTAAGATCTTCTTAATTTGTTGCCCAACATTTTTGATTCAGTAGATCTAGATTGGTCCCTGGACCACACTGCAGGGACACTGGCTTAAAGTGTTGGGGATGGGAGGGTAGGGGGACTCGAATTGAGGCTTTAAACCTCGATCGTGGCAAAAATGTGGAAGACGTCCTATTTCACGGGAAGGAGTTTGGTCATTTGTAGACAACGGGAAGTTATGAAAAACACAGCGGCTTAAAAGGACAACCAGCTATTTAATTCAATTCTGCGGCCTGGCTTAGCTGGATGTTTCTTCGGATCTTGGCCAGGCTCCCTCGTGGATCTGTGGCCAGATGTGGGTCACGTAAGCAGTTTTGCCGATCTGTGCTCTCTCTCCAGTCTCTGGTGCTTCAATTAGGGCAAATGGGCTGACTCAGCTCTGCCTTCGTGTGGTCTCACATCTCCTAGGAGGCTAGCCGAACCTTGTTCATGTGACAAGAACGGGATTCCAGAAGAAAGAGTAGAAGCACTTGAGGACACTTGAGACCTGGGGCTTATAACTGACACAGCATTAAATCTGCCACATTCTATTCGTCAAAATAAGCCACAAGTCCACCCCACATCTAAGGAGTAGGGAGGATTACCTCTTGATGGATGTGAAGAGAAACAGAATTTGCCACTCCAAAATAAGCCTCTTTGGCCTAAGGATTATCTTGAGCTTTTTTTTTTTTTTTTTTTTTTTTTTAAAGTTGTTTAAGTTGTTTTATTTTTTTGAGAGATGGCACAAGCACGAACAGGGGAGGGGCAGAGAGAGAGGTAGAACGAGGATCCAAGCAGGCTCCACACTGTCAGCTCAGAGCCCTACTCGGGGCTCGATCTTATGAACCATGAGATCATGACCTGAGCTGAAATCATGAGTCACACACTTAACCAACTGAGCCACTCTGGCGCCCCAGGAGCTGATTTTTTTTTTTAACGTTTATTTATTTTTGAGACAGAGAGAGACAGAGCATGAACAGGGGAGGAGCAGAGAGAGAGGGAGACACAGAATCCGAAGCAGGCTCCAGGCTCCGAGCTGTCAGCACAGAGCCCGACGCGGGGCTCGAACTCACGGACCGTGAGACCATGACCTGAGCCGAAGTCGGATGCTTATCGGAGCGAGCCACCCAGGCGCCCCGGAGCTCGTTATGTTTAAGAAACAGCAGACACAGGGGCGCCTGGGTGGCTCAGTCAGTTGAGCATCCAACTTCGGCTCAGGTCATAATCTCTCGGTTCGGGAGTTCGAGCCCCGCGTCGGGCTCTGTGCTGACAGCTCGGAGCCTGAAGCCTGCTTCGGATTCTGTGTCTCCCTCTCTCTCTGCCCCTCCCCCGCTCCTGCTCAGTCCTTCTCTGTCAAAAATAAACATTAAAATTTTTTTTTTTAAAAAGAAACAGCAGACACAGGAAAAACTCTGAAAAACCTAGAAGTTACTCTTTCATAAGAGACATTTACAAGAGAAACTTCCATTTATAAGGGTGTTTCCTCCTCTGTGCCAGGAAAAGAAAGAGGACTCTAATCTCCAGAAAGTCTTATCAATAGACAAGGCCCCCAAAGTTCAATCTAAGGATCTTCCCCTTGTTTCCCATGCTTTTCCCGATAACCTTTAACTGAAGATGGTGGCTTGGGCCCTTTTGGGGGAATTGCTCAGTTTTCCAGAGTCTGTCTCCCCCACTGATACAGGAGGTATACATGTTATTAGACTTCTGTCTCCCTCCTAATTAACCCACCTTTTACCACAGGGGATTCTCAGCCAAGAGTCCTGAAGGAAAATTAGTTTCCTCCCCCACAGGTGAAATTTTAAAGTCATGTTGTAAAGAGGCCTGGGTAAAGGGGAGCCACTGATTAGGGCTCATCATTGCCCATCAATTCACCACTGAAGTTACCCCCTGTCCCTGTTTCTCTTTATTTTCATGAGTAAAGCACCTAGCAGAGCCTGTGGCACAAGGTAGTAATTTAGTGGATGGCTACCACTCTTTCCTCCCCATTTTACACAGAATAGACACGTTAGCACAGCAATGTTTCAGGAAGATTCCATCGACAGTGCCACTGCAAAATCAGAAGTAGTGGGGGGCCTCGGTGGCTGAGTCGGTTAAGTGTCCAACTGGGGTCACGATCTCGTGGTTCATGGGTTCGAGCCCTGCATCTGGCTCTGCGCGGACAGCACAGAGCCTGCTTGTGATTCTCTTTCTCTCTCTCTGCCCTTCACTCACACACACACACACACACACACACACACACACTCTCTCTCTCTCTCTCTTTCAAAAATAAACAAAAACCAAACAAAAAAAGAGAAAAACTAGTAGTGAAGACCAGAGCCAGAAAAATTATCTCCACACTTTAGCACCATGTATGAAAAGGAGAAGAATGCAGACTGAGGCAGTGTCAATGGAAAAAGAAAGGAATTGACAACTATTCCATAGGTATATTCAACTGGCCAGCATAGCAGAGTGGCAGAGACGATGAACTCTGGACTGTAAACACGAACCCTGGATCCAGGAATATCTAGGTTTATGTGCAAACCCTGCCATCTTGGTCAAATCACTTGATGTTTCTAACCTTCAATGTCTTCATCTCTAAGATGGCACTTGCACCAAGAACAAGGTGCGACGCATGTACAGTAAGGACTGGGGCTCCAGAGACACACAAACTCCCTTTGACAATGCTCTATGCAAGGATCCGAAGCAAAGACGAATGCCGCTCTAGAGAACCACAGACATAATCTATGTAGAGACCATATTATTCACAGAAATCACCACCATCGGGCCAGTGTGGATCCAGAATATGGGTGCATGCCCCCTGTATTGCTGCCTCGGAAAGCACATGCAGCCAGATGTAAACATTGGTCTCCCGGCAGCCTACTAGAGGACAGAATGTTAACAGTGGCAATTAGAGAAAGACCACACAAAGGAAGAACAGCTACCCTACCACACACGTTTACAAAAATGGAATCCCACTATACGTACTGTTGTGTCAACTTTCTACTGTGTACCATGAACACGTCAACGTCGATACAAATACTTCTACCCAATCATTTTTTATAGCTGTGTGAAAAGTCCACAAACTTGCACCTTTATTTAAGTAACCCCTATTTGGGAAAAACCTTATTCGCTCCATTTTTTTTTTTTTTTACACCACTGTCTCCCATTACAGAGAATACCATGCACACCTGATCGTTCACAACAAATATTTAGGAGCAACATTCCCGAGTCAGAGTGTGTGGACAACTGCAAGCTTCCTAAAGACACACTCTAAACTGTTTTAGTGATTTCAATTCCCGGCAAAGGAGTTTACCATCCTGGAATCTTCACCATCACTACATGGATCAGCTATATATTGCTACGGAATGAGTTACCATGAGCGTAATGACTTAAAACATGTATTTGTTACCTCACAGTTCGAGTTTGGCAGGAGTCTTCATCGGGGGGAGCTATGTTCTCTGCTTCAGGCTCACCAGCTACGATGACCATCTCAGCTGGGCTGCATTCTTATCTGGAAGTGCAATGAAGGATCCATCTGTAAGCACTCTCAGACTGGCGGCCAAGTTCATTTCTATATGGCTAGAGGTCCTCTCGGCTCTCAGCTCCGAAGGTCTCCCGACAGTTCCCTGCCACACAGCCATTTTCACAAGCAGTTAACAACATGGCGTCTTCTCTGGTCAAGGTCAACGGTAGTACAAAATAGAGTCAGTCTGCAAGAGTCTTCTGTAACGTTATGCAATCGCAGGAAAAACATCCCATCATCCTTACCACATTCTCTTGGTTAGAAGCAAGCGCACGTCCCACTCAAACTCTAATGAAAGGTTTTCTGCAATGGTGTGCACACCAGGACGGCCATCACTGGAGTTCATCTTAAAGTCTGTTTACCCCCTAGGTGTCATTTGTTTTACTTTTTACAATTGTCACACAAACTAATCATGGTTTCCATTTGTGACTTGCTGTCCACCCATTTTGCCTTAATTTAAATAGTTTTTAATGGGAAACGTGGTCAACATTAAATGCTGCTCACAAACAAGTAACCTAGAAAGCCCACAGCTCCAGCAGCAATTAACCATACATTGCCTAGAGCTCTTTCTGGGCTGAATTTAAAATGACCAGACATCAAAATAATATCAAGAGAAGTAGTTCACGTTGATGAGAACGCTCTCTGGAGCAAACGTGCTGGAGTTGGAATATGGACTGTGCCGTTTACAAGCTAAGAAACTTTGTGGCCAGCTACTTAGCCTTCCGGAGTCTCAGCATTTAGAACTGTAACATTTGGACTATGTTAATTAATGCTTAAACTTACTGAGCACTTTCTATGTTCCGCATCCTTTCTAAGCGCTTTCATAGGAATTAACTCCTTTAATTCTCACAGTAACCTTATGAAATAGATATTCTGAAATTATCCTAGGGCACAGGGAAAATTAAAGGAGTTCATTTAAGTAAGGTCACAGAACATAAGCAGCAGTAAGTGTTGTTCTTGGGATACTTGCAGTGCCGCGATCACGTCGGTGCTCTGGGTGATACAAAGATGATAATATAATGCTTAACCCTAAGAAAACTGAGAGAAGATATTCACAGGAAAATAGCAAAGTCGGTATGGGGGACAGTTCATTCGGCAGCACTAACTGGCACCTGTTCTGGCTAAGTCCGCAGCAGCTGCGAACTTCGGGAAACGGCGAGCCACAAATCTGTTTCAAAGAACGGGTAGGCAGGGACACCTGAGTGGCTCAGTTGGTTAAGCGTCCGACTTCGGCTCCGGTCATGATCTCACGGTTCATGGGTTCGAGCCCCCACCTTGGGCTCTATGCTGACAGCTCAGAGCCTGGAGCCTGCTTCGGATTCTGTGCCTCCCTCTCTCTGTACCTCCCCTGCTCACGCTCAGTCTCTATCAAAAATAAATACTCAACATTAAAAAATAATGGGTAGGATTGGGTTCTAGAGCAAAGTAGGAGTGGGAAATTACAAATGAATGCAACAGCTGGTTCAAAGGCCAAAAAAAAAAAAAAAAAAAAAAAAAAAAAAAAAAAACAAAAACAAGCCAAGGGTACTTTTAAATATAACTGTGCTCTGTAGAGAGCCAGGTGTCCAGGAAGGAACGAGGTGAGGCTGGACATGAACGTTGACATTAGAATATGGGTGGCCTCCTTCGACTGCATTCACCTGTAAATACCCACTCATCCAGGGATCTTTCTCGGATTTACTCAGTGAACAAAACGACAGTTTTTCATAAGGTAGACTGTGTATTTCAAGAGGAACACAAAATTCAATGCTAAACCTACCTTCCATAGGAGGAAAGAAACAACAGAATGCCTTCAAGCCTTCACTGCCTCATTTACTATTAATCTATCCCTCAAGACTCAACTCCGACAAGATGCCTCCCCAGACATTTACAAACTCCTGGAATATCTACTATCCTTTATCACGTGAACACACAGTACCGATGGGACTCAGGGCAGGCCTCCCCCAAAAGAGGCCACATTCGTTATTTTGAATCTGTTACTTAACAGCCAGTGCAACAGGGAACACTCTGACCCTCTTTAGAGCCCCTGAATGCCGGAAATTCCACACGGGAAGGATACTCTGCCTGCACCCGGAATGGAGAAGACATCCTTATAGCCAGATAGGGAGTTCGTGGCCAAGAAGGCTATATAAAGCAGGATTTCTTCATTCATTTGCTACGGTTTTGTGCCAGTCTCAGCCTATTGATACTAACGCTATCTGCCAGAAATGCCTGGGGACACCCACCTCGGAACCAGTGACCCTCCCACAGACATCTCCCCTTTGCAAACCATGGCTACAACTGGACCAACCTTTGTGATTTTTTTTTTTATGGTTTGTATTTGAGAGAGGGAGAGAGAGAGAGAGCATGAGCGGGGAAGGGGCAGACAGAGGGGGGAGTCAGAGAATCTGAAGTGGTCTCTGTACTGATGCAGTGAGGCCGACATGGGGCTTGAACCCACAAACCATGAGATCGTGACGTCAGCTGAAGTCGAATGCTCAACCAACTGAGCCACCCAGACGTCCCTCTTTTTTTTGGGGGGGGGTGGGAGAGGGCAGAAAAAGAGGAGCAGAAAGAGGGGAGGGGAGGGGAGGGGGGGGAGAGAGAGAGAGAGAGAGAGAGAGAGAGAGAGAGAGAACTGCAAGCAGGCTCCACACTGTCAGCACAAGAGCCTGACACGGACCTCAAACACTTGAGTCGTGAAATCACGACCTGACCCAAAATCAAGAGTCAGAAGCTTAACCAAGGGAGCCACCCACACGCCCCTCAACCCTTTTGATTATGATGACAACGTGTCCTTCAGCAGCAACCATCAGGAAATGTGAAAAACAGAGGTTTCTTACTTACAAGACCTGAAAATTACACAGCACACCTACGGCCACACGGCAAGATCACAGGCAAAGAGAGGCACATGAGCCTGGGGTCTGGCTTCTATTGGAGTTGAAGGTGGGGGCCTAGCGTTTCAGGGCCCCCCTCTTTATTGGCGAATGTAAAACACGGGAAGAATAAGAGACTGGCAGTCCAAATGGTTAGTTACTGACATCGACCAAGAGCCCTAAAGCAAAGGAGCCTGGGTCGGTGGAGGCAGCCGCACTCTTGATCTAGTTTTGTGCCTGGCAGTGTGTTTCCTGGGGACCGCCGTCCTTGAAGTGGACACCTGGGCATCAAAGCTGAAGTCAGGCACTTGCATTTACCAAAAAACAAAACAAAACAAAAAAACCTGTCAGGGCTTTACACTTGCAGCTACCCCAAGCCCAAATCCCTTTGGCCAATTCTTCACAAATATTTGTTTCTTTGCTTAAAGATGTAAAACACTGCCTCCTTTGGTCTCCTCTGAGCCCATGTTTCTGTGGGCTCCCATATATGTGCCATTAAATTGGTTTGATTTCCTTCTCCCGTTAATCTGTCTTCTGTCAACTAAGTAGTTAGACCAGCTCATCAAGAGCCAAGAAAAGTTTTCCTCCCCTATAGTACACTGCATGATTAAGTAACTATCAAGTGTACAAATCAGGACCTTTTTTTTTTTTTTTAATTTTTTTTTTTTCAGCGTTTATTTATTTTTGGGACAGAGAGAGACAGAGCATGAACGGGGGAGGGGCAGAGAGAGAGGGAGACACAGAATCGGAAACAGGCTCCAGGCTCTGAGCCATCAGCCCAGAGCCCTACGCGGGGCTCGAACTCACGGACCGCGAGATCGTGACCTGGCTGAAGTCGGACGCTTAACCGACTGCGCCACCCAGGCGCCCCCTTTTTTTTTTTTTAAGAGAGCGAGCGCACAAGCAGGGGAAAGGGGCAGAGGGAGAGGGAGAGAATCTTAAGTAGGTTCCGTGTTCAGCACAGAGCCCGACACGGGGCTCCATCCCACAACCCTGGGATCATGACCTGAGCTGAAATCAAGAGTCAGCGGCTCAACTGAGCCACCCAGGCGCCCCTAAATTACAACTTTCGATACGAGAACAGGCTGCTGGCTGAGCAGAGACCAGGATTTACAGCAGGAAATGACAGTACTGCTTATTGAGCCCCTAGTACATTCCTGGCATGGCGCTAAATACGTTCACACATTGTGCATTTAATCTTCAGCACTACCAGGTGCCGTAAGCCTAACTTCAGAACCCAGTTTCCCTGCTATGATGACTCCAACGGTTAATGCTGAGAAAATACATTTTTTGCTGACTTATCTAGAATTAGGAGTTCAAAAATTAGACCGTACGACTCCTGGCTTTGTACCACAGCAACATACACAACAGTGCTCGATTCACGAAAGCCCAGTGGTTTTAAAGGAGGTATAAAAACCTATGTGCCAGACAAGACCAATCACAAATACTGCAGCTAATGAATCTCTCCTAGAGCCAGCCACTCTTCTAGGCCCATCTATTAATTCGTTTAATCCTCACAACTACGGGAGGTCAAGTACTATGATAAACTTCATTTCATGCATGCAAATACTGGTCTTCTGTCCAATGAAAAAGTTTCACTCCATCTCAGTCTATTTCCCTTCCTTGTGAATTTTGCCAGGATATTCCTCCCCATCCTCCACGCCTAGCCCATTGGGTCCCAAGAGTCAAATTATAGAAAGAAATGTTTTACCATCAGTACTTTTTTAAGTTTGTTTATTCGGAGGGGAAGGGAGCGGGAGAGGGAGGGAGAGGGAGGGAGGGAGAGTGTGTGTGTGTGTGTGTGTGTGTGTGTGTGTGTGTGTGTGCGCGCGCGTGCGTCTGTCTGTCTGTCTCACCAGGGGAGGGGAAGGGCAGAGAGAAAATCCCAAGCAGGCTCCACACCCCCCAGCACAGAGCCTGATGCAGGGCTTGATCTCACCAACTGGGAGAGATCACAACCTGAGCTGAAACCAGAAGTCAGACACTTAACCGACTGGGCCACCCAGGCGCCCATCAGTACTTTTTATGTGTAACGTACACACACCTTCTGCAGGTCAAAGTTGCTCAAATCACATGGATAATAACTACCTTCAAAATATTAGGAAGATCACCTAACTCTGCACCTGAGTCTATAAATCCAAAAAAGATCTGTGCAATTCTGTTTGACCCACAAGTAGGGAGATCACGAGTGTAAAGTTAGATTTTGACTACCAAAGCGTTTAAAGCAATGTAAAGTCCTCAACACGTATAAGGATTAATCAACAGGAATCTTGCTAAATGGAACAACTCCTTTCTCCCGGGCACCTTTGTTTTTCCGTAAGATCTAGGTTTACCTCAAAACGATAGCCCTGTCTGTTTTGTTCTTTTTACTGCCATTATACTGGAGGAAAGTTTCTCTCCTCTCCTTTATCTGGGTCTCTCGGCTTCTCTGATCCTTGGTAATAATTAGTTTTATTTTTGGTGCCGTTCACATTCACTGAAACCGGCAGCCACAGAAAAGCTGGCAAGGCCAGGGGAGCGTGGGAGCGGAGACACTACGAATTCATGTTCATATTGCAGCACAGCAAGCAGCAGGGATCCAAGAGGTCACGGGAAGGACTTGAAGCCAAAGTCTTCCAGGACACAGCCTCTTGGTGCTCAAGGCCCCTGAGGATGCTCGGCTTGTGAATCTAGAAAAGCCGCACCCGCATGCATTCACCTCTGGAATGAACGGTCCCGGTCGCTATGCTTGAGATTCCCGAATGTTTTCCTGTGTCCTTTAGATCTTGATGGATCTTCTGTATTAAGACACCAGGTTGTCAAGACGCCAACCATCCTTCTTCGGAGCTTATCAACAGGTGATGAGAGAGACGCTGCTAAAAATAGCAGTCAACAGAAGCCTGGGAATTACAAACAACACTGGACCCTCCATCATGTGTTTTCCTTACTCAAGACAGCTATACCGACTCTGACACATCACTTAGAGACTCTTAGGATTGGAGAGTGACGAACTCTGTATTGCTTCTAAAGTAGATGCAAGAGTTTCCTTCTGGGGGTTAAGTGGCTTTAAGTGCATTGAAAATACTTAGGATTCAAAGTTCAGTAAGTGGGTACCGACTTTAAAGATATGAAAACTGAGGCTCGGGTTAAGAACCTTCCTCAATGGCACACAGCTAACGTGAAGGTCGTAACTTTCACGAAGACCTGTCTTCGATTCCAAAGCTCTTGTCTCTTTTACCAAAGTCGTCTACAGAAAAATAGGAACGTGTCCCAAAGACAGCAATAAAAATAACCGAAGGGGTGGATAATGGGCTTCGTGAGGAGTTCTTAAAGAATCTGATGGTATGCCGGACTATGAAAAGTTAATATAGGATAACGTACGCTTCTATAGAGTCCCAGTAACTAAAACAGAGGACGTTGTTTTAAGGTGTAAGGGGGGGAAAAAACTAAACATTTCAAGATCTAATAAAAACATGCTATGTAAGCACAGAAGCCCTGGAGAAAGGAACCACTTCCACTGTTTATTCCTAGAGTACTTGAAGCAAAATATGGTCAGATCCCTCTTAAACCTGCCCAAAGAGATATAGCTGGAGCAGATGTGCTCTCTATGGTCCTTTCTGTTCTATGATCCCACGATTCCATTAGCTAATATTTTGCAAATTAAAAAAAGTCCACAGTGGTTTATGAGATCTCCATTTGTGCCTGACAGTAGGGTAGGGAGTACGCAGCATAAAATTGCTTGCCTGTTACATGCAGTTAACATTAACACAGTATACTGAAATAGGATATGTTGATCCCCTTTTGATTTAGGAGCTCTAGAAATGAAATAAGGTGTGCTCAAGGAGCGCTGGGGAAACGATTTGTCTCCCAAATGTCAGATAGTTAAGAAAGAGCCCATTCAGACACACTCATTTATATAAACCTTGTTATTCCATGCCTCACATCCAAAGTCAGAGATGAATGGCGTAATGGTTTAATGAACCAAGATTTCCCTCAAATCATAGGTCACAGGGAGTTAAAGACATTAAAACTATTTTATTACTTACAAATACCTTCTTCCATAACGCCATCTTAATAGTATTCTCCTCTAGACAACTCTATCAGCATGTGTTCGTTTATAGATGAACTTACCTCCCTGCTTACTCTGTCCATTTCATCTGTTGAGAGGATGCCTTTTGCCTTTCATAGTTCAGAGCTCAATCTTCAAACTAAGCTGCTCCCTGCTCTAACATTTCTCTTTCCTATAAAGCCTGTAAAACTAATGAACACCTTCACAGGCCATGGAATAGGAGACGCAGTGATTGTGTGAGGGCCACATACATCATCTGTACAAGAAGGAAACAGCAAATCAAAGGCTCGATTCAACTAAAATAGTGGCAAATCTTAACGCTCGTTTAAGTTTCGTAACGTAAATGTATTTGGAAAGACCATGAGAAGCATGTGGAAAAAAATACGGCGTAAGGACTCTGAGGAATTAAGGTGACGAGCTAAATGAGGCTGCCTGCACCCCCATTCCAGTATCTGGCGGACCAGGCAGTGGAATAGGGAGTCAAGGAAGCATGCCCCAGCACGAGAGGTTTAAAAAAAAAAAAAAACAAAACAAAACAGTGGCATTGACCTGTCTCGTACTGAACAATTCCTGCTAAGCGAAATTCACAAAGGGTCACTTTAACACTGACAAAATCCAAATCATCACAGAATACAGAACTATAAAGCATAAAGGAAAGCCGATAGGTGATCTACCCTGAGAAATCAAGCGTGGATGGATTGCTTGAGAAGAGAATGAAGTGAGCAGGGAGAGGGACCTAGGAAGCGGCCCTGAGGAAATTCACTAGGAAAGAATTAGAAAAACTATGCTGTAGCACTGAGGAGGACTAAGAGCATACTCGTGAAAAACACTTATTCCTGAAAACGAAATCACGTGAGTCATTAACACCTTTCATCAAAACAAGCAAACCCTCTCTGCGGGAAACCAAAATACCAGCACATAAGCTTCAGCAGCAGCAGCAGCAGAACAAAGAACAAAACGATTACTGCAGAAACTCCATCTAGCGGTCCGCGCGCGGTTTCTCAACAGGTTTCTGCAGAAGACACTAGAACAATCATAACAGAAGCGGTATGCAAACATTGCAAGATCGCTTTCTTGAATGAAGACTTCAGCGTTACAAATTCAAAGGGCAAAATCAAAACAGATGAACACATACACATAGCACGGCTCAATTTTTGAATTTTAAGGATAACGAGGCTTCTAGTCACCTAGTAAAAATGATAATAAAAAAACAAAAAACGATTACTTACAAAGAGACACAAAGTTGGCTCCAGGCTTCCTACGGCCTGATCACGTATGCACACACGTGTGTCGCATTAACAAGTCTGCGGCCACCGCCACCACCAAAAATATGTCCACAGTCGCAAACACTCCAGATTTTCTGCCAACTTCTATGGGAGTTATTTCTTAATCTTTGTTGCCAGATTCACTCCTACAATCTACTCTTAAAATGCTAGTTTCTGTAGGGGCACCTGGGTGGCTTAGTCGGTTAAGCCTCCGACTCTTGATTTTTGGCTCAGGTCATGATCACGTGGTTCGTGGGCTCAAGCCCCACATCAGGCTCTGCACGGACAGTGTGGAGCCTGCTTGGGATTCTCTCCCTCCCTCTTTCTCTGCCCTTCCCCTGCTCCCGCTCTCTCAAAATAAACAAACTTAAGAAAAATGCCAGTTGGTCTAGAGTTTCGCACCGAGGCCCTCTGCCCACACTACACTTTCCAAGCTGGTTGCGGTGACAGCGTATATATAATTCCTAAACCAACCCAACTACCCATCAGACACCCTTATATGCACATCCTGTGGGTTTCTCAAATAGTATTCCTGTTTTACTTCCACTAGCCCTTGGCGTATTCTTCTGGATGTGCAGCTTTCTCCATTTATTATTTTTCCATATGTAAATCAGGACACCCATTAAATACCCTGAAACTTTTCACTTAATATGCAAAACACCTTATAACGACCTTAAATATTATATGGCCTGCTTTGAAAACTTACTAAATACATCTATAAGCCTATGAAACACATGTAGACTTTAAATAGGGTGGAAGGAAGAAAAATGGGAAAACGTTTGCCCCACAGGAAAATAAACTACGATTTAATCCCAAATGGAATATTAAAGAGTGATCAAAAGTGAACGAAGTGTCACCTCATCTAACATGAAAACCCTTAGCAAAAGGATAGAGGGTATTAGCAGCATGGTACTGAAGAAAAAAATGTGAGTCCCAGCACGAGTCTCCATTTAGAAAGTAAAAACTGTCATTATAGAATATACGATTGAACGTATTCTGCCTATATATGTGTATGTATATGCACATTCATGTAAACACTGTAAATAGGTTGATCTAAAGGCACAGGCAGGAGGATAGGATAGGGCACACAATAGGAGATGTTATGATCAAAATTCTTCTGCCTCTTATGTTGAATGAGGGCTTCCTAAGTATTTATTCATATGCAATTCATAGATCGAACCATGCACACATGGGTCAATGAGAATTTTTCAGGAAGTAATAATTTAACTCTGCATACCTCAGGTCCAAAAATAAAATCAGTCCACTAAGAAGTACCACTAGGGGGGCACACCTGGACGGCTCAGTCAGTTAAGCGTCTTCAGACCCTCGATGTCAGCTCAGGTCATGATCTCATGGTTCAGGAGTTTGAGCCCTGTGTCGGGCTCTGCACTGTCAGTGCAGAGCCTTCTTGGGATTCTCTCTCCCTGCCCTTCTCTTGCTGTCTCTCAAAAATAATTTTTTTTCAAGTATTACTAGGACCTTTGAAGTACCCAACTAGATCCCATAACCTTCCTTCCTTAGTTATCCTAGATTTTGTGTTAATTGCTCTAAATGTTCTGTATTGCTAAAATATTTCTTAGTTGTTTCACTTTTATAGAAACTTTGTCATACTAAATATATTCTTGCATTTCTGAATTTTCCCTCAATATTTTCAGATACATTCATACTGATGCATTAAGCTATATAGTTCATTGTCGGTTATGTAAGCATCCCACACAAGTACTTATCCATTCTAGTTATTAGTAAACATCTGTCTTGTTTCACGTTGCATGCTTTTACAAATAACTTGTTTTGAACATTCTCTATGGGTCTCTGGAAGCACCTGCACAAGGGCTTTTTGGGAAATTTTATATTATATACATACACGTACGTATATGCGCGCGTGCACGCACGGAATCCAGAGCATATAGAATGTGCTCGTCTTCAATACGTAACACCAAAGAATTTTCCAAAGTTGTATCAATTCATATTGTCACCAGCCACTTGAGTTATGATGCTCCACATCCCTTGGCTTTTGTTATGGAGACACATGTTGTATATATCTTCTCAAAGTTTGTGGTTTCGTTTTCCATTTCCATTTCCTTTACGGTGGCTTTTAGATAAATAGAAATTCTTTATCTAGATGTATGTAACCAAATTTACGAGACGTTGGAGTTTCTTGCCTTGAAATCTTTCCGTGAACCAAGAGCAGGAGTAAACAAACGATAACCCAATGGCCAAACTTTGGGATTCTGCATTACTATGGCCAAAGAATGTTTTACATTTTTAAAAACCTATAAAATAGATTTTATAATGTGTACATTTTATGATTTTATTCTTAAACTCTTTATTTTGAGAGCGAGTGAGAGCACACGGGAAGGGCAGAGAGAGGGAGCTGTCAGCACAGAGCTTGATGTGGGACTCGAACGCACGAACTGCAAGATCATGACCGGAGCCAAAATCAAGAGTCAGATGCTTTAACCGACCGAACCACCCAGGCACCCCTGTTCTTAAACTCTTAAGTGACGTAACATGTGCCTGTGAACTCAATAGCCAACTCTGTGACAGACACATCCGGTAAGTGCCGACCATATGGATGTCACATTAAGTATGTGGCATCCTGAAATCCTTACCTTCTAATTGCCCTGAATTTGGTCCCTACATTGGAAACTTTAGTATTATTAAGCAACTCAATGAAGGAAGCAGAAGAGGTACTGTAAACAAATTACATAGATTTTCTTTCTACTTTCTAAATTTAATCCCTTATGCTGGATTGATAGGTCCTAACTGGATATAATCTGGCCTTCATTTCTTCTCAACGCACGGTGGTCCTAGCGATTTTAAGGAACACAGAGCATATGGAAGAGCAAGGTTCACCTTTAGCTTAACCGCTGTGTGACCCTGAACAAATCACTTCACTTTCTCAACCAGCTTCATCATCGGTCAAATGAGATAATTAAACCCTTTTCAGGAGGTTATAATTACCTATGTGAAAATCGGAGTGCCTGACTCCTAGCACATACTTGAGAACAGACAGAGTCACCTCTTCAGATGCAGCTATTTCATTAATTCCATTCACCACGACTCATTTGTAACCTCAACATGTTTAGAAGGAGGGCATTTGTCATGAGCACTGGGTGTTGCACGTAAGGGATGAATCACTAAATTCTACCCCTGACATACACACACACACACACACACACACACACACACGCACAAAGAAGGCAGGTTTCATTCTTTAGGAGACTCCGTTAAAGGAATCAACAAAAGTCAAATTACATTTCATTCACATTTCAAATCAAGATATCACAAGCACTCTCCACAGGGTTTAAAAGTGGTCTTCGCCAGAATCGCGTGGTAACGGAGTCCTAGATGGTATAGTGATCGCCAGACAGCATTATTCATGTTTGTGACAATTCCAGAGCAACAGCCTGGTGAAGGCCACTTGCATTACTAACAGTTGTAAGACTCCTTATTTTAAAAGCATTCAATCAACAAGACCTGCCTTTGCACTAACCATTTCCCATCACAAATCTCTCTTGACGGACTATAATGCATCTCTCATTATGATGTTCTGTCCTACCCAGCTTGCAGTTCAGCCATTTCCAACTACTTTACTTCAGATTAAAAATATACTACCTCTATTTTACTGACCTTCAGAGATCAGAAAACAAACCTAATTCTAGTCCACATAGAACATCAAGTTATATGATACAATTTATCAGAAGACTACATGCTGTTAAAAAAGTTAGCTTGGAAAACAAATAAAAAGCTTGGTCTGAACTTACTTTTAAGTAGTTGTTATAATGCTTGCATACGAAGTTTTATTCAACTTTTTTTTTTCTTTTGGAAAGAGCTAGAACCTGTGAACTACTTCCCCAGACAGGTTTGGGCAATCACCACCTAACATAAGCAAAGCTATTCGAACATCTCCATTGTGGAATCTACTTTGCTGCCTATAGGCCGCTATACATAGCACTTTCAATTAGGGAACCTGGCCTCTTCTCTCATTGCCCCACAGGACATGATCTAATTTTAAACTCCAATCTTCATTAGTACACCATAGTCTCAACCCTTAATCTCCTGCCTAATTTAATTCTGTTCATCTACTCATTTGACCTCTATAAAATTAACTTTAAGGTTTTTTGCACAGTTGTAAATATCTTGCCTGGATAAGTGTCATGGAGGTTAAAGCTGGAGGACAAGATGATGGAATTAGGGGCTATTAGCCCAACAAGTCACAAACCTCCAAGCCTCTGGCCCTCGGGTCACTATTTCTCTACCTGGATCAGCCTTCTTTTCCTCTTCCCTTGCAAAACAAACATCTCTCCATCTCCAGCCATCTCTGACATTCCCATGGCGATTAGCTTATGTAGGTGGTTTTCCTTTATCCCCCCACAAAAATCCTTCAAAGCAGAGACCAGTCATTTCTTTTCTTCTCCTACAGTTTGCACAGTAGGAAGAGGGGGTGGGGGCTACTGTGTTACATAAGAATTTGCTTAAAATAGAACGTGCTGTGAATCGGGAAGTAAATCTAAGAAAGAAGCACACCTCATTGGACTCCCAGTACCTAATGCCTTTCGCTTTCATGTGCACGCTGCCTTCGTCCTCCACTTTGGCACGCGATGCTTCTACCATTTATCCTTAATCCTAAAGGTTCCATGCTCCCTGAGTCTTTTTTTTTTTTTTAATTTTTTTTTTAACGTTTATTTATTTTTGAGACAGTGAGAGACAGAGCATGAACGGTGGAGGGTCAGAGAGAGGGAGACACAGAATCTGAAACAGGCTCCAGGCTCTGAGCTGTCAGCACAGAGCCCGACGTGGGGCTTGAACTCACGGACCGCGAGATCATGACCTGAGCCAAAGTCGGCCGCCTAACCGACTGAGCCACCCAGGCGCCCCTCCCGGAGTCTTCTTTACTGAACTGTTCTCTCCTTTGCCCTTAGGAATTTCATCAACTGATTTTTTTGTTTGTTTGTTTTTTTGAGTCAAATGGGAGCTCAAAACCCAGTTCTGCTCTTTACCAGCCATGTGATCATAGACAACCTACTTACTAGTCCTTTCCCTTTCACTGACCATCAAAAGGTTTTACACTTACCTAATGCCACAGTTGTAACTTCCTCAAAAACATGGATCCATTTAAGTCCCCTTCACCTAGCAGAATATTCAGTACAGTTAGGCAATCCGAAAAGGTTTACGGAGCAAGTAAATCCCCTCAGGGTGCCACGAGGGATTCATTCATTCACTCACTCTGGGGACACTGTGTGTAAAGAAAAAAAAAAAAAAGGTATTTACAAAATACTGACAGCATTTTCAAGTGAGATGGTCCTAGGTTCAGATTTTGGTTTGGTTACTTATCCCATGCGCCATTTTTTTTAAAGTCCTCTCTAACCCCTCAACGTGGGTCTTGAGCTCGCGACCCCAGATCAAGAGCAGCATGCTCTACGGACTGAGCCAGCCAGGTGCCCTCCCTCCCCCGTGCCATTTCATACCGAGTTTTTTACGGGTCCAATTTTCTACTCGACTATCAACTCCTTAAGACAAAGAGTACGCATTATTCATCTTTAAGTTATTCCCCTTTAAAGGTTATCATGATGACTCACAAATCTGAATTCCATAAAAGGGTGCTTAATGAAAAGCTAGTGCAAAAACAATGTAACAAGAATAAACTGCTCCTATAAACAAGACATTTTCATGATTTCTGTGCTGGAAGGCTCCTCAAACTCCCCACTCTAAGTCCCAGCAGTTAGAGATGGCCTCTAAGGAAGGGGTGATTAGAAAAGATCCTTTACAAAGAGTGTATTCAGGTTTATGGAAACCAACAAGGGATCTTGAGGCACCCAATGCCAGCATTTTTGAGAAGATACTGCCCCTCTTAGGCCTAAAGGGGACAGAAGAAAAAGTCACAGCTGTAATCTTGAGAAAACTACAGCTGGAAAGCGAACTACCCTAGAAGAACCGGATCTTAGGTTAGGAACGAAGTCACTAAATAAACTGTGGACAAAAAGGAAGTGCTAGACGAATAATGTCCAACTTCTCAGTCCCTCTGACCAACGATCTCCTGCCAGAGTCTCTAACCGGCCAAACACTGATGACAATAAGGGAGCCAAGTGGATGCAGTCTATAAAGGTCAGCCTCTCAGGGTAGACAACAGGATTAAGAAGCATAACGAGCGAACCAGAAAAGTAGAAAATATGGAGCACACTGCGTCGTGCCCTAGCTCTGTGACCAACACTGCCAACCATTTAGCGGCCCAAGCCACAGTTCGGGCTCTTATAAACACTTGGGCTTCCCCGCCATTCCCCCACAGATTATTCAGAGGAAACTCCCATTCATTTTACTTTCGGCCCACTTTGCTCCATCCCCACTGCCACCTTGGCTCAAGCTACCCTCCTATCTTGGCTTCACGGCTCCGTCGGCCTCTTAACTAAATTGCCTGCTCCTGCTCTGGTCTCCGAGATGCTCTCCAGGCAATGAGAATTGGTAACAGGGAAGACTGAAGAGGTGGGTCTTGAGGGGCCTTGTAAATCGAAGGCCTGGGGCGGTGATCCGGAGACAGTGGTCAAGACCCTCTTTGTAGTAGTAGCAGTAAGGACTGCTGGTTCACAAGCTCCTCAGGAGACTGCTGGGTGAAACCTGAAACCAGCCCCTATACAGACTAAGGGAGAGATCGAAGCAAGAGGCAGCCACTCCACATGGGTAGGCAGCAGGTTTAATAAGCAAGGAAATGAGCTGACGAGGTGTGTCTTAGGTGGCTGCGACACAAGTAGATCTCAGCACCCGCCTGCCAAATCTTAAGAGTTTTTCTAGAGGCCTCAACTGGGTTCAGGTCTCTTCTCGAGATGGCCTCAATCCCACAGCACTACCATAAGGCTACGTCCTTGGGACAGCTTCTGGGAAGGCCAGCACACTGCACATTCCAAAGACAGATGAGGGGGTGATGAGCCTCTGATTGCTGGATCCAGCTCGCAGGTCCATACCCAGTCCTATCCGTGACGTGTTCCAACAGGCAAGGTGGGACTAGGACCATCAGAGATATTAAATGGGTAAAAACCAGAGCGGGCTTGGTTACTGACGACTGAATAGATGCCACAGTGAGAAATGAGAGGTCCCGGGTCCCCGATATGGGCAACTGGATAAAGGAGAGGCTTTCACGGAGATAGAGAATTGAGAAAAACGTAGAAATGTGGCAAAAACCCTTGCGAGTGAGAAAAATCAAGAGCTGCATTTTATCTGGGTACATACATTATCCTTGACCTTAGAGTAAATCGCATGGATTACGCAACTTGGCAGAATTCGCGGAAGAGAGGGCTTTCAAATAATAGCTAATGTTTAGCCAATAGTTCTTAACGGGAATTTGACCTTCATAACTTTTGGAAATTGCGGCACAAAACCGCAGATATCTAGCTCCTCTCTCAGCAGCACCACCACCCAGAACTTCCCAGCCTGCCCGCTCCCGAATTCTTTCAGATCCTAAACAAATCTTACTCTTTTTACCTCTGGGCGTTTCCTTACACAAGCATCTTCCCCTCCCTGCAACAGCACTGTTCTTAGCCCGATTTACTCTTGGTCCTGTAATACCCAGCCCCAATATTATTCCCCACAGAAGTCTTGCCAAACACCCCCGCCCCCCGCAACAACTGAAGCCTTAGTTTAACTGTCTACCCTTTGCCCAACAGCACTTTGTTTACCACTACCTGTCTTAGCACTGGCCACATGGTTTTGTAATTGATGGTCTACTTATTGGTCCTTCCCATCATGGTCTAAGCCACTTCAGGGAATGACCACGTCTCGTTCACGACCACGTTCTCGGCACCTGAGCTTAGTGCTGGATGTGTGGTAGTTTGACACGTGTTTATCAAATGAAAGCCCATTCTTGCTTTGGAATTTGGCTCCTTTAAGTACCACAAGGAATTATTGTAGAGTTCAGAAAGGGCTTTTCCTCTTTCTCCCACTGGTATTTTGTAGCAACTATAGTCACCATCTCTGCGGGCCCAACTTGCTGGGGGAGGTCAGGACTAAATCTTAACGTGTCGAACCTAGCAGGCTGCAGGATTCAGGACAGAAGGGAATCAGCCTCTCAGCAGCTAGTCTCATCTTGTAGACAAAACACACACACGCGCGCGCGCAGGGGTGAGGGAGGGAGGAGATGAGGAATATTCCATGAGCATCACGTGCCTGACTCAACGGAAGCACATTCAATACATTATCTCTTATCCTACAAGCACCCTCCAACGGGGGCACCTTTGCCATACCTGTTGTACGGGAGGAAACTCGGAAGGCTCAGACTCGATACGACTTACCCCACATCACACAGTAAACAAGAGGCCAAAAAAAAAAAAAAAAAAAATCAAAATTTAAACCCAGTCCTGACCTCAGATTCTATATTCCTCCGTGATGGAGGTTATTAAAGCTCTTTCCACAAAGAGCCAGATAGTACTTCTGCTTTTATGGGTTACGTGGCCTCTGTCGTAACCACGCGACTCCACGGTTACGGCACAAATGGAGCCATAGACAGTATACGGATGAAGGAGCGTGGCTGTATTACAACAGAACCTTATTTATAAAGACAGGTGGCTGACCAGCCTTGACCCTGATAACATGCAGATATCTGCTCTATTATGTTTCTCCACCCTGGCTACACGGAAGGATCACCTGCGGAGCTTAAAAAAAAAAAAAAAAAAATGCACATGTGTAGATCACACCCCAGAACAGCCGGTCCTGGAAAAGGCTCCGGAGACCAACAAACCTCAGTAGGACCTTGGAAGTCCTGGATGGTTTCTAAACTACAGATGGGGAAATTGAGGTCCAAATAGGTTAAGAAAACTGTCCAAGGCTACTGCTGTCAAATGGAAGGGGCAACGGGCAACTGCTTCTTCTGCCCGTCTTCAAATTTTTGTCTCGATGTTCGGTCTCCACAGCACCCGGCAGCGTGTGAACGGTGAAAGGTTCATGCTCTCACGTCGGTTACAGTGATCACGGATGTGCCCCAACCAGGTGAAAGGACTGGATTCCAGGTCAGGTCTACTTTTGTTTGTGGAGGGGAGAATTTCAGTGGAAAAAAAATACCGCCTTTAAGAGGATTTCAGGGGCACCTGGGTAGCTCAGTCAGCTGAGCATCTGACTTCAGTTCAGGTCATGATCTCGCAGTTCATGGGTTCGAGCCCCGAGTCGGGCTCCAGATCTTCTGTCCCTCTCTCTCAGCCCCTACCCCACTAGTGCTCTCCCCAAAATAAATATTAAA